>NC_137164.1:20441506-20980210 GCF_951394435.1 Stenella coeruleoalba | reverse complement strand
CCACTGAACTCTCCTCATCTCCTTCAGTATCTTCTTCCTGTGAAGACAAGGTCTGCGTGGAGTGGTGGAAACTTGTGGAAGGGTGAGGAGGTGATGCTCCCGATGGCTGGAGATTTCTAGCAGACATGCTGGGAGGCATTTAGCAGAGGAAAGCCTTCTGCAGCAGGCGGAGTCACTGCTTCATCATCCTGGTTACCGAGAAAGGAATAAGACCCCATTAGTCAGGAATTACCTACTGCATGTCGTTCACTCATTGCATTCCGTGGTCTTGGGATGGCCCTTTGAGTACGCATATCAGTACATGGTGGCCTGTGAAAAGGCACAAAAAGAGAAGGCAGAGGTTTTACACCTCCAGGAGCTGGTTGGAGAGACCACATCTGAAGGCAGCGCCTTTGAAATGACTGCACAATATGAAGTCAGTGAGGAGAGCTGGAAAGTGAAGGAGCCATTGGTGTTTAGTGGTGCAGTCATTAGAGAAGACTTTGACTTACTCATCAAGAAATACTTATTGCTACAGTGATCAGGACATAGACCGTCTTCCAGGAGCTTCAAACTGGGGAGAGAAACAGACATTCAAACAGATTTCTGTACACAGAGTGGCAAGCACAATGGAAGAGGTCCAGGCAGGGTGGTACAGACACAGCTTGTGGGGCCTTGGTCAGTGAAGGTCCCTGTGGTTGGACGTCTGCCAGGCACGTGCTCCTGGCCACGCCCCCTGCTGGAAGCACCACCCACCCACTCGGCAAAGTGTTAGTTCACTCAGCAAACACCTATTTTTACTCCCCAGATTTAGCACAGCTGTGAGCACCTACATCCCCCCGGGGCGTCTTCCACGTTCCACCCTATGCTCCATCTGTACCTTCTATATTTTCATTAAAGTAACGATTTTGCTATATTACATAGTTTGTTTGCACATCTGTCTTTCCAACAGAGTGTGAACTTCTCAATGGCGGGAAGGATTGATTCTCGTTTGCAAATCTATTTCAGATCCTTCCTCTCTTCTCTGCTCTACTGTGACTACCCGCAGTGAACCGTACCATCTCTAGTCTGGATTATTGCCACATGCTCTTAACTGGCCTTCCCGTCACCACTGCTGCTGTCCTGTAGTCGTTCTCCACGAGGAGTGTTCTTGGGAAAATATAAATCACATCAGGATATGCATTGCTTTACAATCCCCCGATGGCTTTCTCTGGCACGGAGAATAAAATGTGAACCCCACTCCAGGGCTCCCAGGGCCCCGGAGATGTGGCACCTGCCAGTCTCTCTGACTTCCTGTCTTGTTGTTCCTTCTCTATTCTCCCACTCTGTTATTCTCTCCTAGAACACTTACCCTGTTTCTAGTTATGGTTCTGTTTCCATGTTTACTTGTTCAATATTTCTTTTCCACTATATCTACGTATCTCAATGACAGTGACCTTATGTGGCCTGTTCCCCGCTCTCTCTTCCACGGTTGGTTCAGTGCCTGATGCATCATAAAGACACCCAGAGTAAACGATCAGTGACTGAATGAAGGACCAAGAATAGATGGCTCTAGAGCAGGGCATCACAAAGCTTTAAAAATGATAATAGTTATTCTGCACAATGGGATAAACTGCAGATAACTGGCCCAGAATCGTCCTGTTTGCTCTGAGGGCTTAAGAGGTAAATCTCTTGGCCTTCCTTTTCCCAGATCTCTGATTGGGAAGCTCTGTTCTAGGGAACCAGCCAGATGACGTCATGAGGATCACTCTCTAGCATATGTGCACCCTGATGCCTGAGATGACAGGTGTGAGGTCAAAGACGTTCATAATGAGACAGCCTGGGACCTGGGACCTGGGACCCTTTACTGCAGTGCTTACACCTGGACAAACGTCTCCTCAAGCAACAGAATATGAAGAAACTATAAGGGACTAAAAATAATTGCACGCATGTGCAGTTGGGGCAAATTATGAACAGCAAAGCTACGAAAAGGTCAAAACCCAGCTGCCACTGCTGAGGAGCCGGGAATAAAAGGAGGGAACCACACAGGATCCCTACAGGCAGCACCCAGGGGGCGGGCAGACGAGGTAAGCCACTCCTCCCACCCGACCTCACTCCGTTTAAGGGACCAGCTCACGCCTGCCTCGGGGAGCGAGCAGGGGCCCCTCTTACTTGTTTTGGCTCCTGACGCTGCAGCACGAGTCCCAGTAAAGTCTTGCCTGCATTTCTCGTCTGGCCTCGTATCAATTTTTAGTGATTAAAGAGTCCAAGAACACGGGTCGGTATCAATAATGGGCCGTATTTGTGCACCTGCAGGGTTGCTAGGGCCCTTGGATTCCCGGATTCCCGTAGGATTAGCCTGCGTCGCTGTGGTGAACATAGAGGTGCACTGCCCAGAGCTCTTTTCCGAGAACGGCTTGCTGCCCAGCGGCGGGGCGTGGTCAGCACCCAGTCCCGGGTCCCAGCGCCCTCAGGGTCTGCCTCATCTGCCGGGAGCCGCCTTCTGGAAGCCAGCCCTTCTTGGGGCACCCACATCTGGTGACAAAGCAAGATGGGGGTGTAAAAATCCAGGCGGGACACCTCTGAATGGTCGTAGTCACCCACGAGCCTCCTCTAGGCGGGCCGCGCTCACCAAGCCTGCTCCGCTGCACCGTCTCCCTCGGCCTGTCCTGCATCCTTGCCCTTCCTTTCTCAGGGGTTTGTCCCTAATACACATTTTACGTCTCAGCAGGTTGCCTCTCAACAGTTTGCATCTTAGAGTCTATTTACAGAGAACCCAGCTCCTGACAGGCAGCTTCACAAAATGTAAATCTGGAAAAGAATTGAGGGCTTCCCTGGTGGCGCAGTGGTTAAGAACCCGCCTGTGAATGCAGGGGACACGGGATCGAGCCCTGGTCCGGGAAGATCCCACATGCCGCGGAGCAACTAAGCCCGTGCGCCACAACTACTGAGCCTGCGTTCTAGAGCCTGCAAGCCACAGCTACTGAGCCCGTGCTCCGCAACTACCGAAGCCTGCGTGCTTAGAGCCTGTGCTCCACAACAAGAGAAGCCACCGTGGTGAGAAGCCCACGCACCGCAACGAAGAGTAGCCCCCGCCCGACACAACTAGAGAAAAGCCCACATGCAGCAACGAAGACCCAACGCAGCCAAAAATAAATTAAAAAAAAAAAAAGATTGCGAGATCCGGGGAAGAGAAGGGGAGGGGCCTGGTGGGTAGCTTGATGGTTTAGAGGGTGGGAGGGTGGGGAGTAGCTAGACCTGCCGGGGCAGGGAAAACTGACCTGGCAGAGGGATGGCAAGGCAGTAAAAGTAAAGACAGAGCTAGGGGCCCGCTATTGAGCATGTTGTGTTGGGTGGTGACCAGGAAGGCGGTATGATTAAAGTAACTCCGGAGCAGGCGGATTCTTGTGGCCGCTCACCAACAGTTAGGAAACAGAGCCTGGGAGCTCGGCCTGCAGTGGACTTGCTCTTTCTCCATCACTTGACAGCTCTGTGGTTTCCACAAGTCCTTTCATATAGGCTACCTCGAGTGCTTTTTGGAGGAGGTGAAGCGTAGATCATACATGAAATGAGCGTGGAGGACGTTGCCTTTGCGGCAAAGGGTGAGCCGCGGGAAAGCTTTGGGGCTTATGTATCTGTCTTTGGGGGCCTCATCTGTTTTAAAGGAACCTCTCCAACCTTATTTTGATTTAAAACCTAAACACACTACCTACTACAGCTGTCCGTGTGGAGCCCCCGCTTGCTCCTGATGCTTAAGCCAGAGGAAGAGGTCGGGGATGGGGAGAGCCCGGGGACAGGGGTGTGTGTCCAGCCGTGCCCTGGGAGCGGTGAAGGCGCACACCCAGCCACCAGCCACTCCGTCAGAGGTCTGCTTGCACATCAGAGACGCCCTGCCTTTCATAGTTTTTAGCTGCTCAAGATAGAAGATCAAAATCAGCTGGTCCCCTGGGCAGCCCAGAATGCGTTTATCAATGGCATGCTGTCACTCAGGGGTGAGTCTTTCTGTCTGTTTTCTCATCGGGCCTTGTAAACAGGCTCCAGGCGGCTGCATTCTCCTTCCAAAGGTCAGAAAAGAAACTGCATTCTAGACACTGTCCCTTTAATTCTCCTAGAAATTTATAAGAAAAGCTGTCAGGCAGAAATAAACGGTAATGGCAACCTGATACCCAGTGTCTGAGGCAAATGTGTAGGTTTTGACTTGTGATTCAGATCTTGACTCGTTTTGACCCTGGTGTCTGAGAGATTGCAGGTTAATTTCTGTGGTCACACAGGAAACATCAACTTTATAAGAGCTGATTATCATCGGCCGATTATAGCTCATTCACCCCTAGACTAGCTTCACAAAACGGCTGCCTCAGTCAAAGCAGGCTGCCAGATGTATTTTATTCAAGGTAAATAATTAAAAAGAAAAATTAGGGTGGGGACTTCCCTGGCTGCCCAGTGGTTAAGACTCCACGCTTCCACCGCGGGGGGCGTGGGTTCGATCCCACATGCTGTGCGGTGCAGCCAAAAATAAATAATAATTTAAAAAAACTTCTATTAAAAAAATGAAAAATTCGAGTGAATATTTAGAATTGGCAGAATTCACACAAAAAATCAAGAGTTCTGGCTTCTCTTGGAAATGGGGGTCTCGGGGACCCTGAGCTGGCTTCCCCACGTGGGAACAGGGATGCTGAGTGCAGGCTGCCCTCTCTGCATGGGACCGCTCTCTCTCCATTTCTGTTTCTCTCCGCACCACTACCTGGAACCTGCTTGATTCCCAGGCAGGCTTATCATCACACGCGTCCTGTGGTTTTCTTGTAGGAGAGCCACAGTTCTCTGCTGTCTCTAGCAGAAGATAGAGCCAGGTCTCTGTCCAAAGCAGGGAAACAAAAGCTACCCTGAGAGATCTGCTCTTGCCACTTGGCCTCCTCGTGCCGTGGCTTGATCTTTCTGGCCCCTGTGGAGGGTGGGACCTTCGATGGAGGCTGTTTGGTGGCGGCTGGTACCGCGTTGGCACAGTTCACCACTGCACACCCGCAGCCAGTGTGGCGTTTGGCACGTGATAGGCGCTCAGTAATACCTGCTGAATGAATACGTGGATGAGCGAAGAAAAGCTTTAAGAATGTGCTAAGTGCTTTGCCAAGTATACTTGCTGAGGATGTGCTTATTTAGTGAAGAGGGGTAACACTTTACGCCAGAGGTCAACATAGAAATCCACCCTAGTCTTGTAGATTTCTACCTGCATGACTCCTTCCACGTGGTGCTGTGAGTGAGAGGCTGACTGAGTTCCCCATAGTGAGGTTTTCTTTGGATCCCACTTGTCATTCTGAGGGGCTGAGGCCAGGATCCCTGAAATATTCTTGCTTGAAATAAAGAGGAAGACACAAGTAACTAAAGCAAACAGACAAACAGAGCACTCGCTATGTAAAGAGCTGATTTGATGACTAGACTGAGAAGTGAGTGTAAGACAGCCCGGATGAGGCTGCTTGCTCAGTCTCTGAATGGTTCAGAGGTCCTCGCACTGGATCAGAGCCTTCCTCACTTTGACTCCCACCCCTTCATCCGCCCTTTTCAGCCCTGGGGGGACCTCAGTGACGAGCTCTCACTCCTCTTCCACTTGACAGCTGCTTTATTGTCTGAAGGTAGCGACCAGACCTTTTCCCAGGACTCCAGGCCCAGCTCTCCAGCTGCCTTCTTAGCATCTCCGCTCAGACATCTACTCGCTGTGCCCAAGGTGAGATCGTGCTCTTCCTCCCCAGGCCTCTTGGCTGATGACAAAGCCCTTGAAGTCATGTGACACTTCTCTGTCCTTCTCACCTTACATCAGTGCACCGGCAAATCTGGCTGGTTCAAAGGACCTCCTCGCTTCTCACCCTCTCCACATCCCATCACTTCCCCTCCTGGTCCGAGCCACCATAACATCTTGCCTGGGTTACTGCGGTGGCCTCCTAGCACATCTGTTCTTCACAGGGTAGCCAGCTTTCAAAACATAAGTCACCTCACTCCCCCAGGCAAACCCTACAAGGGCTCCCATCTCTCAGATTAAAGGCCAAGACCTACAAGGTCCTTCCTGATCGGCCCCCATCACCCTTTCCACCTCCTTCCCACTGCTCTCTCCCCCTCCCTCCCTCTACTTCTGCCACACTGGTCTCAGTGCTGTTCCTAACATGCCAGGCATGTCCCACCTGAGGCCTTTGCTCTCCCCGTCCCGTGGGCCTGCTCTGCAGGTATCTGCTCGGCTCACTCCCTCACCCCCTTCCCACCACCACCTCAATGAGTCCTGTCCCCCCTAACTTGTTTACTGTCACCTGCCCAGTCATGGCATTTCCCATCTCCCTTAAGCTTCTCCACTTTCCCTTTTTTTCCAGAGCATTTATCACTTTCCTAACATACTGAATGCTTTGTTCATTTGTTAATGTGTTGTCTGTCTCCTCTCACTAGAATGTAAGTTCCCCGAGGGCAGAGGTCTTTGTTTTATTCACTGATTAGCCCAAGTGCCTGGAACAATTACCACAGTAGGTAATGATACATATTTACTGAATGAAGGAGTGAATCATGGACCCTCCCTTTTGTGGTTCCGTCCACCACTCAGTAGGTGGTGTGGTTTCTAGATCCTTCTCTGAAGTGCTGTAGGGTGTCAAGAGCCCCCTAAGACGCATGGCTTAGCCCAGAGCCCAAGGCCCGGCCTGAGCGTGCAGCCGTCTTCCCGGCACCGTGTGTCGGGTCTGAGAACGCTCAACCCTGTGGGCTCTGTTAAGGCTTTCTGAGCACCCACTCCAAAGGACCAGGTTGTTCCTTTCCCCTCTAACTGGGACTTCACATTTTCTCCAGCTCCTCCCAATAAGTTTTGATTGGACAGCCAGCCATTTCCCATTAACTGGGTCCTCATCCAAATCATAGATATAAATGTCAAGCCAGAGAGCCCTGGGGACATGGCCCTGAGACCCCTCCCCTCTGCTCTGTGAGACCCTCCCTCTCAGCTCCCTGAGGCTCCTCCTTCTTGGCTCTCAGAGCCCCGCCCCCTTGACACTGAGGCCCCTCCCCCTCTGCTCGCTGAGGCCCCTTCCCCCTCACTTTTCTGCGGCCCCTCCTCTTTGGCTCCCTGAGACTTATGTCCCCTTCAAGGTTTACCCCCTTCTCTAAGGCAGGGGTTCCCCCTCCCCCACAGCAGTTTACTGCCTTTTAGGAACCGGGCCGCACAGTAGGAGGTGAGCATCGCGCCAGCCAGCGAAGCTTCATCTGCCGCTCCGCATCGACCCCGCATGGTTCGCATTACTGCCTGGACCATTCCCCGCCCCACTGCCCCAAAAAATGGTCTTCCACCAAAGCAGTCCCTGGTGCCAAAAAGGTTGGGGACCGCTGCTCTAAGGGGTGGATGGAGAAGTCCCACCCTACATGACCTGCCCTTCCAGGAGTCCATGCAGCCTGTCACCTCTCCCAAGTACTCCCAAACCATCACAGGAAATGTCCTGGAATTCTGCACGGCACCAATATCAAACTCACTGGGTTATAAGTTTCCACATCTGCCTTCTCTTCTCCTTTTATTTAAATCAGAAAAATGTTCTCCTGTTTCCAGATTTGGGGTCCAACTCTCAGTCTTCTCTAGGCTTCAGCAATTTGTATAATACTTTGAGTTGTAAAACAATTAAATGTGCCCTGTTGAATGTATGCATCATAGCCGTCTTGTGCAGCAAACAGTGTTCTCTTCAATTTACAGATGACAACACTGAGGTTCAGAGCAATCAAATGTTTTGGTTAAAGTCAGACAGTTACTAAGTGGCCAAGCTAGGACTTGGACCCAGGTCTGCTGTCCTCAAGAACAGTGTTCTTTCCCAACACCGGCTACTGAGAGGGTGGGCTGAGAGGCTGGCATTGTTTGGAGGGGAGCTCTTAGGGCACTAGCCTCTTCTTCACACTCTAGTTAAACATGCTTTCTCCATGATGAAGGAAGGAGGCTGAGGAAAGGGAGGGAGAGGAAAGTTGGGCTTCTGTCATTTACTGAGCATTTACTATGTACCTAGAACAAAGCATGTTACTTTTTTTTTTTTAAACTTTAAAGATTCACAAAAGTCTGGTAAAGTATTATCATCCTCTTTTTCAATGAAGAAAACCGGGGCTCATAGAAATTGGATAACTGGCCTTAGTTCCAGTTCCAAGTCTAGACCACCCTGTAACAGAGGGGATGGGCAAGAGGTGTCATCCTTCCAGCCTTTACAACTCAAGTTCTTAGTGATTCCTTCAAATATTCCGCGAACAAAGAAACTATTTAAAAGAACAAAGAAATAATATTTAGAGTTTCTAATTGCTAAAAGGAAATTCATTCAGATGAAAAGACATCGCTAGTTAAAAGTTTACTGAACTAATTTTCAAGAGTCATATAGAATGGCTTTGAATTAACTTCCTTCAAACCTTCAATATTGTCTGAAACAAAGCAGGTAATTGTTATAACCGATGACATATTCATTTTCAGATGGCTCAGTTGGGCATTTCAGTAGAAGCGTGTATCTTGGGTGTGCCTGTCGACACTAACGGTGCGCTGAGGCACCTGTGTTCTTAACACGTACGAGCACACCCACAGGCTGTCTTCAGGGGCAGCAGGTGGCAGGAGAAATAGCACTGTCTTGGCTGAGCTCCAAACTGAATACGTGATTTTGAACACGTTCCCAGCTCCTCCCACACATTTGTCTAGGCTCCTTTTCTCACTTCTAATATTAATGGATTGACCTAGAAGAGATCCGGATTCCTTCCTGAACTATGTTTCTAAAGATGAACTTATCACTTATTCAGAACGCCTGGGACCAGTGTTGCGGAATTCAGATTTTTCCCTGATTTAGACTGGCCTTATGGTGAATATATCATAGATATATAACAACCCTAGAGGGGTCTGAGGCAGCACCCTGTAGTGAATCTTATTAGTATTTCTGCAGCAAAACACGTAATTGTTCGCAATAAGTGGGATAAAGAGAAACTTTAAATAGTCTCCGTCAGTTTAGGCCGGATTTTGCTTCCAGCTGAGTTCTAGCAGGTCAGGTTTTGTGTCCAGATGAGTTTGCCACAGACTTCTCATGAAGACTTTCAGTTTTTAGAACTTTGTGGATTACAGGTTTTGTGCATCAGGGATTGTAATCCTATGTCTGTGTTTCTCTGGTTGCCCTTTTGGTGGTCACATCTAGTATTTATCTAATGTTATGCTCTTGATGGGCACCAATGCATTTAAAATAAAATTCATGGAGATCCATTTTGCCATTGCTGTTTCTGGGATCACAGTGTGGCTCACAGGGAGGGCAGTAAGGATTATTTGCAGTCATGACTGTGCAGCCTTCAAGACCTGGAAGATGCAGCAGCAGTTACGCCCAGTTACGCTCATGGGCAATACTTACAATGTCAGGGAGTGAACTGAGTCCAAGCCAAGTGATTCTTCAACGATAACAGCTGAAAAAAAAAAGTTTCCTGGTTAGCTCTTAGTGACCCAGAAAATTAGCCAGAGAACTCCTCATTTCCTGAGAATACTGGATAATGGATATTTTTTCTAGGCTAAGATTAAATGGAATTTTTTTTTTTTGTAGTACATGTTTCTTCCTTAACCTTCCTTGGTCAGTAGGTCTCCATGAACATCCACCATGGAAATCCAACCCAAGCAGCCCTCGCTTATATAACTCTCCTGCCATTCCACACCCCTGTCCAGTCACTAAATGGTCTGACCAGTCTGAGCACTGTGGCTCCCCGGGTACCGCAGAGAACTCACAGGGATGCTGCAGTGGACTTAAAATGTCTGAGGAAAACAGCCGTACTCAACATCTGTTGGATATTGTATGAACTACTAATTTAGATTACACTGTATCCCTTTCAACAGATGGCATATTTTGCAAAGTTGGATTTTTGGCAGTTGTTGAGATAAAAAGCAAGTCCCGTGCAAAAATCAGTGTGGAACAGGAAACAAGGGTGGCCGTGTGCAATCTGATTCCAAGACCGAAGTCGTGCAATGCCCAATGGACACGCACATTCCAATAGTAACTCATTGTGGCTATTTAAGAATGAAGTAAAAGCGTGATTTTTTTCTTTCAATTTTTATGTATGAAGTTGTGACATAAATATATGACATAAGGATGCAACACAAGTGTTTATTAAGTTATTTGGATATAACTAATAATTGAAAACCATTGCGGATTTCTTTTCGCTTAGGGGACATCATGAAAAATTCACTGAGATGCTGAGAGTACCATGAGCTGAGAAAGTTTGGGACCCCGTGGTATAATTCATGAAGTGGCTCAGCCGTAGAAACTTGGAGCCATCCTTGATTCCTCTCTCTTTCATCCTCCCAAGCCTGCTAGTCAGTAAGTCCTCTCCACGCTGTCTTCCAAAAATTGTCCTGAATGCATTCTTCTTTTGTCACCACTGTGATCACTCTTGTCTAATCTACCATCTTCTACAATAGCCTCCCTGCTTTGGCTCTTGCATTCGAATCATTCTTCAGAGGTAACCTTTTTTACACATAAATTAGATCGTGTCTTAATGACCTTGCGTGAAACCCTCCAGTGGTTTCCACTTCACTTTGAAAGGCCTCCAAGTCCTGCCATGTTGGCTCCTTTCTGGCCCTCCTGGAATCCCACTCCTCCCCTGGAGTCCCAAACTACAGCCTGTTCCCGCCTCAGGGCTCTTCCATTAGTCCTTCCCGTTGTCTGCAAAGCTCTTCATCTGGATCTTCAGATGCCTGGCTTCTCGTCCTCAAGTGTTAGTTCAAATGTCACCTGCTCCGTGAGGCCCTAATTGATCTAAAATAGCCCCTCACCCCCCGGGCACTATATATTTCATTATGTTGTTTTATTTTCATCGTAACATTTGTATCACATTCATTGATCTGTGTACCTGAGAATAGGAACTTTGCTCTCTTGTTTGCCATTGTATTCCTGCCACCTAGAATAATGCCTGGCACATAGTAGGAGGTCATAACTATGTGTTGAAATTAATAAATGCATAATTATTTCATACGGCTGCGTGTTTGGATCACTCACTGATGGCTCCTAATGGAGAAGATCCAGAAGTCTGTTGGGAGAGAGGAAGTTGTAATTTCATTTGACTGATACATATGTGTGTGTGTGTATATATACATTATATATATATATACACACTGATATATAGGTATATAAAATATACATTTATATGGAAACATACATTGTACAAACTAGGCAGTCTAATCAGCGGTGTCCTGTATTCTTTGGGAAGAGACAACAGATAGTAACCTTATATGAACTCCATTTTTCTTAGCAATATTAGCAGCCCTGTTTTATCATATGTAATTATATTGAGTTGGTCAATGAGGCATCTCATTATTCCATTTGTTATTCTTCACAACAGGCAAGTCCTCTGACCCCTTCCTTTTCTTTCATTAAGACATTGAGATAAAGTTGTATAAAGGAACATTTCTACAACTACAGCGCTAAACTCGAAGTGGGAATGCCATTGTCCAGCCTAAACTCGCGGATGTGTTCTCTTGGACGACACTAAATCCTGGAAGGGGGCGTGGCAAAGCAGCAATAGGTGTGGAATTATTCAGCATCTCCGGCAAAGAGCAATGGGGATTAAACAGAGCTTTCTTTAATAAGATTAATTCTGGAACACTACCAGCGATTTGGCACATCCCCAAAGATACAAGGCATTTGTATCTATATAAGATTAAAGGAGCTGTCACACAAAGCAATTTTATTTTTCAACATCAAAGAGATGCTTCGAGGGATTGCTGGAAGGAGGCACACTGCAACAAATGCAGGCACTGCAAAAGCTTCTTTGTATAAAAGACAGTTTGCTCAGCCAGGAATTGTATCTACCCAGGACATACTGGTCCTCCAGTCACAGGATTACGGAGAAGCTGAGGCCAGGGGTTAGGAATCAGGTCGACAAACTCCCCAGACAGGTGGCTACCCAGCGATAACCTTGGATGTCCATGGAAGAGAGATCAGTGCTTCCTGAGGCAGACTGTTGGACAGCTCTTATAAATAATAAATAATGACGATGATGCTGGTAATAATAATGATAAGAAAGATCACCACAATAAGTGTGGAATTATTCAGCCACCATTTCTACATGCCAGGGACTGTATTTAGCACGTAACAAATGACACAGACTTCTGCTGCTAAATCTTCCTCCTTCGGGCTTTTAACCAGCACCCCCAGGTCTGCTGTCTGGAGCTACTCACAGCAGATTTGCTCCACAGCGGCTGCAAATATTTGAAGGTAGCTTTTATGTTCTTTACTTTTTTTTTTTTTTTTTTTTAGTGCTAAACTTCGGTTTAGTTTCGGAACCCGATGCAGGAATTTATATGGATCAGTATTACGTCTCAGCTTGCGGCCTTTGCCTCCCCCTTCCAGGTTGCTCAGATATTTGTGCATCTGATTCTGTCATTCCGCGCATTAACCAGACCTTATAAAGCTTAATGCTGAAAAGGGTACGCTTCCAAGGCTCCCTCCTATCCTTTTCCCTTTCTTCTTTTCCTCTTTCTGTCTGCAGACACTTGTTGAGGACTTTCTATGTGCCAGACACTGTCGGGCACGGGGGCTGCAACATCGCAGAAGACACACCTGTAGACCTCAAGAAAGCTGCTTGCTTAAGCAGGCAGACAGAAAAATAAATTACGGTACAGTATAGTGTGCTTATGTCATGAATGAAAGGGGGGAGGGAATTTTAGCAGGTGTTGGAAGAGGAATCATCGGTAAGGGGGGAAAGTAGGGAGCTAGGAAGATGCCAGCACCACCTCTGGCTTCTGGGGTGTGGGACCCATCAGGGACAGGGACCGTCCCCATGTAATTCAAAGCTAGCCAGAGGATGTCCCAGGGCTGGGGGAGGGGGGGGAGGCTTTAGCCACCATGCGGAACTGGAAAGAGAATTGAAATGGAAAGGAATGGAACGAGGACAGAGGTGAGGGGCGCCTACTTACAGAGGGGGCTGGGCTCTTACTGCCTGCTGTTACAGCCTTTGCTCCTCTCTGCTACCTGCCTGCCCAGTGGGGCTCCCCAAAGAATCAAGTTCAGCTGCCTTGGCGAGCGGGGCTAAGTTTTCACATGGCAGACTAGAGAATCAGGGGGCATTTTATTTTATTTTTTTTACCTTTTTATTTACTTTATTTTTGGCTGTGTTGGGTCTTCGTTGCTGCTCGCGGGCTTTCTCCAGTTGCGGCGAGCTGGGGCTACTCTTCATTGTGGTGCATGGGCTTCTTATTGCGGTGGCTTCTTGTTGTGGAGCATGGGCTCTAGGCATGTGGGCTCAGTAGTTGTGGCTCGCGGGTTCTAGAGCATAGGCTCAGTAGCTGTGGTGCATGGCATGGCATGTGGGATCTTCCTGGACCAGGGCTCGAACCCATGTCCCCTGCATTTGGCAGGCGGATTCTTAACCACTGCGCCACCAGGGAAACCCCTTAACTTTTTATTTTATATCGGAGTATGTAGTTGATTAACAATGTTGATAGTTTCAGGTGTACAGCAAAGTGATTCAGTTATACGTATACATGTATCTATTCTTTTGCAAATTCTTTTCCCGTTAAGGTTGTTACATAATACTGAGCAGAATTCTCAGAGGGCATTTTGGATTTCAATGAGAGACCAGGGAGGGGCAAAGTGAGAGAGGAAGGGGGTCACTTGTGATCTGAAAATGCCCAGTACTCACTGGGAAGGCTGATAAGACCAAGAGCAAAGGGACTTTTTATTACAGCCGCTCGTGGGGTTCTTCCAAGAGGAATTCTCCTGTCGTTTAGAGGCCGACCTCCATGTGAAGACTGGAATCCTCAGGTGTCCAGGCAGAAGGGCTCATCTGCCCACGTTGCAGACCCCAGGATGGTGCTGGGAGCCTGCAGGTTCCCAGGTGTTAGGAATTTTGTAGGACAGAGAATAGGTGACCTTGGTAGACCCGTCATCCCATGTTGGACCCGCATCCTTGTTCAAAGAGGGATACCTCGAGGCAGTGAGCCCCTCCTAAGGGGAGAAAATTATAAACAGCTACTGAGGACGATAACAACAGCAACCAGAAGGCCTTGCGTTTGCAGAGCACCAGGGAATACCCCGGATCCTTTACAGAAATGAGACTTCTCCCAGAGCTCCAGCTAGGGTTTCCAAGCCTGCGCTGGCAGCACCCGAGCTACACCCAAGGGTCCTGTCCGCTTCCTCAGCTACATCTTTGTTGTCTGAGCCCTCCCACAACGCATGTCTTGGGTTTTTCCTCCATAACACAAAAGAAAGATAAGTGGATGGGGGCCTGAAAAGTCCAAATCAGAAACTTGATATGCAGTCTCCTGTGTGCCTTTCTTCCTATCGATCATCCATTCGGTCCACAGGCTCCAGCTGAAATCCTGCTACATGTCTGGCATCGTGCTAGACATGCAAACACACACGCACGGTACGGGAAAAGAAGAGTTGAAAGAGCTGTGGGAGAAAGAGGACAGACTCTTTCCAGAAAAGCTTGCACGTCCTCACGGAGGAGGTGACTTGGAGTTAGGTTTTAAAGGATAAATAGACTCGCTTTCAAGTGATGAGAAAATTCAAAAGCAAGGCCAGCATCCCAAAAAGAAACCCCCCTCTGGAAGGGCTGGTGAAAATGTATACAACATTCTCCAGAAAATAAAGCAGGGCTGTGACTAGCAAACCAAGAAGGGACTCGAAACACGGGCCAGGAGGAAGCCCAGGCAGGAGGGCTGCTCAGTAAACACATCCCTGGCCTTAGCTCTGAGAGAGGCCTGCAGCACCTGAGCTGGCCAGCTACTCCATGACTAGCCCAAAGGCCTGGCCTCTTTGTACACTGACTCCTAATGTTAAGCAATGTAACTGTTAACAGGGCCTCCTCCTGGGCACATGAAGGACTGACAGGAAAGACATGAGTCCTACAGGTAGAGTTTTGAATACACTGGCCTGTTCTAGAATCAAACTTCTCTCCGGTCTCTTATTGGAAGGAAACTATCCACCTGCTGTCTACCAAATCTCCAGGCTTCTCTTGAACCATGAGACAGTGGAGCCCTGCCGTCTCATCTCTGCTGATGTGTTTTGGGGCTAATGTATACTGTTAGGCAGGGCTTCAGCAGCAAGTCCCTCACCCTTTACAGTCCTCAGCCAGTGACTGCATCCACTAGTCCCCCACCCAGCACCTGCTGGTCTCCTCCTGGATCTTAGGGCTTTACCTGGCCTCTTCACTTTGGGCTCATGTAGCTCACAACCTCTTGGTCTAGAAATATTTGCCTATGCTCTTCCTGTCCCGCCAATAACAGGAGGTGCTAGTTTAATAACAGTTTATGCGGTTTTCATATTTAATCCCTCCAAACTCCAAATGTGGAGCCAGGCACCTGTGCCATTTTAGACTGATGTCGTAGCCTTTTAGAAGAAAGGGGTGTTCAGGCAGCACACCCCAAGTCCTGAGCCTGCCTCTCAGCCCCAAATCATTGAAGACCAGTGGCTGTGATCACCTTCAGCTCTATGTGGGTTCCCAGCTATGAGCCGTGCTTTTGGAGCTCAGCTATATGTGTGTGGTTTGCACCCACTCGTGGCCACACACTCAGTGCCCCGGGCGCTACCCCTGACCATGTTCATGGTCACGCTCTGTAAGGAAATAAACACGATCAGCATTCCTCACCCAGATCATGATTTTCTGAAGTCCCGGCAACAGGTGGAGCCCAGCAGCCCTAATCCAATCAGTGTGTGCAAGAGGCTTTCAGGGATTCTAGGAAGCCTGAGGAGAGGTGCAGGGCCAGGTCCCAGGCGGCGGGTGGCACGGGCCCAGAACCCACTCATTCCCAGGACTCTGTCGCCTCTTGGGTGTAGCTCGGGTGCTGCCAGCGCAGGCTTGGAAACCCTAGCTGGAGCTCTGGGAGAAGTCTCATTTCTGTAAAGGATCCGGGGTATTCCCTGGTGCTCTGCAAACGCAAGGCCTTCTGGTGGCTGTTGTTATCGTCCTCAGGAGCTGTTTATAATCTCTCTAACTGACTGGCAGGATTCTTGGCCGATAGCCTCCTTCAGTGCGATTCCTGGTGCCGTGCCTGTGCTCATCGGGATCCACGTCAAAAAAGGCCAGGGGGCAAACACTGAAGTCAAAAAGTGACGTTCATCGGGGCTTCCCTGGTGGCGCTGTGGTTGAGAGTCTGCCTGCCGATGCAGGGGACGCGGGTTTGTGCCCCGGTCTGGGAAGATCCCACATGCCGCGGAGCAACTAAGCCCGTGAGCCACAACTACTGAGCCTGCGCTCCGCAACAAGAGAGGCCGCGATAGTGAGAGGCCCGCGCACCGCGATGAAGGGTGGCCCCCGCTTGACACAACTAGAGAAAGCCCTTGCACAGAAATGAAGACCCAACACAGCCATAAAAAAAAAAAAAAAAAAAGTTACATTCATCCCCTTAGACCAATCAGTGCAGTTTTTAGCAGTATAGACACCCCAGTGCGCTCATTAGAACATAATTTCCTACGGGCTTTTTTTAAATAAATAGAATTTAGGATGTATTCAGGTTTGAGCTCTCAAGGAGGGTGACCTTGAGCCGTCGCGTGGCAGGAGCATCTGTGGGGTACTAGCACTGGCCACTCGGTGCTATCGCCCTGGAAGGTTGGGGCCTCTTTTTTGGTCCCATTTTAGAGGGGGTGGGGGTGGGAGCGGGGGGAATAAACACAGATAAACTGAGTCATTCGCTTTGGGTCACAGGAGCCGGTGTGTGCCCAAGGCTGGAATTTGGGATGCGCGGGACCCTTTTCCTGCATAATTGACTGCTCTGTGCCGGCTGAAAAGGAAGAAGTCGTACTGTCACACCCAGAGTATTTCCTTGAACTCAGGGCCAGGGCTGTCTGGAGTGGAAGGGGCCCAGTCCTCCTTTATTTGCAGAAGTATGGACCCGACACCGCGCTTCACGAAGGGGAGAAGCGTGGCACGGTCGGGAACACGAAGGCCAAGGGAGGAAGAGCGGAGAAAGGGAGAGAAACAAAGATGTCTGCGTGGCGTCGCTTCTTTGTTCCCCAGTCCCTTGATCTGCTCCCCACTCCCCGGCGGGGCTGGAGGAGGAGTCGGGTCTCCCCGCGCGCGCGGCGTTGGTTGCCCGCAGCTCTTACCGAAGCTGGGCGGCCGCGCGGCTCCAGCGCAGGGTCCTGGCGCCCGAGTTTGTTTGTCTGTCGGTTACCATGGGAACGGAGCCCCGCCCTCCCCGGTTTCCAGAGAAGCTGCGCCTCGGCGCCGGGAGTTCCAAGCCTCTGGACCTGCCCTCGGCTTCCCTTTCCCACCTTCTCTCCTGGCCGGGGAGATCTTGGGGCCAAGCGGCAGTGGCTGGCCAACATGTTTTCTCACTATGGCGTCAGGGCCACCTGCGTCGGGCGTTCCCCCAAATGGGGACGGTGGACCACAGACAGCCACGACCTGGAGGCAGCTGGCGCCTGCCAGGCCAGACAGGGCTCCCAGGCAGAGGAGGGGCGGCAAAGACCGGGCGGATTTTTATTTTGTTTTATTATTTATTTAATGGTACGTAATTTTTATAACTTTTTCTGATTAGAAAATCACGCAGCATCTCCTTTCCCGAATCCTGGGGCGCAGCGCTGAGCTTGTTGGGTGGGCGGCTGCTAAGATGGAGAGACAGGTCTGAGGCCCCCAGAGCTGAGACCCTTTAGCTGGTCAGGTGTGTGAGGCTGCAAGGTGGCTTGGCCCGGTGGTAACACATGAGGCACCCTGAGTGGACTCACTCGGGCTGGCCCCCAGGACAGAGACCCCTAAGCATCCTGGAGGGCCGGCCCTTTGCCCCCTCTGGAGTATTCTTGGAGGGGGGAGGGGGCCTAAGAAGCCGCCCTGAGGGGACAGAGTCCAGGTGCACGGGCTTGGTCTGGGGTCAAGGGTAGGAGGAAGCCAGCGAAGCTTATATGCTCTGGCTTCTCTGACTGGCCTCGCTGGATGTGCAGAGAGGCCCAGGTGGGCCAGGAGGCCAGGTTGAAATCCATTTCTGTGTAGGCATTTCTGGCCAATTATCACAGAGAGCCAGAAGAAAAGAACTCAGATCTCTGAGGTGCCAGTAATTTTCTGTGATATCTTTTCCCATTTTAAATAAATATTCACTTCTGCACCTAAATTCATATTTATAATGTTTTTTTTAATAATTTTTTTTTTTTTAAGCAGAGGTCTTCTTAGAAGCCCATATGATTTAAATTTATTTATGGTTGTGTTGGGTCTTCGTTTCTGTGCGAGGGCTTTCTCTAGTTGTGGCAAGAGGGGGCCACTCTTCATTGCGGTGTGTGGGCCTCTCACTATCTCTTGTTGCGGAGCACAGGCTCCAGACGCGCAGGCTCAGTAGTTGTGGCTCACGGGCCCAGTTGCTCCACGGCATGTGGGATCTTCCCAGACCAGGGCTCGAACCCGTGTCCCCTGCATTGGCAGGCGGACTCTCAACCACTGCGCCACCAGGGAAGCCCATATTTATAATGTTTTATCCTTTTTCTCAAAGAGGGTCCACTAGATTGTATAAGCTCTAGGTATCCACAAAACCTGAAGAATCAGGAGTCTGTGCCACTGGGGTTCTTCATATTGCCTCTCCGGGCCCTGTGCCAGGCTCTTGGGAAGGGAGTGGGAATGACAGAAAAGGGCGCTCCAGTGGGAGACAGAGACACAGAGAACCTTGGTGATTGTCGGTGGTTCCACCTCTGTTTGGTGGTCCCATAGGAGGTAAGCAAGTGGAAGATGACCAGATAGCAATTACTGGTCCCCCCTTCCCCCCATGTGGAGAAAGAGGAAGAAAAGCAGAGAGAAGCCAAGCCCATACTACTACCAAGGGGTGACAGCAGGAGCCTCGGTGAGTTGGGGAGGGGTGTAGGAAGGAAATAGGAAGACAGACGATGTTACCACGTGTCCAGAGAGCTCTTTGAATATTTGGTTCCCAAGGATCTCTTGAAGGACACAGGGAAATTTTGAGGCTAGGTTATCACAACAGTTTTTGCTCTGTGTGTGTGTGTATGTGTGTGTGGCGGGGGAACTGGTCCAAGACTACTTCTGAGATTTCTCTCTCTCATTTATACTCCGGCAGTGTCAAGGCTTGGCTTGGGGGAACCTTTGTAGCCCTCCTGCCCCCATAATCTCCATTACCTCACCTGAATCTAAGTCAAAAGTGTACATGGTTTGCAAACACAGCTTCAAGACAAGTTTCCTAGCGTAGCACTCCCAACAGTCAGTGGCCCCTCAGGCCCTGTCATACAGAAATTTCAGCGTCTGTTCCCCAGCCTGGTGACTGGAACCTTGGATGCGTCATGGTAAGGCCTTCCACAAGATGGCGCTGATGGGTTTTGTTTTCACTTTATTTTGTAATGTTGATTCATTCCTTTGTCAGTGTTCGACTGAATGCCTACTGTGTGCTAGTATTGTTCTAGGAGGTGCTGGGGATACTGACTGAACAAAACAGACGAAGTCCCAGGTTTCAAGGAATTTTAAAAGGTTATGATTCTTACACTTTCAGAGGCAAAACGCAACTGCGATGTCAGTTTCCCCATTTATGTTGCTGGTATATACTCTTGATAGTTCTGTTCCATTTCTGACAGTTGCACACTTTTTTTTCCCCTCCAGGCTGGGTGTGGCCTGGAGGAACTATAGACACTTTTCTTATTTGGCTGGGGACAGGATTAACTTTTATCTGTCTGTGTATTAACTTTGTGTATCTGTCTGTGTATCCTTTTTGCCAGGAAAGCACTACGTACACCAGCTTATCATTCCGAGGCCTCGACTTGTGAGTCATCTGCCCATTTGAGTAAATTCACAGCTCCTTCTTAAAGAAAAATTCTGGCAGGTCTTTCAGATATCCTGGTGACCTGCCTCCAGATAAAGTGAGGTGGGCCTTGATCTGGGTAGAATTTATCAGACACTTCTGCTTTTCATAGTGAAACGTCAACTCTGCTCCTTGACCATCTACCCCAGAGAATAAGTACAGTCAAAGAGCTCCCTCTTGCTAAAGGCAAATCTGAAATCAGAGTTGAGAGAGGCCGGCTGAGGTCCATGGGAACTGCCCATTCCTTCAGCTTCGTAAGCTCTACCTTTGCTCTAAGTTAGATTCCCAAAGGCAGCATCTTTGAGGACATTTACTCCACTAACTTGGCGTCTTCTGGAAATACCTTCACTTACCTATGATTGAAGATCTTGACTTTTATTGCAGACTGATATAAAAATGCTCATAAAACAAATGTTTCTGTACTTTTGGCAAAAATAACTGTACACTTTACCACTCCATGTCCTTTAAGTAAGGATTCACAAGAGCCCCAGACTCATCTGACCACCTGCTTGAGTTGACCTTTCTACTTGGGTGTCCAGCAGGTGTATCCCATTTAACAAGGTCAACACCAAACTCCCGTCCTCCCCCACGATCTGCTCCTCCCTCAGTCTGTCTGCTCCGCAAACAGCAGCTCCACTGCTCAGCGAAGCGTCTTGGAACCGTCGTGGCCACTTTCTTCCTGTGTCACCTCGCTTGTAACCCGTTATCACATCCTGCCTCTACCTTTAACACACATCCAGAATCTGATCATTTCTCACCACCTTCTGTTGTATGGAAAATTTCACAAGCTTCTTGACTGGTCTCTCTAGTTCTGTGTTTTGTTCCCTTCCATCCATACTCGACATACCATCCGGAATATGATCCTTTAAAATATTAGGTCATGTACTTCTCTGCTCAAAACCTTCCCAGGTCTTTCTGTCTCATCAGAAGGAAAAGAGCCCAAGATCTCCACTTCCTGTCCCTGCCTTCCCAGCTCTGACCTGGCGTCCTCATAATGTCCTGATTTACGTCACGGGTCTCACACTGGTCCCGTGTACTCCTATCGCAGGGTCTCTATCTGGAAGACTCCTCTCCAGATAGTGACGTGACCCCTCCCTCTTCCCCTTCATGTCTTTCCTCAAATGTCGCTTTCTCAGTGAGGGGTTTCCTAACCACCCTATTAAAACTGCAGGTCACTGTCTGAGCTCTCTCTTCTCTGTTCCAGCTTCATTTTTCTCCATAGCACTTATCACTGGCTGACACACTCTATGTGATATTTAGTGTCTGTCTCAACCTACTGGAATGTAAGCTCACTGAGGGCAGGGACTTTTCTCTGTTTGTTCTGCTTTGTTCACTTCTGTATCCCACCCAATGAACACCGCCTGGGACATAGGAGGTAGTCAGTAAATATTTATTGAATGAATGATTAATTTCTATCAGTGTCAGAGAAAAAGCATCTTTTGCATCAAAGGTGTATTTCCTTAGGCAATACGATAGCTGTTATTCATTGTACTTTACTTTTTGGTTTTACTACCAGGTGGTTCAAAGTCAAATATAGAGGGAGTTACAATGACTGTTGCATCTGTGGTCTCTGACTCAGTGATCTTCCCCCTCTACGTGGTTTCTTATTGCCTTCACTTTTAACTTTTTTTAAAAAATAAATTTATTTCTTTAATTAATTTATTTTTGGCTGCCTTGGGTCTTCGTTGCTGCACGTGGGCATTCTCTAGTTGCGGGAGTGGGGGCTACTCTTCGTTGTGGTGCGCGGGCTTCTCATTGCGGTGGCTTCTCTTGTTGAGGAGCACGGGCTCTAGGTGCACAGGCTTCAGTAGTTGTGGCACACGGGCTTAGTTGCTCCGCGGCATGTGGGATCTTCCCGGACTAGGGCTTAAACCCGTGTCCCCTGCATTGGCAGGCGGTTTCTTAACCACTGCGCCACCAGGGAAGCCCCACTTTTAACTTTTATTTGAACAACTTTATATGTATCTGTATCCTCAGGGAGTGTTCGTGGAACTTTTCGGCTTCCAGTAAATACTTGTTGAGTGAATGCATTGTATGCCATTTTAATCCTGTTGGGAAGTAAGTGAGGTATGAGTAGTAAATTATTTATGATCTCTGGTATGACTAAAAAGTAATGGGCTAGAGAGAAACAAGTGCTTATTGGGAGAGGATGGGCTGGTTGAGAAAGAAGCACTGCACGTGCCCCACGGCTGGGGTGAGTGTAGCATTGATCATCCTGACTGGGACAGTGAGAGGGGAGAGATGAGTAATTTTCCTGGGACAACAGGCATAAACTGGGACTGTCCTAGCAAACTAGGACAAATGATCACTTTAGCAATGGTTAATATTTATTAAATAGTAAATATTTAATATAGGCTCAAGTTCAGAAAAGTAAGCATAAGTGAAGTGGATTCATTTGGCAGGATCAACAAAAGCCCCCACCAGCACCAATGAGGACACGTTCCTCTGTGTTAGAAAAGAGTTCGATCAACAGGTTGACTTTTGTTGTTACTTCTCTCCTCAACATCATCTTTGGCAGAGCAGTTTAAAAACCTGGAAAAGAGGAAGCAGCAAATACAGCAGGATATAGAGAGGGATGAACAGAGGGAACCAAATAGAGAGAAACCCTGGACCCCGGAGGAATCCAGCTGCTTTTGCCGACAGCCCCCTGAATTCCTCTCAGACCTGGGTCTGTCCATCCCTGAAGCAGGATGGAGGTGAACTGACCTCTCTTCTGCCTGATGGGGAGACCCCTGTCTTCTGTCCCCCTTCAATCCCCAAACCCGGCTTTCTGCCCTCTCCAGCCGCCAGCCCTCAGAATCACTCATTAAGGCCAATTCCTTAGGTTCTGGTGGCAATAAGAGAACCCAGAGCCTAGGTGAGGTTCTTGGAGATAACATTTATTGCTTCCTGGCATCTACCACGGAGCCAAGAGAAGTTAGGCTAACAATTTGCTTTCCACAGAATCACGCCGGTGACAGGTGATTGCAAATGGACTCATGGAGAATCCATTTTAACATCCCTCCAGACATCACAGTTCAAGGGAACACTCTGCAGTTGCCAAGGGCCCCTTTCCTTTGTAAAGCTGGGCACCACCTTCATCCTCTTTTAGAATCTAGGCATGGGGGCTTTGGTTGAGTAAGACCTCACCAGGGTCTTACTCATTACTGGGTCCTGTTTATCACACCCTGTTTAGTGATAGGTAGTAGTTCTTTTCTAATTTTTAAGAAATCTTTTCTTTTTTTTTAAGTAGTTTTTTTAAAAATTATTTTATTTATTTATTTTTGGCTGTGTTGGGTCTTCATTGCTGCGTGCAGGCTTTCTCTAGTTGTGGCGAGCGGGGGCTACGCTTTGTTGCGGTGCGTGGGCTTCTCATTGCAGTGGCTTCTCTTGTTGCACACCATGGGCTCTAGGCGTGCGGGCTTCAGTAGTTGTGGCACGCAGGCTCAGTAGTTGTGGCATGTGGGCTTCAGTAGTTGTGGCTCGCGGGCTCTAGAACACAGGCTCAGTAGTTTTGGCGCATGGGCTTAGTTGCTCCGCGGCATGTGGAATCTTCCTGGACCAGGGCTCGAACCCATGTCCCCTGCATTGTCAGGAGGATTCTTAACCACTGTGCCACCAGGGAAGCCCTCTTTTTAAATTTTTTTAATTGAAGTATAGTTGATTTACAATGTTGTGTTAATTTAAATGTACAGCAAAATGATTCAGTTGTATACGTATGTGTATATGTATTTAATATATATATATACACACACACACACACACACACATTCTTTTTCAGATTATTTTCCATTATAGGTTATTACACGTTCTTAATTTTTATGCTCATTTGGATTTCTACCTTCTCATTCCAAGGGTGGCTGGCTTCAACAATGGTAACTCTTTTTTTTTTTTTTTTCTGAAAGACAACAGGGGTAAAAAAAAATGTTTTGAAAATCCTGCCTTTCTATATATGGACAATCAACTTTTCCTCTCCCAGGGCTTTGTTTCCCTTGTTCCTTCTTTAACTGTAGAATGGAAGAGCATCCTCCAAGTCAAACAGCTCTCTCGTGCGCCTTCTTATGCATTCCTGCTGTAGGGAATTGTACCCCAGGGGAGCAGAGGTCAGGGAGAGAGCTCCAGGCTTAGAAGCACAGGAAGAACAGACAAATCGGCACGTTGCTAACTTGGTTCTACTGTACAGAGCCCTTAACCACAGTTGAGGGTGTCACAAGAAAGAAGTAATCACTGAAGAATAGCTTAAAAAGGAAAAAAAAAAAAGGGAAAAGAAAAGAAATCAAGACCATGTAAGAGCCTCTCACTATGACAGGTCTAATTCTGCCGTATGTGGTGGCCCACCTGGAAGATTTTTCTTCTTGTGTTAGATCCCACCTGGGAAACTTCAAACCTCTTAATAAACTGAGGGGTAACGAGGAACATTCCAAGCGCCCTCATCTTCTTTTCACAGGGTGGCCACCTTGCATTCAGGACACTTGCAAGCTGTGTGTGTCTTTGCAAGGAGCCAACAAGCATGTGTTTCTTATGGACTCTGGAGATAGGGCCTTAGTGAAACACCACACCAGGGTCCCTTGAACAGGACAGACAAATGTCAACTCCAAGCACACTGCTTCTCTGTAGACAGACTCCATGGATGCCTGGTCTGAAGCAGGCTTGGCCACGGTCCCAGCCTCCCAGCCCTCTGCTGCCACTCTGGATGGACCAAGCCCCTTTGAAGACACAGATGACACCGAGGGGGCTGAGGAATATCCCAAGCTGCCACGCTGCTGGGTGGCAGGTACCGGCAAGCCTTCCTCACACTTCTTCCTCAGTCTTTTTGGAAAATCTCCCTGGAAACTGCTAGAAGAAGCTGCTTTCGGCTGCACCTGTTTTCTGCGGGCTCCTGGTTCTCTGTAGTGACTTGGGGTCGGGGGGACGTCACCGCATCTGCTTTATCGGCACAATGGATTTAACCGTATCCAGGAATTGAGAGAAATTTACAAAGATTTCCTTCCCTGGAAAAACTGAGAAAAGAAAATCTTCTCTCTTAGGAATCGAGAAATGTTTGTATTTCAAAGCAAAGCTTTGCTGTAATGAAAGGACGATGTGGGCTTCCTGTAAAAATTCTTTCTTTTGATCCACAGTCAACCGGATTCTTAGCTATAAGGATCAGAGCTTTATATCTTGTACCACCATTGGATATAAAGTCTGTTAGCGCTCTCCTAAAGTGAGGACAGTGCATTGCAGGGCTGAGTGTGGATCTGATGGTGGTTCCTTCTGTGTACTTGCTCAGTTGGTCCACCTGGGTGAATAGTGAACCATGGTGTAAAAGAGCCTTTGAGTTATTATCTCAAAATATGAACAGGTTTTATAACCAGTTGGGTTGGGTTGATGGGTTGGTGAACTCATCAAGGGAAGGGTTGATGAACTCATCAAGGGAAGAAAGTTGCCTGGCTTTGAGAGAGCTGGGCTGCAATTGGGTGCCCGTGTTCCAGTGATTTATAGTCCCTTTTAATGCAGTTGGGATTGGGAGCGAAGGTCAGAGTGGGTCTTTCAATAGATGTATGAGAGTGGATTTTAGATTTAAATTATGCAACACTTGAAGTTCAGATACCAATTGAGCAGCTCTTTCATGGTGTTTGGGGAGTTATGACTGATTTGTGGTCTGCTTATAAATGGGGATAGGTCACCTTCCAGTTATGAAAGTATTTTTCACATTAGGACACCCATAATTAATTAGGGGTTCGTGTGGTAAGGTCATGAATGGGAAGGCTTGGTGTTTTGACCCCCTAAATCTGTGTTCCTACCCACAGGGCCTCAGAGATAGATTTCGTTCATAGTTCACAAAGGAATTATGAGGTCTCGTCTCCGAGTCCAGCGCGAAAACACTTTCACGGCACCATGAAAATCGGAGCTTGTTCAAGTTGCAGCTGAGAAGTTGATTTTTCTAAGACAAATCATATAATATATTTTATTTCAATCCAAGATTTATCTTTGAGACTCCCGGGTGAGGCTTTTGTTTTCCAAATATTTTGGATAGAATTGGTTTACTTTTCCATTAGTGGGTTGGAAAGAATTCTAAGCAACTCAGCCTTTACCCAGTCGAGCTAATCAAATGAAAGAAAACTTTGATTCATTTGCCTCAAAGCTGTGTAGCAGCCAGAAATAATTCACCTCCTGGTTACTAATCTGCTCCCCTTTCTGATGATAGCGTGGATGCCCCGGAGCTGTAGCTTGAGTCGTTTTCTGAAATACCCGAGGAAGCCCCGGGAGCCAGGGTTGTTATTTTTGCCTGAGGTATTTGATGCTAAACATAAATACTTGGAGTGTTGGGCTCCTGGGAAAGCAGAGATTTTATTTTGAAGCCCCAGCAGCTGGCTTTCCACATCCCATTAGAGAGAAGCCACCGCAGAGGGCTCTATCAACACTTGTCTTCTGCTCCAGGCCTGTAGGATCCGGGGCTGTCACATCTTAGAGAACCTTTATTTCTAGGTCTCGGAGTGGCAGTGCCCACCTGTTCTGTTCATTTGTTCCTTAAATGTGAGATTTCATACTTAAGTGTCCCGGAGTGGACCGGCGTACATCAGGGCACAATCATCTAGTAACACGTGGACTTCTTGTGATTTTCAGAGTCTGCCCTTAAGGTTTGCAGGTTCAGAGTGATCTAAAGCTTTTAAATCAAAATCTTATCTTCATGTGGTTGTCTTCCAGGAAATGCTGCACGATTTTTCTCCTCTGCATCAGAGGAATTTCTCTATCTCTTCTTTATAACTCACCCTCACCTCTACCTCTTGCCTCTTCTTGTCCACTTGCTCCCCTTCACTGGCTTCATGACTCTTCTGAGCACTTTATCCTCCCTCCTCTATACAGTAGAAATGGGCGAGGTTGGGGAGAGCTGGAGGGAGGAATGCACAGAGAATAACAGCTCCTATCTACTGGGTACTTTTAGGTGAGAGACACTGTGCTCAGCACTTCAGATATTTTGTCACTAAAATTTGATGAGAAGTGACCGCCATCCTTGCATTCAGCAGGGAACCTGGAATCCTTTGAGGGTCACGCAGTGGAGAGTGAATTGGTTCAAGCTTGGCCAAGAGTGACCTTGGGTCAGGCTGGGTGTCCAGCCAGATTGTGCCAGAGCGCCCGCTAGCTCACTCGAAACTACCTTGAGCTGTAGGAAAGGAATGCACGTTCATTGAGAATCACCCCTGTGCCTGTCCCTGGGTGAGATGTTTTCTCTTATGTGATCTCACTTAATCTTCACAGCATATTCAAAGTGGGTGATATCTCTTCCGTTTGACTAATAAGAAATCTGATACTAAGGTAAAGTAAGTTGCCAGTGGCTAAGCTGTGACCACATTTGAATGGAGAACACGGACGCCTCTAAACCGTGCTGGCTGGTCCTCATTCTGGGTGAATGAATTCTCTGAGGAGTTGGGATTACCTTTTTGCTGGTCTTATGTGAATTTCTACCCTGGGCGGGGTGGAGCATGTTTGTACCAAAACCATTCCTAGGCTTTATCTCTTAATCCTCTTTTTTTCGTACCATCTATTCCTACCCCACCTCACAGGCAGAAAATTGTTTATATGCACAACTCTCTCTTGTGGTTTGGGATAACAGTCCCAATGGAGGCATTCCAAT
Organism: Stenella coeruleoalba; assembly: GCF_951394435.1. Lineage (NCBI taxonomy): Eukaryota > Metazoa > Chordata > Mammalia > Artiodactyla > Delphinidae > Stenella > Stenella coeruleoalba. The sequence continues at coordinate 20,952,932 of NC_137164.1, read as the reverse complement.
GGTAGGAATGGATGGAACAGTATGTGTGGCCTGAGCACTTTTTTATATTCTACTCAGATAGTCGCCATCTTTTATAAAAGTAAAGAGCTGGGGACTTTCCGGGAAGGTGGCGCCTGGATTGTGTCCCACCTGCCTTCTGTCTCTAGCTCGAGCTCTTTTTCCCTTTTTGATGGGGCAGGTCTGCAGCTCCGTGTGAGTGAGGCCTCAGTTGGGGGCCTGCAGAGTCTTCACAGCCCATTTATGACTGGGGGAGCGTCTCAGAACAAATCATTAATGACCGGGAAGGAACACGAGTACTGGGACCGTTGTGTAAAGATGTGTTGACACCTTCTGAAAAGATCAAGAAAATGCTGCGTGAAAGTTTGCAGAATGGGAGTTAGTAGCTTGGATGAAAATCTTGGAGATAACAATGGAGTGCTCTTTCAAGAACTTTCTTGATGGTAGAGAAAATAATATGTGGAAAAACATGGATGTTGACAATTCTGAGTTGACAAGTAGTTTGAGATCTATAAACTCTGTATGAGAAGAGGCTTTAGAAGTTTCTACCCAATTTAATGTGCTTATATATTCCTCTTTATTAATGCACAAGAGTAAAAAATGATTAAAAAAATCTGTAAGCCTGAAAAAGCCCTTTCAATAAGTATAAAATAACATCATTCTAAGTTATAAAAAAGCATTACGTTATAGTTTAACTGGAAGTGTTTTTTTTCTTTCTAAGTGGTACATAAAATAATGGTGCATCTTACATAGATGGAATCGTGGATCCAGGGAAATATGGTCCCTATGCCGCCACTTGGAAGGAAAGATATTTACAAGTGTGCAAGTACGTGGTCACTCAGGGACTATATAACCTGCATCTGAAGAGCAGATTTGAATAAAAAACAACAAACAAAACAAGTGAAAAATCAGAATAGCAAGTTAGAAGGTAATGAGGAGAGAAAAAAATAGCAGTGAAACCTTCATCATATAGTTAAGGAAGTGCTACCTGTTGTAACAGTTAAACCCTCAGCGGCTTATACTGGAGGATCATATCGTGCTCTCGTAAAGCCCTGTCATCGTGGTGGTGAGCAGGGGCAGGGAGGGTGCTCTGCTCCACTCAGTGTCCTGGCCTGGGCTGTGGGGACTTCGCTGGCTTCAATTTGTCGCTCCCGAGATTGCCCGGGGTGTCCAGACAGCAGATGGGGGAAGAGAGAGAATCCAGAAATTGGAGACTTCGCAGGTTTGGAAAAGTCTTCTACTTCTCGACTTAGATAAATCTAAGAAATATTTGAACAACTAATTTCCATTAAAATTCAGACCTTTGGAAAACATCAGATTATGGGGGTAGCTTTTCCGCCTCCTATTTCAGAGAAGTTGAGAGAGAGGCATGGAGGCCAAGGGCTGTGAAGAATGAGAGCAGGGAGTTCATCCTGGAAGCAGGATCAGGATTTCAGAAAGGAACTCCTCCAACCCCAGGGCAGGGCCCTCACCATTCCTGACAAGCAGGCCTTCACAACCTCTGTGGACCAGTGACCACCGAGCAGCTCTCAAGTATTACTTTGTCCTAAAGAGGAATTTTTATTGGGGTTATTCTATCCCTGCTCTTCCATTCCAGATTGGATCTGTGTGGTGTGGAGGTTAACCTGTCTTTTTATCTCTTAGCTCACTGCCCACTCTGAGCCCCAGATGCACCTGATGGAGAGAATTTCACATCACTGGGGAGCTTCTGGGTTTTGAGCTGGATTCAGTAATTAGATGACTTTGGGTTGTGTTTCTTAAAGAGATGCTGAGGGTCTCTGGATTAAATGGATATTTAATGACCAGAAGTTGTTCACCGAAATCTAATTCCATTTCTTCCAGGAGACACAGCATAGCTACATTTCTCCATCTTTTTTGCAGTTTGGGGTAGCCATGTGCTGAGTTCTGGCCAATGGAATGTGGTGGAAGGGATGTAAGCCACTCTGAGGCTTGGTCCATGCTGTGTTTCCTCTACCTGCCAGTAGGGTGCTGATACTTATGGCGACCATGGAAATAAGAGTTGAAAATGGAGAGGCTTCTGTCAGTCTAGGTTTGAGAGTGACTGCACAGAGCAGAGCCTCCTGCCTCCAGTTTGACTTTACCTAAGTGCAAAATAAATTGACATTGTTTTAAACCTCTGAGATCACAAGGTTTACCTGTTACAGACATTGTTTTAAACCTCTGAGTTCACAAGGTTTATCTGTTACAGCAGTTGGCATTACCTTAGCTAATACAAATTACTGAAGGATGCTAGATTGGGAGTGTGTACTATGAATGATGAATAACTACTCTTGAAATAGAAGAGACCTACTGCAAAGAAAATTCTAGTAATATTCTGGAAAATAAAGTAGTAAATTTTCCTAGAAACACCTAGAAATTGAGACGGGGAGAAGGAATACCTCAGCATGGACTGCTCAATTCTGTGATACTTAGAAGAGAATGAATCCTAGATAGGATTGTGAAAGCACAGCTACTGACCCAGAAGAAATCACAATTTAACCCAAGTTCACCAAAGAAGATGGAAATTGAAATTGAACAGTTACCATTAAGAGAATGGAAATAGCACCAGGACCAGATGAATTCAACTGTTTCTTGAATTCTATCTAATCCTTAAAGACCAGAAAACTTAATATTATATAAGCAATTCCACATCAAGGAAAAAGAGGGAAAACGTCTCCATTTTGTGAACCCAGCATAATTTTAATATCGAAAAGTGATGATAGTATAGAGAAAACCATAGACTAATTTTATTTATTAATATGTATGCAAAAATTCTGAATAAAAGTATTAGCAAATGGAATCCAGCAATGAAAAAACAATAATTATGATCAAGTAGGGTTTAGCCAAAGAGAAGAAGGATAATGAGATACAAAGGAAATCTATCAGCATAATTCATTACATGAGTGAAGGGAAAAATGGTCATATTAATTAGTGTTGAAAAGTCTTTAGATGGAATTCAGCACCCATTCTAGACAAAAATGACGTATAGGGCTTCCCTGGTGGCACAGTGGTTGAGAATCTGCCTGCCAATGCAGGGGACATGGGTTCGAGCCCTGGTCTGGGAGCATCCCACATGCCGTGGAGCAACTAGGCCCGTGAGCCACAACTACTGAGCCTGCGCGTCTGGAGCCTGTGCTCCGTAACAAGAGAGGCTGTGATAGTGAGAGGCCCCGTGCACTGCGATGAAGAGTGGCCTCTGCTTGCCACAACTAGAGAAAGCCCTCGCACAGAAACGAAGACCCAACACAGCAAGAATTAATTAATTAATTAATAAACTCCTACCCCCAACATCTTCAAAAAAAAAATGGCGTATAATTGGTTTAGAATATCTGGCAAATTCTGAGGTTGGCTAATCCTGACCCATTTCTAGTCTCCTTTGTGGGGACTGGTTCCATTATTGAGGCTGGATGAGTTAAATAACGGTTTTCTTGAAGTTAGAAGTTTCCATGTGACTTCATGTTATCTGAAGTCCAATAAAAGTTTTCTGATGAAGCTTTTGCTAATCTGATAAAAAGGGATTAGTACAGTTGGTGCAGTCCCTTTCTCTATTCTTTCAGCCTTGAACATGGCTGTGATAGCCTGCAGCTAGGACAGCCATTCTGCAACCATGAGGCAACAAGCATGAGGGGTAGGCCAAACTAGACACAAATACTCCATTCCCAAGTTTGCTGAGCTGCTAAGTAAACACCCATCATTGTCTACCTCTATATCTCATTATTATGTCTACATCTACTGACATGGAGGATGGATAAATTGCCATAGGAATGGTCCCCAGTGAATCAACCCTCCCGTATCTCCACCCAAGTGTGGACCCTCTCATTTTGACCCTGGGCCTGGTCATGTGACTCACTTTGGCCAATGGGACAAATATGATAGAAGCACACGCTTGCATTTGTGCACTGGGCTTGCCCTCTTGGAATGTTGCCGTCATGTGAAGAAATCTGCTGGACACCTTTGCTGAGCTGATGGCCAGCACCAACTGCCAACGTGTGAGTGAAGCCATTTGGACTTTTCAGCGGCCTAATGACTGTATCCCCATGAGGGACTGTAGGTGAGACCAGCAGAAGACCTGTCCAGCTGAGCCCTGCCCATATGGCTAACCTGCGGAATCATGAGGCAATAAATGGTTGATATTTTGAGGGTAGGGGTGAGCAGACGTTTGCTTAAAGGGCCAGATGGTACATAAATAGTTCCAGCTTGTGAGCCATACGATCTGTCACAACTACTTATCACCTCTCAGGTTGTAGGGCGTGAGCAACTGTAGACAATACAGAAATGAATGGGTGTAGCTGTGCTCCAATAAAAAAAATGTTTATTTACAAAGGCAGGTGGCTGGCTCAGAGCTGTAGTTCGGCAACACCACACTAAATTAGTCAGCTGTGCTGCAGTTGCTAACTGACACAGAAGGATGCCCACGGTACTGTCAAGTGAAAAAGTCAAATTATAGAATAACGTATAGAGTGTGATTCTCTTTATTTGGGCAAAAAACTCCAAACAAAACCCAGAAACCCACTGTGTATGTGCATGTCGGCCTGAATACATGTGCATGAGTGAGGAGAATGGTCTGGAAGAATACACACCAGCTTCTGGACTCTGAATTCCTCAGAGCAGGGATTGTTGGGTGGAGGCGTGGAAGACGAGAAGGGGTATGCTGAGATGAATAACTTCTTTTTCATACAGTTTTGTTTTCATGTATTACAATGAACATATGACTTGTGAACTTAGAAAAAAATTAAGGAAAAGTGAAAAATAATTAAAGGCCTAGAAATTTCTGTTCAGTATGATTGAGGACCACACAGAGCTGAAGATCCTGTCCAAAGGCACCTCCAGCTCTGTCCACAATCATCGCTAGAGGGTGCTGGGCATTTGCCCCGTGGCAGGAGTGAGTGAGTTGGTGAGCGGTGGTTGGAAGCATGTGCATGCTGAGGAAGGCAGGTGAGTTTTCTGTTTGAATCACTTTTCTAGGCTTGTATTTTCTGAAGGCAGAACAGAGGCCTAAAAGTCATGGTCATCGCCTAGTGGCCTGGACACCTAAAAATTGGGACCATCAACCTGGATTCTTCTGACTAAATCACTTTGTGTCGAGCCTCTGCTCTTGGCCAACTGTGGTCTTTAGGGCATTGTCACAGAATACCCCAGAACAGCCGGGCCTTCTGATGAGCTCTTGCAACCTCTGTCCATGAGTTGGGGGAGCCTCTGCTACAATTTGTGAGAACTGGTCCTCATTGGAATGTGAAATTTCTTCCTTTCTCTGCTGAAAACCTCTCTTGATCGATCATTCCAGCTGTTGTGAAAAGGAAATCATTTAAAAGAAGGATCGCTGAAGAGCGTAGCAATTTAAAAAATAGTGTTTAATAGCCTCCACCAGCAATTCCCTGCCTGGTCAGTGAGTGTGGGTGGGGAATGTGAGATGAGCCCAGGTGGAATGTTCTGGTGAATCCTCTGGCCCTTGAACACTCAGCCATCCCCTCACACAAAAGCCAAGGGAGCCAATTGGAAAGAAATTGCTCTCAGCCCCAGACGGCTGAGAATTTGAACATATATGGAAATCATGACCCATCAAACGGGTGGAGGGGTTTTTGGGGGGAGGAGTTAAGTTTGACCAACTCTAATAGTGCTTCACCTAAATATATATTAAAATAGGCATATATATAAAACCACCTTACACATACAGGCATAGCTTACACTTAAGCACAGTGTTTTAGCTTTTCCAAAGCAGTTTGATATCTATTATCTCATTCAAATCAGCATGTAGACTTATTGCTAACTACTTAAGTGAAACTTTGGTTTAGTTTTTAGTTTGTCTGTAGGCGAAAATAGTTTCATCAGTTAATAACGTCGTCATGCTGATGTAACAATGAATTTTGAAGCAGGAACAGTGGGGACGTATGTCCCCAGGCTCCAGGCTGTAGAGGTGCAACAAAGGCTCTAGTTTGGCAGGTGCCAGCCTGGCAGCCACAGTGGTAGGAGGGAGGGCACCAACCTCCCTCTTCGGCCCTCCGTGAACCAAAAGCAAGAGTCGGGAATAAAATACACTGAGTGAGTTAGACCTATCAAACCCAGCCACCTTTAAAGGATGTGGAACAGTAATCCCTTTGAGATTTATATATTATTAGTGCTTTGTTTTAGTGTTTGTTGTTTTTTTTAAAAATAAATTTATTTTATTTTTGGCTGTGTTGGGTCTTCATTGCTGCGCGCAGGCTTTCTCTAGTTGAGGTGAGCAGGGACTACTGTTCGTTGCGGTGTGCAGGCTTCTCACTGCAGTGGCTTCTCTTGTTACAGAACATGGGCTCTAGGCATGTGGGCTTCAGTAGTTGTGGCACGCGGGCTCAGTAGTTGTGGCTCGCGGGTTCTAGAGCGCAGGCTCAGTAATTGTGGTGCACGCGCTGAGTTGCTCCGCAGCAGGTGGGATCTTCCCGGATCAGGGCTCGAACCCGTGTCCCCGGCCTTGGCAGGCGGATTCTTAACCGCTGCGCCACCAGGGAAGCCTTTCGTGTTTGTTTTTAAAGAAAAAAAAAATACCACCACAAGTAAATAGGGTTTGATACAACAAAACCAAGTTTTAAGAGTTGGTTTGTAAGTAGCAAGGCCCTACTGAATGGCTCAGAGAACTATGTTCAATATCCTATGATAAACCATAATGGAAAAGAATATAGAAAAGAATGTATATATGTATAAGCGAATCACTCTGCTGTACAGCAGAAATTAACATTGTGAATCAACTGTACTTCAATGAAAAAAAAAAAAGTTGGTTTGGAAAAAGTTCTCCCACCACTTGGCAGGGGTTTGGAATAAATGATCTTGAAGCCCCTCCCAGCCCCATTTCTGTGGTTTCTTTGATGGTGGGTTTACAGACCACCATGTCAGCACACCCCAGGATCCTCTGTCCCTGAGCAGGATGGCCTTGGTATCACAGCTCAGCTGAGATTTTGGCCATAAGACTGGCTTCTGCGCTTTCTTGGAAAGCCAGGAGGACTTCAGTTCTGGAATTTCGGACACGGGAGGGACTCTAGAATTTATCTTGTCCCACCTACATTAGAGGGGCAACTACCTTCTCAGTGTTTTGCTGGGACGAGTGACAAAAACAGTAGCTGAAGTTGGGAGAAATGCAGTCCTTGGTGTGGGAGCACGTGTACAATTGTGTCGTATAGGGGTGGTGGGAATGGAGGGAGAAAGGTCCCTCCGTTGCCCCATCAGGGACAAGAAGACGGGTTTTCGAGGGCGCTTGCCATGCCCTTTGCTCTTTACTCTCCTTTGCCAGCACTGGATGCGGAAGGGCCAGAGGGAGGGCAGAAAGGAGGTTTTATAAGGAGCCTATAAAGCTCCCTACTGCATTTGTCTCCTGTAGAAAGAACCTCTGTGTAGCTGTCTGCCCTGTATCTCAGGCTTCAGGGAGTGAGTGCCGGGTGGGGAGCCCTCTATTCTCATGCAGGCGAAGCGAAGTGTAGAAGTTAAGAGCATGGGGTCCAGAGCCGGCCTCTTACTGGCCGCATGACCCTGGGCAAGTCACTTACTCTGTTTCTCTTCTTCCATTCATTAAAATGAGGACAGTGACATGCTCATAGGATTATGTGACGATTCAATTAAATCTTCATACGAAACAGAGTATTCCAGGCACATCACAATCTAAGTATTTAATAAGCCACTTCATATGTTCATTGATTCTCATCAAGCATTTATTGAGCTCCTTCTGGACACTGACAGTCAAGGGGCAACTCCTACCCCCAGAGTTCACGACCAGTGGTCTGAGTTTTTTCTCGAAGTAGCCGGGAGCATGGAACATTTACCGGAGGTGTGCTTCCGGTTTAAGTGATTGGCTGAATTGTAATGAACCTGATCACGTGGGCCAACGGGGTGGCAGCCCCCGAGGACAGGCCAGGGGACAGACGTAACTAACAGCAGTGTGTTGTTACCCGAATGCTGTGTTTGGGGACCTCCAATCCCTGAGCCAGTTCTCTCGGTTAGTGAGACTGTGCTTCCCACTCGAAGGTGCCGCTGGTCTGTAACGCTTATTCCACCATCATCCATTCACAGAGTGCTGGTGACAGTTGTTCATTAGTCCCCTGAGAGGGCTCTTCTTCGGCTCGAACTGCAGAGAATGGGACCCGCGCTGCTGATTGGGGAGGGCACTCAGCTTGTATAGCACAGAGCGGGGAAAGTGACAAAGTCTGCAGTTCCTGTTCTTACGGAGATGATGAGCTGTCTCGAACCAGCAATTTGGCCAAAGAAGAGTCTGCAAGACTCCAAGTAAATGTGTCACTTTATGTTCCTCACCTTTTTGCTAAGTGTTAATGCAAGTTTGCAGTTGAATTTCAGATATTCTGAAATTGTGTTTCTTTCTTGGCATTCATTGATGCTACACTGAAAGCAGAGTGGGAAGTACAGTACATTTTTCTTTTGCACCCAAAATGAATCTTGGAACTATATCCATAGTATATATCTTTCTTCAATTATTCTCTCTCTCTTTTTTTTTTTTTTTGTGGTACGTGGGTCTCTCACTGCTGTGGCCTCTCCCGCTGCAGAGCACAGGCTCTGGACGCGCAGGCCCAGCGGCCATGGCTCACGGGCCCAGCCGCTCCGCGGCATGTGGGATCTTCCCGGACCGGGGCACGAACCTGCGTCCCCTGCATCGGCAGGCAGACTCTCAACCACTGCGCCACCAGGGAAGCCCCAATTATTCTCTTTGCTTTGGCTTTTCAGTCTCCTGACCCAGACACCATCCCATCTCATTTAGTTCCTGAAGTTTCTGTTTAGCCATTGCTACTGCACCAACATTACCACATGAGTTGTACCCAGACTTTTAAAATAGGAGGCAAATGTATTTTTTTGGAGTCAGGTAAATAATGTCTGATTTTAGGATTTGTCCTGGCATTCTTTAGGGTCAGAAAAGACTTCAAAGACAATATTCAAAAGAGAGGGCCTTGAGAAGAAATCAGAAGATATCTTTTAGAAATACAGTCTTAAAATGCCACTGGCCAGAAAGGGCAATGTTTCAGATCAGAGGAGGAATCAGAGCTGTCCCAAGGAGGAATTTGCCTGTGGAATTCTAACCGAGCTGAAAATGATGTCGAGTGACAGCAGTCATATCAGAGAAGAGCAAGGAGCAGTCACTATCAGAGGCAGGTGACAAAGTTATGAGCTGGAGCCCAGCGTCTGCTTGAGATAGATAATGCAGGCTTCTAGAAGGTGTAGTCTTAAAAGGGTCATGGGGCTTCCCTGGTGGCACAGTGGTTGAGAATCTGCCTGCTAATGCAGGGGACACGGGTTCGAGCCCTGGTCTGGGAGCATCCCACATGCCGTGGAGCAACTGGGCCCGTGAGCCACAACTACTGAGCCTGCGCGTCTGGAGCCTGTGCTCCGCAACAAGAGAGGCCGCGATAGTGAGAGGCCCGCGCACCGTGATGAAGAGTGGCCCCCGCTTGCCACAACTAGAGAAAGCCCTCGCACAGAAACGAAGACCCAACACAGCCAAAAATAAATAAATAAATAAAATTTAAAAAGGTCATGAAAAGCCACGACAGCTTGATGGATGTGGACATCATATACATATTTTTCCAACATAAGGAATGGGATCCTATAAAAGCATTTCCTAAGTAGGAAAAGGATGGTCTTTGTGTGGATAAACTGCGAATGCCTCTGGGCTCCGTGTCACTTGCTACTGGCTCTCCTCACCATATACCTGTTTACCCTGCTGTGCTGTTGGGTGTTTCAGGCCTCCTTTTTTTTTTTTTTTGCTGTTTTTTGTTGTTTGTTTGTTTTGGTGGCATGTGGGATCTTAGTTCCCCAGCCAGGGATTGAACCTGTACCCCCTGCAGTGGAAGCACAGAGTCTTAACCCCTGGACCGCCAGGGAAGTCCCTCAAGCCTCCTTTTAATGACAGTGGTGATGATGTGTTGTTTTCAGCCTTCTTGGAATCTTTCTGCATCTTGAGAACTCTTTTTTTATCTGGGTTATTGGAGCTAGTGGTATCCATGCCCCCTCGCAGAAGACAAACTCATGAGCCTAGCTGCAGCTCCAGTCAAAGGCCGGGCAGGTGCCCGAGTCTTGACTGTTCGTTGAAAAGCCTACAGCAGTTCCTTGCCGCCGTCAATAATGGTAATTATAGTTATAGAGCCCTGTCCCCTGAGGAGCTCAAAGCACTTACTGGCGCTGCGGCATTGATCCTCATAACATGAGTATAACGGCAGGAGCAAGCATTGTCATCATCTTATAGACGGCAAACTTCACCAAAGGAGGCAGAAATGACTTTCCGTTCACGTGGAGCAGGTTATGGTGGCGAGGTTTTATGGATTCTTATGTGTGCACTAATTGCCTCGCTAAAATGCACCCCTCCGCCCCCCGCCGCCCTAGATCAGCCTTTCTCCAGAAGGATGTCACCACAGGCATATCGCAAAGACTTTGCTCCATAATGCCAAGTCATTTCAAGATAATTTAGTTCTTTTTCTTTTATTTGTATTTTCACGAAACAAGCTATAGGGTAGCTTGTTGTAAAGGTTATACCCGAGAAAGGGTAAAAGAACAAAGGCATAACTTTGTCACCTACCTCCTGACGGTGGCTGCTCTCCCTTCTCTGATCCGACTGCTGTCACTCGACATCATTTTCAGCTCGGTCAGAATTCCATAGGCCAGTTCCTCCTTGGGCACGGGGTGGGGGTCAGCGGTGGGACAGGGGTAAGACAGTGGAGGCGGAAAATGTGTGCCAAAGCCGGTTAGTACAACTGAGCATAGCATGTAGCTTTGCGATTCCTGGCAGCCAAGGCTAAAAGGAAAGCTAGACCACATATGAAGGTCCCTATCTAATAAAATAAAACGTGCTGTGAGATGAGAGGAGTTCAGGTGTGTGAGCTCAAGCAGACAAGGTAGCCTAGGAATAAAAGTTTCATTTTGCATCTTGTGAAGGAGCATCTTAAGGCCAAATCACCCCAATGCACCACACATGCATGCACGCGCACACACCACACACACACCCTTGTGTTCCTGTGCTTAAAAGTTGAAGGTGAAATGTAGTTAAAATTAGCATCAAGGGCAGACTTGAAGGGGGCAATGGGATTAGAAGGCTGTAAGTGGCCGCTTGGTGACTGACAGGTGGAAGGCAGTGGAGAAAACATTTTTGCCAGCCTCCATCTTTCTGCAGTATTCCATGATGAACCATAGATTCTTCTTACATCAGTTCTTTCAGTTTCCTTCTCCCTGACTTGCAGTACTGCTTGCTTGTATAGAATCTCCAACTGTGAATGACCCTTGGGGGCAGTTATATCAACATATACCCTAGGGGCAAGCTCTGATCTCCAAATGAATACCAAATTCCAGAAAGGACACCTTGCAAAATAACCAGGGCTCCAAACTCCCTGCAAATTGGAGGCTGTGTGAATTGGTACAGCCGCTATGGAGAACAGTATGGAGGTTCCTTAAAAAACTACAAATAGAACTACCATATGACCCAGCAATCCCACTACTGGGCATATACCCTGAGAAAACCATAATTCAAAAAGAGTCATGTACCAAAATGTTCATTGCAGCTCTATATACAATAGCCAGGAGATGGAAGCAACCTAAGTGTCCATCATCGGATGAATGGATAAAGAAGATGTGGCACATATATACAATGGAATATTACTCAGCCATAAAAGGAAACGAAATTGAGTTATTTGTAGTGAGGTGGATAGACCTAGAGACTGTCATACAGAGTGAAATAAGTCAGAAAGAGAAAGACAAATACCGTATGCTAACACATATATATGGAATTTAAGGGAAAAAAATGTCATGAAGAACCTAGGGGTAAGATGGGAATAAGGACACAGACCTATTAGAGCATGGACTTGAGGACATGGGGAGGGAGAAGGGTAAGCTGGGACGAAGTGAGAGAGTGGCATGGACATATATACACTACCAAACGTAAAATAGATAGCTGGTGGGAAGCAGCCGCATAGCACAGGGAGATCAGCTCCGTGCTTTGTGACCACCTAGAGGGGTGGGATAGGGAGGGTGGGAGGGAGGGAGACGCAAGAGGGAAGAGATATGGGAACATATGTATATGTATAACTGATTCACTTTATTATAAAGTAGAAACTAACACACCATTGTAAAGCAATTATACTCCAATAAAGATGTTAAAAAAAAAAAGAGGCAGCTGGGCAGTTGTGTCTTTCTTGTATAAGCTCTTTACGTAAACTGAGAATAACCTTGAGGGTTGTGCTTTTAGAGGCTTAGCTTTTTCAGTTCTAGACAATGGATGAGGATGTCTTGCCCAAACAAAACACTGATGTTCCCAAAGTGTTCGGAGATCTCGAACATTCTTTCAAACGTCATTTTCATGAGCAATACCCCCTCCATTAAATCCTGCTCACGGTGTGTGTGTGTGTGTGTGTATGTGTGTGTGTGTGTAAGAAAATTTGACAGCTAGAAATGGAGCAGAAAAGGAAAAGATTAGTTAATGTCGCCTTAGATAATAGTGCCTCTCAAGCCACTTGCCGCCTTTATAACCAGGGGTGAAAAACAACTTGATTTCAGCGTTATTGATATTATTTCTGTCTCTTGAAGACCCATGAAATGAAAACTAAGCTTAAAAGCTTTGCCGTTAATTGCTGCTGAGTTAAGTGTTTCTTCCAAACACCTTTGTGCTGACACATAGTTTAGAAAATCAATCAGGGAGATGAGGAATAAAAATATGGGTCTAAAATACTCCTGGCTAATTAAAAAATGCTGTAATAACTCTGAATGGCCCAGAGCACCATGGAGAGGGGCCGAGGCTAGTGTGGAGAGCTGCTGGAGAGCTAGTGTCACAGCGGGGACAAGGGCAGAGGCAGAGAACAGGGCAGAGGAAAGGACCCTGTCTGCCCCGATAAAGCATTTCTTATTACTCACAGTCAGTCCTGGCGTAACATTTTCTGTAAAGACCGAGCGTGCCAAAGTGTGGGGAAAACGAGTAAGTTCAGAATTGGAGGCAATATTTATGCCTTTCATAAATGAATGGACACTGTGTGGGTAAATAAGGCCAAGTTTCACGCCTGGCCCTTGACAGTGTTATAAAGGATGTAAATTGGTCCCCTGCTTCCTCTCTACCCTTTTCCCCCTAATTGACCCCCTTTGCTCTCAGTTTTCTCCACTCAGTAGGACATGCCTTGATAGCAAACCATCACACCTTTACGTTACTGAAGGTGAGGTCCGGCTACTTGCCGCTCAAAAGCCAGTAAGGAGACGAGGTTGGTGGAAAGGCAAGTTTGCTTTAACTTGGAGGCTGGCAACCAGGGTGGCGGGGCGGCAGGGGGCGGACTCCACAGGCCTCCCCTCCCCCTACCTCCGACACCCCGTGGGCAAGAGCTTTCGTAGACAGAGCGAGGGGGCTCCATGCAGAAACAGCACAGTCAGCTCTGACAGTCACCTTGATGTTGGTCATGCAGTGGTCTGACCAGCATCGTCTTAATTGTTTTAAGTACAGTTAGTCCTCACTTCCAGGGTCGGTTTGTTCCCATTTCTCTGAGGCCAGTTCTCAGAATCATGGCAGCTTATGTCATGGCTACAGTCTGGTCATCATGTAGTTAACTTCTTCCACCTGATGGGGATTTCAGTATCTACAACAGCTCACAGGATAGGGCTCAGAATATTATCTACAGCCGTTGAGGAGGAACTAAATGTCCTTGACTTTCGTTCATGACTAAACTATTATTATTTGGTCTCGTTTGACTGTTTTCCTTTGTATCTACATTTTCTCACTTCCCTGATTAAACTTACTGTTTGGCTAAAGTTTTTCCACAGACAAAAGGCAGGCGGAGTACATGGGGGTGGAGGGAAGGACCACAGGGTCCTGCTCTGTTTCCTTTAGTGTGAATTTAAGTCTGTATTTTCCTTCCCAAAGAGGGAGATAACACTCCCAGGAGGGCCAACCAAAAGTTATTCTTGGGAGGTAAAAAAAACCCTTATTCTTGTTATGTATAAAGCTCAGATAGATATACACAAACAGATTCATAGTATCTGTATATCTGTGGCATTAAAATTCCGTAGATGGCGGAGGGGGGGGCAATTAGGAAAAAAATGTGTAAGGCTCCGGAATGGGAGGGGGTGAGATCGTGAAAATAAGGTGGGAAAATACTTGTATAGATTGAAAGGCTTTGGCCTAAGTTAAAGTAAGCGGCCATCATTAGTGTATGGGAATGCCAGAGATTTCTGTGCATTTATTTTGTATCCTGCTACTTTACCAAATTCATTGATTAGCTCTAGTAGTTTCTTGGTAATATATGGCCTTTATTATGTTGAGGAAAGTTCCCTCTATGCCTACTTTCTACAGGGTTTTTATCATAAATGGGTGTTGAATTTTGTCAAAAGCTTTCTCTGCATCTGTTGAGATGATCATATGGTTTTTCTCCTTCAGTTCGTTGATATGGTGTATCACGTTGATTGATTTGCATATATTGAAGAATCCTTGCATTCCTGGAATAAACCTCACTTGATCATGGTGTATGATCCGTTTAATGTGCTGTTGGATTCTGTTTGCTAGTATTCTGTTGAGGATTTTTGCATCTATGTTCATCAGTGATATTGGTCTGTAGTTTTCTTTCTTTGTGACATCCTTGTCTGGTTTTGGTATCAGGGTGATGGTGGCCTCGTAGAATGAGTTTGGGAGTGTTCCTCCCTCTGCTATATTTTGGAAGAGTTTGAGAAGGGTAGGTGTTAGCTCTTCTCTAAATGTTTGATAGAATTCGCCTGTGAAGCCATCTGGTCCTGGGCTTTTGCTTGTTGGAAGATTTTTAATCACAGTTTCTATTTCAGTGCTTGTGATTGGTCTGTTCATATTTTCTATTTCTTCCTGATTCAGTCTTGGCAGGTTGTGCCTTTCTAAGAATTTGTCCATTTCTTCCAGGTTGTCCATTTTATTGGCATAGGGTTGCTTGTAGTAATCTCTCATGATCTTTTGTATTTCTGCATTTCCCAGACGGCCAATGCTTCCACAAGAATCTTTGCCAGTCTTTCTTTTGGGGGTAAGGAGATTGAAGAAGTTTACTGAGAATGATTGCCTTGTCTCAGTCATCCGTGAGTGGGGATAGGGTTAAAATTAGAATTCATCGTGGAGTGAGTGAGTTATACCTGCCCAGGAATTGAAAAATTTCAGAATCACCCAAGAGGCGTTGGGAAGAAAAGGAGGAGGAGAAGGAGAAGAGGAAGAAAAAGAAGAAGCATCAGCAGCAGAAGCAGCTGGGACTTACTGGAATTTGCTTTCCCGTGAAGATCATTTACCCCTCTTTCTTGGCTTTCTGTGACTGAACACACTTGACTGATAAAGAACACTGTCTTGGGAACAGAAATTCGGGAGGTAAATGCGTGCCTCCTGTGGTCTCCCTTGCAGGAGTTTAAGCACATCCTTCCCACTGCCTGGCAAAGTCCAGCCCTGGGCTCCTTCAGAAAACGGTGCAAAGCTTCCCTTCCCCGCCTTTGGCATCTTCTGTCTAGTTGGGTCCTCAACTTCTCCTTAGTCCTTTCTTTTAGCTGAACAAGTTTCCTGGTGCCCGATCTTGTGTCTGCATCAGCCAGGGACATATTGCCAGTCAGTGAGTTTTGGTAAGTCTTGCAGATAAATAATCAGCTCTCTAGTCACCATCAGGGCATCCAAGCAGCGCAGTGTTCTTA
This sequence comes from Stenella coeruleoalba, assembly GCF_951394435.1. Classification (NCBI taxonomy): domain Eukaryota; kingdom Metazoa; phylum Chordata; class Mammalia; order Artiodactyla; family Delphinidae; genus Stenella; species Stenella coeruleoalba. Next base: position 20,937,314 of record NC_137164.1, on the reverse strand, counting down.
CAAGGATTAAATTAGCACCACACTTTAAGAAGTGAAGGAAGAAGTATACAGGAAATTACTAGCCCGTAACTCTAATTCCCTACCTGGTAAATTGCTGAAACAATCAATGGCACAAATAGTTTGGAAGCCCCCTTGAGAAGTGAAGGTGATTAATGTGTGGTAGTCCCATAATGGAGGGGATGGGGTCTGCAAATGGAGGCCCTTCTCAAGGGAGACATTGAGGGGCTGCCATGGTAACCTTGGCAGTGTGCTCCTTGTGTCTTGCAAGTAGGTCTGGAATGTATTGGGCTAATTGGTTGGAACGAGCAAAGGGAAGGGTTCACTGAAGGATTGTCTTTGAGGTTTTTCTCCAGTGGGTCACATGAACAGAAATCCATATGTGTTCAGGCGACATGAATTTTTTATTGGTAACAATACTGAGTTGGGAGAGTCCCTTCTGGGCAATGAGGATCAGACTTGATTCCAACACGAATCAGGTGTGTTCGGGTCTTATTCATGCCTCCAGTTTGGTCATTAATCCTTTATAGTGTCCTAGGTTTATGGTATGCTCTTAGTAATATCGGACATTAAGGACTTAAGTTTGCATGATTAATTACATTGAACTTGGTTTATACTAATTAATCTATGCTGGCTGGCGTGACATCTGGTAGTGGTCAGTCATACAAGGATAATGGTGGACAGATGGTCAGGTCCTATGGCCCATGTATCCACGTGGATCAGAGTTTGGGGAAAATGGGTTTTTTAGCTCAGAATCTCATATAGGATGTCTCTTAGAGACAGGTGGGTTTGATTAGTCATTGGATGCATGGGTCTTTGAGGGTGACAGCTGAATGACAGTTAGGGATCCCTGTGGGCACACTGTCTAAGAGAGGAAGCTGTGGAATAGCTGCCTTCACTGCCTTCAAAGCCAGAAAACCTGGCTTCAAACCTCAGCACTGCTGCATTTGAATGACCTTGGACAAGTCATTGCATCTCTTTGACCTGAGTTTCCCTCTCTGTTAAATGGAGATAATTCTACTACTCTTAAAAATGAGATTTTGTATTTGCGTGTGAAAGATCCTGGCATATCGTAGGCATGGAATAGGTGCCTTGGTCTGACTTTTAAAGAGGCACGTGTGCATCCTGGAAAAGGAGTCAGCGACATTGATTCTCAGGGACGGATGTGATGCTAAAGGACTCATAGGAGAAGAGGCCCATGTCTGTTTTCTCGAACTGATTTAAGGAATCTCTGTGCTGAGCGAGGCATCCTCTTCCATTCCTCGTCTTTCTAATGACCAGGCAGAGATGGTCCAGAAGTAGTATGTGTCATTTCTACCCACAGAGTTCGATAGCACTCAGTGACCTGGCCTCACCCTAGCTCATGGGGGCTGGGAAGTGCAGGTCCTGGCTGGGCTGTCACTTCCCAGAGACATGTTCATTCCATGGAGGTGCAGGAACACACTTCTTTGGTGATCTGTAAGCTGTCATTGACAAAAGTAGTAAATGCAGGAGGTCCAAGAGTCATGGAATAATGGGAAGTAAGGGGAAAGGGCAAAAACGTTGGTTAATCTACCAAAAACATCTTGCTACAGAAATAAACAGAGCTGTCTGTCTCTAGAAACTGGCCTTTTAGCCACCCTCATAAATAAGTGCTTTTAAAGTCAGTTCTCTGGGAGTAGTTAAAAACCACTTGACAACCATTTGATCTCTCATTCATGGCAAGCATTTCATTGCAGTTTGGGACATATCTGCTGGGCACAGTGGGACCTACCTGTAGAAAAAGGAATTTTGGCTCTGGTAGGATTTGTAAGGTAGGCGTATTTTTCTTCCTATTTATCAATCTGGGAAATTGATAGAAGACATTTAAAAGCCTTGGTTCAAGATTACAGGGCAGATTAATAGACTGTCAGGGAGCTGGACCCAGGAGTCTAGCAACGCCAACCACAGCCCTGGGGACCCATTCACTACGTGCATAAAGCTAGGCTCCACTTTCCAACTCCAGCACCTGCAGTCAAAGGAAGTCCTTTTGTGACTCTGGCCGTGAAACTAAATAAATGCTTTCTTCACCCCCTGCCCCGCCTCCCAGGCTTCTTTTCATATTGGGTTGCATTACTTTTGTGGAAAATGACTTGCCATTTAACTGTGCTGTGTGGCTGGAAATTCAGAGCTGCTTCCTCCATGTAATTCCCTAGGAAAACGAGCAGTGGCTAGAGCCAGAACCTGCGTAGCGGGCACACGCACGGTCCGGGCTGGGTGTACGCCTTCTGTTTCCCCCCCTTCCAGGTCCAGTGTTCATAGATAGCATTCTGTATTCCTGGACGTGACACTTTTCTTCATGCCCTCCCTATTAAGAGTTGAGTTAAAATGGGACTTTCTTTAATGATAGTTGATGAAAGCAGTTTCACAGAATCAATTTCAATTTTAAGAGCACCTTGAGGATTACGGGGAGTTTGTAAGTTTTATTGTATTGAATTAATAGGCATTTCTGAAGTCAAGAGTCTGGAGTTCAGACTGTCAGCTTTTTTTTCCCCCTCTTCACTTCAATGATCATAATAGAAAGAATGATCTTTTTTTTTTTTTTAGAAAGAGTGATCTTTAAATGAAACTTCTGAACGACGTGCCTTGCCGATGGATGGTCCTTGTGGAAATGCAGTCCCTTTTGGCCATTAGAGCCTGCAGCCATTTAAAGTTGATGGTCTAGATTCATATACAAAGTTTTCAAGGAACCGGGTCTTTCTTTTGGAGCTCTTGCTTGTATTTTCTACTCAGGGAGTAAAGGGGCAATCATGTTCGAGCGTACAAAACTTACCCTTTGGCTCACCTGTCCTGAGGATTGGTACTCGAGGATAGAAAGTGACACAGTTCTCTCTTTGACTGATAAGTGCTGCTGCAGACCTGACAGTGTAATAGTACACAATGCAGTCCTTTGTAGAAGCTTCTTATGGTGATTTGGTCTTGTTGCCTTGGACTTACGGTGAGAAGGGATTTTGTGACCTGTTTTGAGATCTTCAAGGTCATCTGAGATTCCAAACTTGCTTGTGCATTGGAATCATTTAAGCAATTTTTTTTTAAAAAAGAAAACAGATTATTTAGGCTCTACCCCTATATACTAACTGAATTATTTGCGGGGAGGGGGGTGGCTCTGGGGAATTCACACATTTTTTTAAATGTGCCTCCGATGTAGTCGGTTCCTTCCATTTGGGAATCGTGTTGGTTATTCTGTTTGTTCCTTAGGTCCAGGCTCTGCCCTTCTCTTTGCTCCAGGATGCTGACTCCATCGGGGAGATCTCTTACTCTCTGGTTTCTTCAATTTGACCAGGAGACAGGAGGGCAGGAAGGTGGTACAGGCAGGGCATACTTTCTCCTGACTCCCCTGTGGCATCTCCTTGGGCTAGCTGTGGCCTATACTGAAGACACTGCTCCTCTCCCGCTGGCAATCTTCCATACTGTCTTCTTGCACGTTCCCATAACCACTCCCTTTCCTCACCTCCTTGGGCCTTGGGCTGGGAGAACTGGCCTGTGTGTAGGCCAGAGGGGCTGCACTACGGCCTTGCGTGTCCCTGCGCCCTGCCCACCATCTTGTGAATATGAGGTCATTCTGAACTTCTCTTAAATTTGAGTGGCCATCTGCTTTCCGCTGGGACCTTGAATGGTATAGGAATCCTAGAAAACTTGACTTTCTAAGTCAGCCCTCCTGTTCTGAAAGAGCTACTGCTTCTTTAAAGGTGCCTGGTAGAGCCCAGACTGTGGGCTGAAAGTGAAAGGACCAGGAGGAAGCCTGATTCCCCTGCAAGAGGCAGTGCTGCAATGACAGGCAAGGCACGAAGCCATCACTTCCTTTCAGTGGGTTTGAGATGCTTCCTTTACCCTTAGGGAACTCCTCTAAGTGAATGATGTCTTTGCTTCTTGGAAAAATATCCAGACATTTGTCCTCCTGCTTCCCCCTCCCTTTTATGAGCACCACACTTGGGTCTGTTTTAGGTTTCCCATCGTGCCGTGGAGGCCTCTGTGACCAGCAGCCCCCTCCACGCGGAGACGAGATTAGGGTAAACCTCGAGCCATCCAGTGCAGGGTCTCTTCTGGGGGTCCCGTCAGCTAATCCCACTTTACAGGGAAATGTCACCCAGACACACGTGACTGGTGCTACCCTGATGCGGTGTGAGTGCTGGTTAACACCTTTCAAAGGGTTGCACGCCGGCTACTTTGTTTGACAGCGGTGCAAGAGAATGCCCACTGGGTGGCCGCTGCCTTCTCGGGTTTGGCTTTCTAGGAAGAGAAAGGGAGGCCTGGGAAATGTGACCTTGAAGCCTGTGTCGAGTAGCACCCAAGGTAATTTGGAACCAGGTAGTTGAGAACCACCTTGCCGCTACCTCAAATCTCAGTCTTACTGTAGAAATAAAGGTGTTTCATCTTATACTGACTTCTTAGTTTCCTCTGAGGAGGGAACATTGCTTAGTTTGTTGCTGAGTAAAACTCAGTTTCAGATAGAGCATAAAAGGAAGTTCACTCAGTTTTTGACTATATTATTAGATGTAACACTTTGCTCAGGAGAGAAGTTCAGGTTCTTAATCTACCTTGAATAGCCAGATTGACTCAGGAGGCCGTGAAGACATGCAAAAATAATCTTTTCTAACCAACCTACAAAAATAACTTAACACCAGTTACTTCAGGCAAGAAAGTCGGCCTAGTTTTATCATTTTAATAGACGCTAGGGAAGTCTTTAAAGTTTCACAAGAGTTGCTGTGGATGTGTAGTGTTTTCTTTTTTAAGTTTGGGAACTCGTGTGAACTTTCACTGTTCGGTGCCCCTGGGGCGTGTGATAATGGAGGTGTTAACAGGAATTGTTTATTCAGAAGCTGGGGCCAGGCTCATTCTGACTCTGCAGCAGTCATCTTCTGTGACAGTGAAATGGACCCGATCAAGGCAGAGTGTGTCGTACTGCAAAGGACACACAAGATGCACTAGGCGGAGGGTGGGTGGAGAAACTATTCCAATTTCTATTTATGTTTATTTTCCCTAGAAAAACTAGAAGGTAACTGAGTTCTACTAATGCATAATGCATGGACTGTCACTGGCACCTTCCTGTGGCCTGAACAGTGTCACATTCTTGTTGGAGAAGGGAAGTGTCCTAAGGGAAAGCTGGAGTTTCTCAAGGGGTTGTGGTGACCCCTTCCTTTGATACGTGGTGTGATGGTGGATGGCAGTTCTCATGTGTCGGGGAGAGAGGATTTGTGGATGATATCTAGTCTCACATAATGAACACGTGCCTTAAGGAGATATCTGCAGTGATCATGGGTAGAAGGTAATAATAAGGCAAGAATAAGTGCACAAGAAGAGAAGCAGCAGTGACAGACCCACTTCTAGAACTATATCTCTTTTTAAATTTTTTTCATTAAGATACTTTTTTTTGTAGCAGTTTAAGATTCACAGCAAAATTGAGGGGAAGGTACAAAGATTTCCCCTATGACCCTTGCCCTCACACATGCACAGCCCCACCCCTATCGATGGCCCCATCGGAGCTGTGTGTTTGTTACAACTGATGAACCTACATAGACACATCATAATTACCCAAAGTCCATGGTTTACATTAAGGGTCATTCTTTTTTTCTTTTCCCCCTGTGCTATATAGTAGGTTCTCATTAGTTATCTATTTTATATATAGTAGTGTATATATGCCAATCCCAATTTCCCAATTTATCCCACCCTCCCTTTCCCCCTTTGGTGTCCATACGTTTGTTCCCTACGTCTGTGTCTCTATTTCTGCTTTGCAGATAGGTTCATCTGTACTGTTTTTCTACATTCCACATATATGCATTAATATACGATATTTGTTTTTCTCTTTCTGACTTACTCCACTCTGTACGACAGTCTCTAGGTCCATCCACGTCTCTGCAAATGGCACAATTTCGTTCCTTTTTATGGCTGAGTAATATTCCATTGTATATATGTACCACATCTTTATCCATTCCTCTGTTGATGGACACTTAGGTTGCTTCCACATCCTGGCTATTGGAAATAGTGCTGCAATGAACATTGTGGTACATGTGTCTTTTTGAATTATGGTTTTCTCAGGGTATTATGCCCAGTAGTGGGATTGCTGGGTCGTACGGTAGCTCTAATTTTAGTTTTTTAAGGAACCTTCATACTGTTCTCCATAGTGGCTGTATCAATTTACATTCCCACCAACAATGCATGAAGGTTCCCTTTTCTCCACGCCCTCTCCAGCATTTATTGTTTGTAGATATTTTTGATGATGGCTGGGTTCATTCTATGGATTTGGACAATGTCTAACGGTATGCGTTCATCATTATGGTGTCATACGGAGTATTTTCATTGTTCTAAAAATGCTCCGTGCCCCACCTGTTCGTCCCCCGTACCTCGTACCCACTGGTAACCAGATAATTTTACTATCTACACTATTTTGCCTTTTCCAGAATACCATATAGTTGGAATCATATTGTACGTAGCCTTTTTAAATTGGCTTCTTTCACTTAGTAATATGCATTTAAGGTTCCGCCATATCTTTTCATGGCTCGATCGCTCATTTCTCTTTAGTGCTGAATAATATATAGTCAGCACTAAATAATATATAATATCTAATAATATAATGTGTCTGGACGTACCATAGTTTATTTATCCAGTTACCTACTAAAGGAAATCACAGTTGCCTCAACTATCTCTTTTTCAGTGAAATTACTAAATATGTGTACAAATACAAATTTACACCCACTATCGCTAATGATGACCTTTACCTGGACTGTGGTATGTCTTGGAATACTATCTAATAAGAGTATGACGCTTTTAAGATTGGAAAAACAGACAATAAAGATGTCTACAATCTTTTTTATTGACTTAAAATAATGTAGTGTTCAATGTAATATCTTAAAATTTTTTAATTAGTATAATAGAAAGTGCTTAAAAGCCACTTTTGAGGTTCCTTACTTAGTCGTGAAAGAATAAAAGCTGCATACTGCTGGGGGAAATACTTGTTCTTCCCACGGCAATAAATACCGCTGAAATAATACATGGGAAAATGTAGTGACAAGGCTTTTAATGTCATTTACACACTGACAAGTGTCAAGTTTATATTTCCATTCCAAATGCCTCTCTTGTAACTCCAGACTCTTATAAGTGGCTGGTTTCTTGACACCTTCCCTTGAATGTAGTCTTTCTCAACTTAGCGTGTCTATATGAATTCTTTTTTTAATGTATTTTTAAAATAAATTTATTTTATTTATTTATTTTTGGCTGCGTTGGGTCTTCGTTGCTGCATGCGGGCTTTCTCTAGTTGCGGCGAGCGGGAGCTACTCTTTGTTGTGGTGCGCGGGCTTCTCATTGTGGTGGCTTCTTTTGTTGCGGATCACGGGCTCTAGGCGTGACGGCTTCAGTAGCTGTGGCACGTGGGCTCAGTAGTTGTGGCTCGCGGGCTCTAGAGCGCAGACGCAGTAGTTGTGGCTCACGGGCTTAGTTGCTCCGCGGCGTGTGGGATCTTCCCGGACCAGGGATCCTGTGTCCCCTGCATTGGCAGGCAGATTCTTAACCACTGTGCCACCAGGGAAGTCCCTAAATGAATTCTTAATCTCCATTCCACCGTCAGTCTTCTCCACCCCTGTAAATGACCACTACATTTTCCAAGTGCTTAGGTGAAGAGCTCTAGCTCCCTTCTCACTTACCCTATATCCAAATCTATCAGCAGCTCTCATTGGTTCTGTATCAGACTATATCTAGAATCTTATGATTTCTCGCCCTCTTACCATGGCCATTTGAGTCCATCTCTTACCTGGACAGTTGAAATTTGTCCCGTTCCTGCCTTGCTACATTGCAATCTATTCTCCATGGTGTGGCCACAGAAATCTTTTTAAACCTGAGTCAGATCATGCCACACGCTGCTGAACACCCTCAGTGGCTTCCTATCTCAGCTGGAAAAAAATCCTCTGACCTCTGGTCCTCACGCATCCCCACCCTCACTGGCTCCAGGGACACTGGCCTCCTTGTGGTTCAGCTGCACCAATCAAGCTCCTGCCTCAGGGGCTTTGCCCCTGCTGCCCCTCAGCTGACGTGCTCTTCTCCCAGGTATTCCATAGCTTACCCGCAACACCTTTGGTCAAATGTCACCTCCTCAAGGAAGTCTTCCTCATCACCTGAAATAGCTCACTCTGCCACTCTCTGTCCCAATATCCCGTTGAACTTTTCTTTAGAGTGCTCACCCTGACATATACTTGGGTTTTTATTTGCTTACCATCTGTCTTCCTGCACAGGCACACAGCTCCGTGAGAACTTAATTTTGTTCACGACATCCTCACACCTAGGACAGCGACTGGCACAGCCCAAGTGCTCAGTAAATCCTTTCTGAATGATTGAATGAAATGAATATTCATTCCTTAGCCAGCAAAACTGCTGATAGATGCAGAGAAAACTTTGAAGAAACAAGTACTGAAACAAATCAAGTAGTATTTGTCATACAGCTGAGTGAAGTACAGGTATAGCTTCCCCTTCAATAATAAAACAAAGTGCTATTCTTTTGTGAACCAATTATAGAAAGACATGTCAGAAAAGATCTCAACTGTAAATAACTACTAGAAATAATGTTCTGATGGAACAGTTGTTTAAAATAACATTTGATGGGGCGGCTGCTTTAGAATATCAAGAGGATGCTGGGGTGAGGGTACAGGGATGGCATCACTCATGAAATTTATTCACCGTAGAGTAATTTATAGTCAAACTATCGCTGCAAAGCAGTCAAAGCCAAGAAGTGCACAAGGAACTAGATGATATCATGGATGCAGTGGATCTGATTTTAACAAGTGAGAGAGCTGTACAGAACGCCAGGATTTTTGCAGTACTTTGTACCAAGATGGAGACCGACCATAAAAGTCTGTTGTGTCTCAGAGATTTTGCAGTTGTCTCTCTTTTTACAAAAGAGCAGTGTTATAAGTTTGCTAACCTTTTCCTGTGGTGACAAGTGGTTGTTAACAGTGTGCTATATAGGAACCTGACATTTTTTGAGAGATTAAAAAAATATATTTCCCCCTTCATGGAAATGATGGTGTTTTAACAGTAAGCAAGAGAATTGAGTGGTTTTTTGTGTGTGAAAAACCTCACTCAATGAAAAGAACATTTGGGATGCAAATTTTAAATTTTAGCAATAATCATTGCATTATTTGGGGATAGGACTGAATATTAAATATTGTTTAGAAATTGTAGTCAATAATGTGTTTTTCCATTTGGATATGTACATCATTGTGAGGTACCCTCTTCAGCAAGGACAGTCATTAAATCCAAAAACATAAGTAAACTGAACTTAGAACTTGACTTTTGGCTCACTGTGTTAAAACAAGATTTTAAGAAAGAGGGAACCACACTTTTTAAAATTACACTGTGCTCACTAAAAATATTACTATCGATAATTGTTTTTTGTGGAAGCAAAACTTGTTTTGTGTTTTTAATGAAGAAGATAAAATAACACTATTATAAAACAGTTATTTTTCTTTGTTTATCCTATAAAATTTAAATTTTGGGTATGTTTTATAATATGCATACCATAATAATAGGTTAGAAAAAGCATCAAATTTATAAAATAAGAAATATAGGTTTAAGGGTTTGCACTTAAAGTATTTTTTTGGTGGGATTTACTATGAAAAGATTTTGTAGCTCACTGCCTGTAGATTAGCGATGTTCATATTGTAATTCCTTGATACAGTGTTCAGAATAGTCTGGGTCAACCTTATGAGAAGATCGGAAGCATATTTAGTGTCCAGGTTTTATCTGGGGGGATCAGGGAATTTTTAGCTGATGGCAACTCTGGTTTATAAACAGTGATCAGATGTATCTGAACTTTATTAGACACATACCACATGCCAGGCACTGCACAGAGCACTTATACTCACCTACTTTCATGATCACAACAGCCATTCAGTGGGGACTGTTAATTTATTTTACAGTTGAAGAGACTCCCACTCTGAAACTCCACTGTTTTACCGCAGGGCCTCTCACTGTTGTGGCCTCTCCCGTTGCGGAGCACAGGCTCCGGACGCGCAGGCTCAGCGGCCACGGCTCACGGGCCCAGCCGCTCCGCGGCATGTGGGATCTTCCCGGACCGGAGCACGAACCCGCGTCCCCTGCATCGGCAGGCGGACTCTCAACCACTGCGCCACCAGGGAAGCCCAAAACTCCACTGTTTTGAAGTCTGAAGTAGTTAGGACTACACAGATGGTATGGATGATTCAAATCTAGAACTCCAAGTCTAAGTGTAGGACCACCCCCTGCCCCCAGTACTACAGGCAGTATTAAGGATGCAGAATTGGAGCTCATTTCCTAGCTCTGGCACTTACTGAGTGACCCTAGGCAAGTTACTTAGCTTGGGGCCTCAGTTTCCTTATCTGTGAAATGGGGCTGAAAGTTACATTACCTACCTTACAGAATCGTTGAGAAGATTAAGTGATGCTTAAAGGGCTATAACAGTGCATGATACAAGTGAACATTCAATATATGTTGGCTACTATGATCATCATATCTCCTATTTCCCCAAATTCTGCTCTCTAATTAGATTACAGTCTTTTTGAGAGTGAAGAATGGTATCTGATTTCTTCTCCTCTCCTTTCTTTCCCTCCTTTCCTTCCTTATCCCCACTACCAAGTGCAGTGTCTTGCTCAGAGGTGATGCTCACGTGTTTATTAATAATGATTTCAGTTCACCTGAACTTTTTTTTCGGAATTATTTTATATTTTTTCAATTGTGGTGAGATATACATAACTTCAAATTTAGCATCTTCATCATTTTAAGTGTCCAGTTCAGTGGCCCTGAGAACATTCATATTGTTGTACAACCGTCGCTACCATTCACTTCCAGAACTCTTTCCATCTTGCAAAACTGAAACTTTGTATCCATTAAACAATAGCTTCCCATTCCTCCCTCGTAATTATAACTTTAAAAAAATTATTTATATTATTTATTTTATTATTGGAGTATAGTTGATTTACAATGTTGTGTTAATTTCAGTCACCTGAACTTGTCAATCAGTACATATTTATTGATCGCCACTATGGGCGAAGTCTGCTCACCACTGTTTTGAAGTCTTTCATCTCCTATGTTATCTAATTTGATCCTTACCAACAACCCTAGATTTTAAGGACTATCACACCCATTCTATCACCAAAGAAACTGAGGCTTAGTAAAAGTAAGTGGCAGAGGTCACACCGCCAGCTGGGGTTGGAAAAGGGGTCCCATGTAGGTGCTAACTTTGCCTTTTTAGTTACCCAGTGTGGAGGTGAGTGTTTCTCTGACATGGTTACCTTTAGAGGTTGTCCTTCCTTATGGTGATGCCAGCCTGATCTCGGATCCACTTTTCAGTGGCCTGAATGCATTAAGATTCACTGAGAAAGCCGAGCAAACGGAACCCTTGTTACTTCTTGAAGAAACATTTTAATCACTTTATTTGGCACTATTCAGAGATCACATGCTATTTGGTAAGCATTCCATTATCATTAAGGATCAACTAATGGATAATTAGTTGAAGGGATTACACATTTAACTACTTTGCTGATTTAAAAATTTTGCTTAGGGGGGCTTCCCTGGTGGTGCAGCGATTAAGAATCCTCCTGCCAATGCAGGGAACATGGGTTTGAGCCCTGGTCTGGGAAGATCCCACATGCTGCGGAGCAACTAAGCACATATGCCACAACTACTGAGCCTGCACTCTAGAGCCCACAAGCCACAACTACTGAGCCTGCGTGCTACAACTACTGAAGCCCACGTGCTCTAGGGCCCACGTGCCACAACTACTGAGCCTGCGTGCTACAACTACTGAAGCCCACGTGCCTAGAGCCCGTGCTCCGCAACAAGAGAAGCCACCGCAATGAGAAGCCCACGCACCACAACGAAGAGTAGCCCCCACTCGCTGCAGCTAGAGAAAGTCCGTGCGCAGCAACGAAGACCCAATGCAGCCAGAAACAAACAAACAAACAAATAAGTTAATTAAAATATGGAATCTAAAAAAAAAATGGTTCTGATGAACCTAGGGACAGGACAGGAAAAAGATGCAGACATAGAGAATGGACTTGAGGACACCGGCAGGGGGAAGGGTAAGCTGGGACGAAGCTTTGACATATATACACTACCAAATGTAAAATAGCTAGCTAGTCAGGAGCAGCTGAACAGCACAGGGAGATCAGCTTGGTGCTTTGTGACCACCTAGAGGGGTGGGATAGGGAGGGTGGGGGGGAGACGCAAGAGGGAGGGGATATGGGGATATATGTATACATATAGCTGATTCACTTTGTTATACAGCAGAAACTAACACAACATTGTAAAGCAATTATACTCCAATAAAGATGTTTTTTTAAAAAAAGACACTATTATAAAAATGTCATGAGGGGGACTTCCCTGGCGGTCCAGTGGTTTAGACTCCATGTTTCCAATGCAGGGGGTGTGGGTTCGATCCCTGGTCAGGGAACTAAGATCCTACCTGCCCCCCCCCCCCAAAAAAAAAAAAAAGACATGAATAAGTATGAACACGCTTGAAATGAATGAAAAGATGAAAAGTCTCAGTGAAGAAATAGAAAGTATAAAGAACCAAATGGAAATTTTAGAACTGAAAAATACAATAACCAAAAATTTTTAAATGACTGGGCTTTGTATTAGTTCCTCATTGCTGCTGTAACAAAGTACTACAACTGTAGTGGCTTAAAACAAAACAAACATAGTAACTTACAGTTCTGAGGGTCAGAAGTATGAAATGAATCTTATAAAATTAAAATCAAGGTGTCAGCAGGGCTGCATTTCTTCTGGGGACTCCAGGGAAAAATAAATTTTTTTTGCCTTTTCTACGTTCTAGAGGCTGCCTGCATTCCTTGGCTTATGGCAGCCTTCATCTTCAAAGTGCATCCCTCCAACCGCTGCTTCTGCTGTAGATCTCCTGTTTTTTGTCTCTCGAATTCCTGTCTCCCTTTTATAAGGACCCTGTGATTACATTGGGCCCACTCAGATAATTCAGACTAATCTCCCTTTCTTAGGATCCTTAATTTAATTAGCATCTGCTGTTAAGGCCACATATTCACAGGTTCTTGGGGTTAGGAAGTAGACATCTTTGGGTTGCCATTCTGTCTACCACAGGCTCAGAAGCAGAATAGAGATGACAGGGGAAAGAGTCAGTAAACTTGAAGGTAGATCAGTAAAAAACTATCCAATCTAAACAACAGAGAGAAAAACGATTGAAAAGACAGGGGGCAGGGTGAGTCTATGGGAAAATATGAAAAAAGGTCTAACATTTGTGTCATTAGAGTCCAAGAAGGAGAGGAGAAGGAATGTGATGCAGAAAAAAATATATATTTGAAGAAATAATGGCTGAAATGCTCAAATCTGATGGAAAATATAAAAGGCTCAGTGAATCCAAAACAGGATAAATTTAAAGAAATCCCAGCCTAGACACATCATAACAGCTAAAAACTAATGACAATGAAAAACATCTTGAAAGAAGCTGCAGAGAATATGATATATTACTTACAAGGCAACAGTGAACCAAATGACTGTGGAGTTTGCATTAGAAACCATGAAGCCACATGGAAGTGGAACAACATTTTTTGAGTACTACAAAGTTGATCTAATTTACCTCCTTCGTTTTGTTGATGTGAAAACGGAGGACTGGAAAGATGAAGTGGTTGTCTTGAATCTCAAGACTCTTTAATCCCATATTTAATATGATGACCATTTTTCCACTGTCACGGTTTTCCTGGCTTTTCTGGTGTGTTAATCACAAAATAAAAAAAACTTGCCTTAACTAGCTCAAGCAAAGAGAAATAATTAAAAGAAGTTGGGGTCTCTCAAGATCAGGAGTGCAAACAAGCATCAAGAATAAATTAAAGTTGAAACGACGGAAAAATATTTTGCTTAGACTGAAATGTACAGAATCGCATACATCACGATTAGAGTTGTGCTAATAAACAGAGCCTTCAGTTTCACCCCTCCTGGTTGGAAGTGGAGTGGGACCACCCACCTCTTCATTTGGAAGCATCCGCTCCCAGGACATCTGCCTGCCTGCGACCAAGGTCAAGTTTTGTTTCAGAATGGGGCCAGAGACCAGGCAGTTACCTCTTTTGACTTTTTCCAAAAAAAAAAAAGGAGAATTTCTTAGAGACCGATAGTCTTTTCCATGGGATGTCTTTTGATACAGCCTCACTCACTCTTGGACGGAGTGAACAAATTAACTAGTGTTAGGAAAAAGTCTGAGCTTTGGGGGGACTTCTAATGGCTTCCAGATTCAGAAGGGAAGTTTGCAAGGATAGTATGCAGCCCTAGGGGCCCCCGAGCTTCGATGTTACCTGTGGGGACCAGCCCTGCACATGGTCGCCTTTCTGACTTCACCAAGAAGGATTTTTTTTAAATTAATTAATTAATTATTTTTATTGGCATATAGCTGTTTTACAGTGTTTGTTGGTTTCTACTGTACAGCGAATTGAAGTAGAGTTCCCTGTGTTATACAGCAGGTTCTTATTATCTATTTTACATATATTAGTGTATATATGTCAATCCCAATCTCCCAATTCATCACACCAACACCCCCCGCTTCCCCACTTGGTGTCCATACATTTGTTCTCTACATCTGTGTCTCTATTTCTGCCTTGCAAACCAGTTCATCTTTACTATTTTTCTAGATTCCACATATATGCATTAATATACGATATTTGTTTTTATCCTTCTGACTTACGTCACTCTGTATGACAGTCTCTAGGTCCACCCACATCTCTACAAATGACCCAATTTCATTCCTTTTTATGGCTGAGTAATATTCCATTGTAGATATGTACCACATCTTCTTTATCCATTCGTCTGTTGATGGGCATTTAGGTTGCTTCCATGACCTGGCTATTGTAAATAGTGCTGCAATGAACATTGGGGTGCATGTGTCTTTTTGAATTATGGTTTTCTCTGGGTATATGCCCAGTAGTGGGATTGCTGGGTCATATGGTAATTCTATTTTTAGTTTTTTAAGGAACCTCCATACTGTTCTCCATAGTGGCTGTATCAATTTCCATTCCCACCAACAGTGCAAGAGGGTTCCCTTTTCTCCACACCCTCTCCAGCATTTGTTGTTTGTAGATTTTCTGATGATGCCCATTCTAACCAGTGTGAGGTGATACCTCATTGTAGTTTTGATTTGCATTTCTCTAAAAATTAGTGATGTTGAGCAGCTTTTCATGTGCCTCTTAGCCATCTGTATGTTTTCTTTGGAGAAATGTCTATTTAGGTCTTCTGCCCATTTTTTTTTTTTTTTTTTTTGCGGTACGCGGGCCTCTCACTGTTGTGGCCTCTCCCGCCGTGGAGCACAGGCTCTGGACGCGTAGGCCCAGCGGCCATGGCTCACGGGCCCAGCCGCTCCGCGACATGTGGGATCTTCCCGGACCGGGGCACGAACCAGTGTCCCCTGCATCGGCAGGCGGACTCTCAACCACTGCGCCACCAGGGAAGCCCTTCTGCCCATTTTTGATTGGGTTGTTTGTTCTTTTTCATATTGAGCTGCATCAGCTGTTTATATATTTTAGAGATCAATTCTTTGTCCATTGATTCGTTTGCAAATATTTTCTCCCATTCTGAGTGTTGTCTTTTCATCTTTTTATGGTTTCCTTTGCTGTGCAAAAGCTTTGAAGTTTCCTTAGGTTCCATTTGTTTATTTGTGTTTTTATTTCAGTTACTCTAGGAGGTGGGTCAAAAAAGATCTTGCTGTGATTTATGTCAAAGAGTGTTCTTCCTATGTTTTCCTCTAAAAGTTTGATAGTGTCTGGCCTTACATTTAGGTCTTTAATCCATTTTGAGTTTATTTTTGTGTATGGTGTTAGGAAGTGTTCTAATTTCATTCTTTTACATGTAGCTGTGCAGTTTTCCCAGCACAACTTATTGAAGAGACTGTCTTTTCTCCATTGTATATCCTTGCCTCCTTTGTCATAGATTAGTTGACCATAGGTGCATGGGTTTATCTCTGGGCTTTCTATCCTGTTCCATTGATCTATGTTTCTGTTTTTGTGCCAGTACCATATTGTGTTGATTACTGTAGCTTTGTAGTATAGTTTGAAGTCAGGGAGTCTGATTCCTCCAGCTCTGTTATTTTTTTCCTCAAGATTACTTTGGCTATTCGGGGCCTTTTGTGTCTCCATACAAATTTTAAGATTTTTTTGTTCTAGTTCTGTAAAAAATGCCATTGGTAATTTGATAAGAATTGCATTGAATCTGTAGATTTCTTTGGGTAGTATAGTCATTTTCACAATATTGATACTTTGCATCCAGGATCATGGTATATCTCTCCATCTGTTTGGGTCATCTTTGATTTCTTTCATCAGTGTCTTACAGTTTTCTGAGTACAGGTCTTTTACCTCCTTAGGTAGGTTTATTCCTAGGTATTTTATTCTTTTTGTTGCAATAGTGAATGGGATTGTTTCCTTAATTTCTCTTTCTGATCTTTCATCATTAGTGTATAGGAATGGAAGAGATTTCTGCGCATTAATTTTATATCCTGCAACTTTACCAAATTCATTGATTAGCTCTAGTAGTTTTCTGGTGGCATCTTTAGGATTTTCTGTGTATAGTATCATGTCATCTGCAAACAGTGACAGTTTTACTTCTTCTTTTCCAATTTGTATTCCTTTATTTCTTTTTCTTCTCTGATTGCCATGGCTAGGACTTCCAAAACTATGTTGAATAATAGTGATGAGAGTGGACATCCTTGTCTTGTTCCTGATCTTAGAGGAAATGCTTTCAGTTTCTCACCATTGAGAATGATGTTTGCTGTGGGTTTGTCATATATGGACTTTATTATGTTGATGTAGGTTCCCTCAATGCCCACTTTCTAGAGAGTTTTTATCATAAATGGGTGTTGAATTTTGTCAAAAGCTTTTTCTGCATCTATTGAGATGATCATATTTTTATTCTTCAATTTGTTAATATGGTGTATCACTTTGATTGATTTGCGTATATTGAAGAATCCTTGCATCCCTGGGATAAACTCCACTTGATCATGGTGTATGATCCTTTTAATATGTTGTTGGATTCTGTTTGCTAGTATTTTGTTGAGGATTTGTTCATCTGTATTCATCAGTGATATTGGTCTGTAATTTTCTTCTTTTGTAGTATCTTTGTCTGATTTTGGTATCCGGGTGATCAACAAGAATGATTTGCTGTCCTGTTATCTCTGGAACCTGGGTGTGTCAATTGCCCTGCTTTCCAACACCTGCCCCTTCTGTTGGTTCCTTCAGTATTCCCACAAATGTGAGTGATTGATTCAACAACAGCTATTCACCTCAGCCAGCCACCTCTGAGAGCAGACATTGTATTTTTCTACTTCCTTCCCGCCCAGACTTTTTCCAACAGTTGATCTGTAATTTTTGCCTGACAGACTCATCTGCTGCTCTCTTGCTCTTCCTGGCCATTGCCTCCTGCTTCCCCAGAAGGTGAGAGCTCCTAGCCTGTCCCAAGAGCAGCTTGGCCCAAAGCCTGGCTGGGCTCCGGCTGCTCCTCTGGCTCCAGTGTAGAGCTGCCCTCTGCTCTATGTAGCAAAAATAACAAACCTTCCCAAACATGTCATGCGATTTGGAGAGGACAGCCATCATGATAATTTACTACACCCACGCAACTCCCCATCCCCTTCTCCACAAATGACAAGGAGAGAAAAGTCAGAACATATGCCCCATACCCCCCTCTGACTCCTGGACCAAGAGCTGCAGTTTCTGTGGCTCTCTGGGGAAGGGCAAGGGGCCCATGCTCTCTAATGGACCCTACTCTTGTTGAATTTCCCCGTGTGATTCATCACCAGAGAAGCTGCAGACGTGGAAAGCGGGGAGAGTCTTGGATGCATGCTTGCCCTTTCCTTTGTCTCTGTTCTACCTGTCTGTTTAGATTAGAAAGCCACGAGGCATGTCTGTCTACCTCTGCGCTCTGTGCAGTACCCACCAAGTGTGGATGCTCGTGGAACGTGGGTGATTGATGACGGTGTTAATCTGAGTCATAACATTTGGGGCACAATCTCAAGGAAGTTTTTCAGTACTGGGTTACAGATGTGTGTGTCCTGCTGAGGAGGAAGAGACCCAACTAATGGGCAACTGCAGGAGCCGGTACCAGGATTCCCAGTTCAAAATGCTCTTCTCTTAAAAACAAAAGGCAGGGCTTCCCTGGTGACGCAGTGGTTGAGAGTCCGCCTGCCGATGCAGGGTACATGGGTTTGTGCCCCGATCCGGGAGGATCCCACATGCCGCGGAGCGGCTGGGCCCGTGAGCCATGGCCGCTGAGCCTGCGCGTCCGGAGCCTGTGCTCCGCAATGGGAGGGGCCACAACAGTGAGAGGCCCACGCACCACAAAAAAAAAAAAAGGCAAATCAAACAAACAAGCAAACAAACAAGCCCTCAGCCGAGCTGTAGTACGAAGCCGTTTTAACAGCAGCACCAGTTGTGTGTCAGCTGCTTGAGACTTTAAGTCAAAGGGAGCATGTCTGGAGGCACCAAAACAATGATTATTGAGAGCTTACTGTCGGCTTCTTCACATATGTGATCTCAAATTAGATGTCATTTCCTTAGTTTGGAGATGAGTAAACTGAGCGTCTGAGAGCTGGGGTAACTTGCCCAGGTCACATAGTGATGGACTGAATGTTTGTGTCCCTCCAAAATTCATATTGTGCACCCCTAATCCACAGTGTGATGGTATCTGGAGGTTTGGCCTTTGGAAGGTAATTACGTTTGGATGAAGTCTTAAGGATGGGATTAGTGTCCTTATAAAAAAGAAAGAGAGACTAGAACACACACACACACACTCTGTCTCTGTCTCTGTCTCTGTCTCTCGCTCGCTCTCTCGCTCTCTCTCTGTGTCTCTGTCTCTCTCTTGTGTAACGACGCACTGAGAAGGTGGCCATCTGCAAACCTGGAAACGGGCCTCATGAGGAACCAAATCTGCCAGCACCTTGATTTTGAACTTCCCAGCCTTTAGAACTACGAGAAATAAAAGTCAGTTGTTAGGCCATCCAGTCTGTGGATGTTGTAGCAGACAGAGCTGACTAAGACATATAGTAAATAACTATTTCTGGACCCGCAGATTTGCACACAGGTCTTCTGTGGCCAGTGTCCGTGACCTTGCTATCTGCAGCCTCATTTATTCTTATCGGTGCCTTTCCTTTGGGTTCAGTAAAAGAAGTTCTTTTCATGCCAATGTGGCAGGCCAGTCCGTGTGCCTATTTGCTTTGTTTCCTTCCCTCAGCACGCCCCCTACTAGGATGAGGTGGGGGGGGGCTTTGACCAGATAGCGTGGATAATGAGTCACCTGCGTGCTGTGAGGGCCGTCACTGTCAGCCACAGATCTGGTGGCTGCCCCTCGCCCTGGAGCCAGGCCTCTGCAGAGAAAAGGCAAAGGACTATGGCAGAGGTGAGGAAGGAGGGAAGTAGTGCCCTAGGTCCTTTCTCGCTTACCCTATATCCAAATCTATCAGCAGCTGTCTTTGGTGATTTGCACCATGGTCTGGACCCAGGGAGTCTCCGTGATCATCCAGTAGCAGGACTTCCTTTCTAGGAGTGAACTGTACCATGAGCTCCCCTGATATCACGGGTCTGACTTTGGGGTCATACTAGCAAACCACTGAGTAACTTAAATGGGTGGTCTGTTTCTTTCTCCAGATATGGCCTCAGGGCAGGATTGGGGTAAGGATTTTCTCACCCCGGAGCGAACTAGGGGACAGATGGTCAAAACTATGGAGAAGGAAGGGGGTCTAACAGCAGGCAGAATAATAGAATGGAAATGATAATAAATATGAATAATATATAATATGTGTAATAGTAATAAGACACATCAGGCTTACTAGCATGAACTTTGTCATGGGGAGCCTTACAGGGCAGAGCTTGTGCTCCTTGGCACTAGAGGTGGGAAAAAAGGGAATCAACTGAACTTGCTGGAGGTGGGCCAGAGTGGTGGGCTTAGCGACCCCAAGGGTGGGCTGTATCCCGAGGGTGGTAGGATCTGCATATTTGCCAGTGACTCTGATTAAGTGAAGATAACATGAAGTACCTAGCACAGTGCTGGTGTTTATTATATGTTCGGTTAATATTAGGTTATGTTATGGGTTGAATTGTGTCCCCCCCAAAATGATATGTTGAAGGCAGAACCCCCAGTACCTCTGAATGTAATCTTATTTGGAAAGAGGGTCATTGCAGATGTAATTGGTTAAGATGAGGTTATACCACAGTAGGGTGGGCCTTAGTCCCATATGATTGGTGCCCTCTTAAGGCGAGAACAGATACAGACCCGCGGGGAGAGCGCCGTCTGACGCCATCGGCACAGACTGAAGCACTGCAGTGCGATCAAGGCAGGCCAAGGACTGCCAGCAGCCTTCAGACGCTCAGGGAGAGGCGAGGAAGGTTCTCCGCTACGGTTTCCGAGGGAGCCTGGTCTTGCCAGTACCTTGATTTTGGACCTCCAGCCTCCAGAACCAGGAGACAATGCATTTCTGTTGTTTTAAGCCATTCGGTTCATGGTCCTTTGCGCAGCCCTAGGAAATGAATACAGCCACTTCCCTCTCTGTTTAGTCTTCCCAGCTCAGCCTCAGAGGTGCATGTGCAGGTGCTTCCATGAGGCGTGTGTTTAAGGAAAAACCGAATTGTGTTTTCAGGCAGTGTGGGAGTTAATCACTTACAGAAACACTTGGAGAAAGAGAAAACAAGTGTCAATGAGGATGTGGAAAAATGGGAACCCTTGGGCACTGTTGGTGGAAATGATGGTACAGCTGGTGTGGAAAACAGTGTAGAGGTTCCTCAAAAAATTAAACATAAAACATATGATCCAGCAGTCCTAATTCTGTGTATATATCCAAAAGAATTAAAAGCAGGATCTCAAAGAGATCTTTGCACACTCATGTTCACTGAAGCATTATTCACAATAGTCAAGAGGAGGTGGAAGCAACCCAATGTTCATCAATGAATGAATGGATAAAGAAAGAAAATGTGTGGTATATAAACACAAAGAAATATTATGCAGCTTAAAAAAAGGAGATCCTGTCACATGCCCCCAGATGGAGGTTTTTTGAGGACATGATGCTAAAGTAAGCCAGTCACAAAAGGACAAATACTATATGATTCCACTCATATGAGGTATCTAAAGAGGTCAAAAATCATAGAAATAGCAAGTGGAAAGGTGGTTTCCCAGGGCTGGGGGGTAGGTGGGAGAGGAGGTAGTGTTTAATGGTCATAGAGTTTCAGTTTTGCAAGATGAAAAAGTTCTAGAGATCCATTGCACAGCAATGTGGATGTACTTGACACTCCTGGACTGTATACTCAAAAATGTTTAAGATGGAAAAGAAATTTTTTTTTAATAAATTTATTTATTTATTTACTTATTTTTGACTGCGTTGGGTCTCGTTGATGCGTGCGGGCTTTCTCTAGTTGCGGCGAGCAGGGGCTACTCTTCATTGTGGTGTGCAGGTTTCTCATTGTGGTGGCTTCTCTTGTTGCAGAGCACGGGCTCTAGGCACGTGGGCTTCAGTAGTTGTGGCATGTGGGCTCAGTAGTTGTGGCACATGGGCATAGTTGCTCCATGGCATGTGGGATCTTCCTGGACCAGGGCTCGAACCCGTGTCCCCTGCATTGGCAGGCGGATTCTTAACCACTGCACCACCAGGGAAGTCCCTAAGATGGAAAATTTAATGTTATGTGTTTGTAACCACAATTAAGAAATAAAATAAAAATTAAAAAAGAAACCCTAGGAGAAGTTCCCATTGAAAATGAGAAATTCTTTGATAATGTGATTAATTACTTTCTTGGTTTTTACACATGTATGTCCTTGATTTTTTTGTACATCGGATTTTCTTAAAGCGAGGCTTGCATGTAACTTGGGTGCAGGAGCTTCTGGTGGGCTGTTACAGTGACCCTACCCTGGTCCACCACTTCTTTCCCTGCATGTGGCATAATAGTGTGGGGTTGGAGTTCCCCGCCTAATGGGAGACTTAAGGTACACAGGAGGGCTCCCACTGACAGCCTCTAGAGGCAAATGATTTGACGGAATTGAAGCCAGGGGACTAGGCTGTCCCTTTCGTGAAGCCCAGGTGTCAGCAGTTTCTACATGTGGTCTAAAAAAAAAATATGTTTGGTCTTTGTTCCCAGTTCCTGGCACAGAGTAACTTAAAACCCTTGGGATTTCTTGAGTGATAGATCTATCTTTTATTATTCAATCACCAAAGGCCAATGAAATAATCAGTCATGACCGTATAATGAAACCTCCATAAAAACCTCTAGACGACAGGGTTTGGAGAGCATCCGAGTTGGGGAGCACATGAAGATGCAGGGAGGGTGGTGTGCCCTGCTGGGTATGGAAGCTCTGCCTCCCTCTCCCCTCATACCTTGCCTTAAGCATCTTTTCCATTTGACTGTTCCTGAGCTGTATGTTTCATTAAAAAAAACAAAACCCAAAACCTGTATTTGTAAGTAAAGCGTTTTCCTGAGTTCTTTGAGCTCTTCTAGCAAATCAGCAAAACTGCGAGCCTCTGATTTATAGCTGGTTAGTTAGAAGTACTGGTGGCCCAAGACTTGTGACTGACATCTGAAGTGGGAGCAGTTGTGTGGGACTGAGCCCTTTAACTTGTGGAATCTGGCGCCAACACCAGGTGGGGTGTGTCAGAATTGAAGTATAGGACATCCAGTTGCTGTCAGAGAACTGAAGAATAGATTGGTATCAAAAAACATCTCAGACTACATTCTTTCTCTTGGTCTGGGTTTCTTCCTTCTCGAGTAATCCAAGTAGAAGATGCCACCCCTGGAGAGAGGATAGGGGTCTCGGCCCAGCCTGGCCGTGGGGATGTAAATGTCAGCCAGGATGACCAAACAGGGGGCCCGTGTTTGGGCTATTGTGTGTCACACCGACCTTGACCGGCCATGTGGACACAACCAGGGTGAGCTCTTGCTGACCATCAGATGCCTCATTCCCACCTGTGATGCTCAGAGAGAGACCATGAGCCATAAAAAACATCATATTGTTTTGTGATGTCACCCCTGGAATGTTCTGAGTGTTCTGGTGACCAACTTCTGCATAGGACCTACACCTGGCACCTAACATTGGTATGGCTTTTCACTTGAGATAGAAATAATAATTTTAGAAAAGGTAGTAGGTATCGGTATCTCTGCGCCACACACTTTCAGAAAGCTTTTCCATCAACTGTAATACCTGTCTTAAATTCTGTTCAGAGACTGATAAAGCATCGTATCAGATATCATCTTCACATTCTTTCAGACTCAGATTTTCATAACGTACATAATTAACAAGAGAGGATAAGTGAGTAGTAAAAAGTCCTCTGTTTTTCAGGTGAGAAGTTGAGGTCCAGAGGATGGGCTGGGAAGCAGAAATCTACTTATTTCCTCTTTTCCACAGCACTTGAGGCCAAATTTTACAAGAAAAAGAGATACCAGATCTGAAAGCCTAGAAATTCCAATCAGTGTTTTTCTACCTCAGGTAGAGATAATCACAGAAGGATGCAACCTCTCAGTTTTAGCCAGAATAGCCCTCCTCTGTCAAAACTCTAGCAGGATGTCATAGAAGGAGCAGAGTAGTCAGGGCCTCAGATTCTAGTTCTAGGTCAGCCGCCAGCCAGCTGTGTCCCTGGGGGAGGCCACTTAGTCACTCAGCGTCTTGGGTTTCTCATCCCTTGAATGAGCGGGGTGGGTTAGGTGATCTGGGAAGAGCTTCCAGCCCTACCACCTGAAGTTTCTGTGACTCTCGGAAATAAGCCAATTTTCTCAAAATTACATCTTTTGGTGCTTGCTGTTGTACAACTACTCTGGATTTATGGGGGCAGAATTAGAACTGAGACTTGCAGTCAAAAGCAGACAACTGAATCCATGAACCTAGGATGTGGGCTGAGGGGTACAGGGTCATGCGGAGGGGTCAAGAGAATGAAGGCCTGCTGTATACCAAAGACAGAGAGAGCGTAAGAGGGGTGGGCCTGGGGGGTTCAGAATGGAGGCCAATGAACGGATGACAGGCTGGGTTTCCTGGGAGAGGTCCTCCTGATTGGATTGTTCCTACTGCTGTGTCACAAAGGGGGCAGCCTTGCTTCTCCAGAGTCACCCAAGGCCCTGTTGGAAGATTATGGTGGTGCAACCAGAGGGGCTGAAATGTAGAGTGGAGGAATCCAGTGCAGAGGTAACTATCTGAAAGCTCTGTCCAGGGACGTGTAGGAACAGGATTGATCGCCAGTGGGCATCCTGGGATCTTGGAGAGCATGAAATTAGAGGACACCTGCTGCCTGGGCACATGGGCAGATGTGTCTCATGGGTATACCTGCCAAGGGGGCACAAGTCCTGCGGCAGGTTCCAGACACCCGGCAGGGTACTCTAGGCTGGCGCTTGGGGTGAAGGGGGCATCTGTAAGTTTAGATGATCTGAACTGGGCCATCACTAGAGCTGTGAGAGGGACCAGTGTGCTGACTGGACCTCCCCAAATGAGGACTTCTCTGGCGGTCCAGTGGTTAAGACTCTGCACGTCCACTGCAGGGGGCACAGGTTCGATCCCTGGTCGGGGAACTAAGATCCCGCATGCTGCATGGTGTGGCCAAACAAACAAACAAAAACAAAACAAAACAAAAAACAAGGGGAGGAAGGGAGATTGAGCCCTGATTTGATCATATGGTGGCACTGGGCCATGCAGTGCAAGGGAGAGATGGTATAGCAACGGGAACTGGGAACCCTAGGAAGCCCACTAGTAATGTCAGAGCTGGAGTTAAAGGCTTGAAGCCGGGTCAGTGCCCACTTCCTCTGCTATGCCGCAAGCTGGGCACATGCCACCTGCTTCTTCCCTTGCTCTTAAGAGATGGTGCCTCTTCTCCGCCCATCCTCACCGCCTACCGTGAGCTCCCTGCGTGTATCTGCCACATTCTGCTTCGTTTGGAGGCTGAGCCCATTCATCTGGGAAGGGGATTGCAGCAGCAGCTCTGTGTCTCCAGAAAGTACCTCTGGCCTCCCAGCTCCCAGTCATGCCTGGCGCTTCTCATTTCCATTGCACATGCCTATGGTTCGCTATTTGTTTCACCCTTAGGTCTTTGCAGGTCTTATTGATTTCCAGTTTTTCTTCCTCACATTAAACATTTGTGTTTTCTGGTCTATTTCCCTCCAACACATTAACTCGCCAGCCATCGATGTTACTTCCTGCCCAAGCTGTCTGCCCTCCTGGTTCCTTTTGTGCATAATGATTCAGTTCTCGCCAGCATTCCCATGTCCCCAGTGAGCGCTATCTGTGAGTTTCATAAAAGCACTGTTTCCTGTGAGATCATTAATGAAGGATCTATACCAGGTCAGAATGAGCTCCCACAGCACCCTCCAGGGCCCCCCTCATCCCTCGCTGTTGCCTTTTCTCAGTCCCCCTTTGTTTGGGTTTGTTTTCCACACCAGCTGTACCATCATTTCCAAAGTGTTAGGAGGAAGATTTCAGAAGATTGTGTGTTAAACAATTAGCTAAAACTACCAGATACATGACAGACGACATCTTCATCCTCTTTGCTGTTAGTTTATGATTCTATCAAAATCAGTCACACTGACCCATGAATTATCCTCTTACCTGTTCGCATTTCTTAAAACCAACATTGACTTTCTCATGGTGCTCGGAACGGAGTTAATTTAAAACTATGATAATGAGACACTCAGCCTTGTCAACCTGGTCTGAAAATTAGTGGCAGATCTGGCTTTTCCTTCCAGCGTCCTGGGCCTCTCAGCTTCACATGTTTGAAAAGTAACCCCAGATGGTTGAATGTTCTCTGACCGTAACCCTCAGTAATGCTGGCAAAGTAGGGCTTTAAAAATCTTGGTCAACAGGCTTGACGTCTGCTGGGAGCATTTGGACGTCTCTTCTGGTCTGTGGTAGCCGTACTTCTCCAGGAGTGGAGAGAACCTCAGTGCATGTCAGCTAAACTGGCTAGTCATTGTCTAGCCCTGTTGCCGAACTATTTAGATGGGAGGCCAGCAGCCCCAGAAATTCCAGCCCAGAAGGTCCCCCTCAGAGTCCTGGTCCTTAGACACCCCTTAGCATCAGAGAGAGACTTTGGTCTTATCACCTCTCCTTTGCCTTTGCCCTGCCCGCCCTTCCACTGGCTTTTCCTCCTCCACGGTCTCCACTTGCCACGCACAAGGCTGGTGATCTGACAGAAGCACATAGTTGGTGATTTCATGCATTTTCCTTCTAGGACCAAATGCATTTAAAAAGGAGATGCCATGGCTTCCTGGGTGGCTCAGTGGTTGAGAGTCTGCCTGCTAATGCAGGGGATACGGGTTCGAGCCCTGGTCTCGGAAGATCCCACATGCCACGGAGCAACTAGGCCCGTGCGCCACAACTACTGAGCCTGCGTGTCTGGAGCCTGTGCTCCGCAACGGGAGAGGCTGTGACAATGAGAGGCCCACAAAAAAAGGAGATGCCAGGGAGAAGGCCAGGCCTGATGTTAAGGACGGATTCCCAACCATAGGTGGGATTTAGGCACCGGTGAGGGAGATGTTGGTGCCCAGGGCCCTTCCTGGATCCTCAGCACTAATGCATCTTACTTAGGCCACAAGTGGGAGCACATTGCCCCTGAGGGCAGCGTCTCTTGGTCACCTTCCTAACAAAGCCAGATGCGAGGTGTGATGAGCGCCATGGCCATTTGTCTTCCCCTCCTCCATCCTTTCTCATATCCTGTTCTTTCATGAGGAAGCCCCCCTCTTCCTCTCCCACCTACTGGGTCTGCATCCACATGTGAGGGCATTTCCCACAGGTCAAGGAAGAGACCGTCCTTTCCTTCATGGGGAGACCAGGCCAGGCTTCTCTGGGGGCTTGAATCAGGCTGCTGTAGACTCTGCCTCCTAGGCTGAAGAGAACTTTCGGGGGTGTTCCAGGCGCTTTTTCTTGGCCCAGACCTCTTGGTGGGGCTCAATGACACCAAGGACAGATTAGTTTAGCCCATGAAACCAACCTAGTGACACCACTGGTTGAGGAGACCCACCAAGAAGGAGCTGGCTTCAGACATTGGCTAAGGGGGCCTGGGATGTTTTACCTCGAGGGTTTGCTTATCAGATGCTCACTTTTTGCAAAGTCCTTTTGTAAAGAAAAACATTCAGCATTTGCTAGAGTGTTTTGGGCCAGGAACGTTTAAGCTTTACTAGTAGAGCTGGCCATCTGTTTGGTCTTTTTAAAAATCTTTTGGCTCCGCGGCATGTGGGATGTTAATTCCCCGAGCAGGGATCGAACCCGCGCCCCCTGCATTGGAAGTGAGGAGTCTTAACCACTGGGCCGCCCGGGAAGCCCCTGTTTGGTCTTTATGACAGCTTACCGACCACTTTCTTAGCGTCTCACAGCACCACCAGGAACAGGGCAGAGCAGCTACATGGGGGTTCATTTTAGAGGTGACATTCAGAGAAGTTAAGCGACTTTCACAAGAGCAGTCAAAGATGGGACTTTTAAGCCCAAAGCTACTGGGAATTTAAGACTTCTAGTCTCATTGGATTATAGGTTCAAGATGGCAGTGTGGACCACCAGCATGCTTGTGTGCAGAGGACGGCTTCCTTTAGGGACTGTGTAGATGGACATGGGGAAAACCCCATGATGTAACAGCTCTGCAGTTTAAAAATGTGAATTGAAATGTGGATACGGCTTTCCTAAATAGACTAAACATATTAAGGTAAACAAAATCACCACTTTTGAGGGCCCAAAATAGTATAATGTTAACAGTTTTGTGTAGTTCAATCTGATATCTCCTCCTTACCTTTCAGTGCACTTTGGTTGATTAGTGCATTGCTAAGGACTCATCACACCACCAGTGTATGTGAAATGTGTTCTTCTAACTTCCAGGACTAGGGATGTCAAAAAAAGTAAGGGACGGGTCACTGTGCTCAGATAATTACAATTTATTCATCTGGGGACAAGATGGGACAAGACGTATGAGAATCACTGCAAAGGAATGATATCAACACACATGCAAAATAAAATATCTGGGCATTATGAAGAGCTAGAATGAGCCTGCAGTCTGGAGTCAGATATCCTGGTTTTAAACCCTTGCTGGCTATGTGATCTTTGGTGGAACCATGGTAGCTCTTTTCAGTAAGATATTACTTATGACTGTGGAAATCCGTTAGCATATCATCACATAATAGTCATTCAGTGTTACTTCCTTTTCCTTGCTCTATACAATCGAAGGAAATGCTAAGCAACTTCTCTTCTGAATTCACAGTAACCATTCTTGCATGTCTGTAGCTCTCTATAAACAAAGAAGATGTCACATATTCTCCTTTTATTTTTGAACTCTACAACAAAGCGTCTGAAATAAATAGGGCAGATGTTAGTAAAACTGCTGTGGATGGTTGCACAGGTTGTGCACTGCAACACCAGTTGTGAATGGCACCCTCTAGAGCTGGGCATTGTATAGCCTGCACGAACATAGGGGGTGGCTCTGAATCATGCTAGCATCCACATTTTCTAGATATGGAAACTGAGGCAGAGAAATTAAGTGATTTTGTAAAGGCTATGCGCTCATACAGCACAGACCCAGGACCCTTTTCAGTGTTACGATGTCCAGTCCCCTGTTCCCCATACTGTGGTGCCAGAATTAATGCTTGCTGCACGTCAACCTCCCTCACTTACCCCAAGAAATAATGGTTGCTATGCACTGATTTTCAAATTGATTGGAAGTTCCCTGAGAACAGACGCCAAGTTAATGTTAGTTGATTCATTGACATAAATGTGATTTGGTGCAAGAATGTTTAGAGTGGGAATAGATTAGGGTGAGAAGTTTTCACAAGGCCAAGAAAGAGGTTTCCTTGGAGGACTAATAAGTCCAGCTAGGTCTGATTGGAATCAGGGAAATATGGGAAAGAAAGAATTTGTCTTGCCTCAATCCCTTCCCAAAGTTTAAGCACGATTCTTGATGTATCTGAAATCGTGTATATTTAGTATTTCCCCTTAGATGGTCTCATTTTCAGAAAAAGAAAAGATGCTGCTCTACGTTAGCTTCATCTAAATCCTATCCACAGGATTGTGGGTTTGATAAAATAGGTATATTTTCCCAATACCCATTAAAATAAATATATAACTATTAAAATGTTTACAGTATTTAAGTGTTTTATCTAAGAAACTAGGCCATGAGGCAGTGCTGGACTTGGCCACCTTCTGGGTCCTGTCTGGGGATAAGAGGAAGGATAGAAGGACTTAGTCATAAGAGGAGCGTTTGGTCTCTTGGTTAAGGAGGTAAAGGAGACCTATCAGTCCATCAGTATTTTCCGGATTAGGTGCGTGGGCACGGAACAGAGACAGCACAGGACTTGCTTGGAAGGTGTTGGTCATTTAAGGGAGGGGACACGATGTCAGCTAGGTTGATAAAAGAGGACTGCTGGGGCCATAGTGATGCCAGTTTGTAAACATGGATCCCTTCGACCAGAGGAAGTTAGACAAGAGGATATTAGAGATAATGCTACTGACCTTTCATTATACAGAAGTGGAAACCAAGGTCAGAGGGTTAGAGGATGTAACCGAGGTCACCCAATGGCATGCGTAAGGACAAGGGCCCAAATACCCAAATTGTCTCTATAGCTAGGGATCCGCCACCCACATGTTAAGTTTTTATTTAGTGCCTTTATGTTGAGGGGATAGTTGAAAGTCCCTTGGGTACCCAGTTCAGGATATGGATATAAAATAAAGGCAGCTGACTGAGTAGGGTGATTTAAAGGCCATCAAGGATACTATGAACAGGTATAAAGCACCAGAGGTTTCTCTTTGGTTGTTCACCTGGATCAGGGAGACTATCTTTCTGATAGAAATCAATCATAAAAAAGAAATGAGAGGGCTTCCCTGGTGGCGCAGTGGTTGAGAGTCCGCCTGCCAATACAGGGGATGCGGGTTCGTGCCCCAGTCCGGGAAGATCCCACATGCCGCCGAGCGGCTGGGCCTGTGAGCCATGACCGCTGAGCCTGCACGTCCTGAGCCTGTGTTCCGCAACGGGAGAGGCCAGAACAGTGAGAGGTCCGTGTACCGCAAAAAAAAAAAAAAAAAAAACAAAGAAATGAGAGAGTTGGGGAAATCTGAATCAGTATTTGTTGATATTAAGGAATCATTGTTAAATTTTAAAGGGAAGATAATGGTATTGTGGTTTTGTTAAAAAAATACGCATTGATGTATTTATGGATAAAACAGCACAGTGGGGCTTCCCTGGTGGCGCGGTGGTTGGGAGTCCGCCTGCCGATGCAGGGGACATGGGTTCGTGCCCCGGTCCGGGAAGATCCCACATGCCGCGGAGCGGCTGGGCCCGTGAGCCATGGTCGCTGAGCCTGCGCGTCCGGAGCCCGTGCTCCACAACGGGAGAGGCCGCAGCGGTGAGAGGCCCCCGTATGGCAAAAAACAAACAAAAAATAATAATAATAAAAAAAACAGCACAGTGTCTATACTTTGCTTTGAAATAACCCAGCGGCAGGGGAGTGGTTCTGGAATTGGATGAAGGTATAGATGAATCAGGTGTGGCCTTGATTTGGTAACTGCCGAAGCTGGGTACATGGAAATTTATTAGACTATCATCTCTCTTTTTGTGTATGTTTGAAATTTTCCATAATAGAAAGTCCCCAAGTAGTGAAAGTCCTTTGCTTAATTCTTGGAGATTTCCTACATGTGTGCTTCACATACGTAAGTTCAGGGAGCCAGAACTGGATTTGTGACTTACTGAGTGAACTGGTGCTGGTTATTTAACTTCTCTGAGTTTTAGTTTCTCCATCTGTAAAATGGGAATAATAACACCTTATTAAATCAGTGTTGTGAAGATTAAATGAATTCAGTAGCGCAAAACTTCTTCCCTTTCTTTCTCTTGATGGGTATACCCATCATGGATTAAAACTACATTTTCCATAGTAACATCTTCAAGAGCAGGATATTACTGCTGAGACGGATTCCTGTAGTGCTTCATCCTTGGAGGATGAAGAGGACCTCTCAAGATTTACTCCTTATTGACCTTGGCTAATCTTCCCAGTCTGGGATCAAAGCACCTTAAATGTATAAGGAAACGGTCTGGGCTCTTCACAATGGGGTTCATTCTGATCACAGGTTCAGTCACAAGAGCCATTGTGCTTCTCCCATTGAGAAGGATGATAACCATGGAGGCTGGATTTATTTAAAATGAATAAGGTTCTGATTGCAGAATGTCCCTGCGCCTTTGCTCTCTGGAAGACTAAGCACAACCTTACGAAGTTAATGACGTGCTTATTGGAAAGTTAATAGCATAGAATCATGCCTTCTATTTATCTAGCTCTTTGGGTCTTAAAGAATTCTAACCAACTTTATACGCTGTACAAATTATGTATCTCTATATGCCTATATATATAATGTGAATAACCTGACTTGTTTTCTATCTTCTCTATCTGTACAATTTTGAAAATAACCTAAGAAACGAGAAATTAATATTTGGAGAGCCTTGCAGTGCACTTGGATGAAATGCTTTTGGTGTATTTAGAAGCAGCTCTCATGATCTTATTTTTATTTAAATTCATGGCTGCAATTGTTACCTCTTCTCCAGGATGCATCCCACTTGTTCACTGCTTTTTGAATTCATCTCAGAATTCCTCCATTAGTGAAACCTCCTTTTCTTGGTAACAATACCTTACATTTACATTTCTTACATTTCTGTGGCACCTGGCAGTTTTAAAAACACTTTTGCATTCATTATCTCATTTAATCCTCACAACGGTGTTGTGAACTAAGCAGGGCACGTGTTATTATTTCCAGTTGACAGGTACAGTTTGCTGACTTTCAGTGTTGGAAGGTGGTGCCTTTAAGGTCACAGAGTCTGACTCTCTTTCGTACTAGTGAAAATCTGGGTCTCAGAGAGGGTGAGAGCTCTCTAGTTCCACGCTGCCCATCAGCAACAGAACCGGGATGAGCATCTGTGTGACCCCAGTCTTGACCCCTTGGCCTTCAGCCCTGGTGTAACCCTCACCTGAGCAAACTGCATTCTACCTGGCTCAGAGCAGTTCTGACCACCGGAAGCCAGAATCACCTGAGGGAGCTGGTTAGAAATACAGATGGATGAGTGAATGAGTGAATGAGTCTTGTAAGTAAAGGCTCCAAAATGTGCATTTAAAACGCACTCAGCTTATCTTCTATATTGAGGAGTGTGGCAGTGGTTTGTTGGGTTTAAGCTCTGTGGCTCCGATCCTCTTTTTATGTGGTGGTTTCGAGGTGCGTGGCCACCATCATGAATTCCTCTGTATGCATTCCCTGGTATCCTTTGATGTCTTCACTGCCACACGTTGAACTCCCATTGCTCAGTGATATGTCTGTGATGGTGCCCTTCCTTTCCAGAATTATCAGCTGGACTCTGTTTTAAGCCTAGCACCATGTTGGCTGGTGTTAAAGGGGCTGTGGCACTTACCAGTAGCACTGCCATTTGGGACAGTGTGAGTGGCTGTTGGGTGATGCCAATTGTGGATACACATCTGCAGCTCCGGTGGCTGGAGAACAGTGTTTATTCTTCCTCTAGGGTGACAGAAGTGTGCGAGAACCCGTGCTTAGTGCTTTCACACATGACCTCTTTTATCCTAAAATATTTCTATGAGGCAAGGCAGTAGGTGCAGTTACCCCAATTTGAAAGCGTGGTAACTAAAGCTCACATAATTTGTCCATGTTCTTGTAACTAATCAAATAATGGGGCGAGGACTCAAACAGTTGGTTGATTCCAATATCAATGCCTTTATCCTCCATGATATATTCTTTTTTTTTTTTTTTTTTTTTTTGCGGTACATGGGCCTCTCACTGTTGTGGCCTCTCCCGTTGCGGAGCACAGGCTCTGGACGCGCAGGCTCAGCGGCCATGGCTCACGGGCCCAGCCACTCTGCGGCATGTGGGATCTTCCCGGCCCGGGGCACGAACCCACGTCCCCTGCATCGGCAGGCGGACTCTCAACCACTGTGCCACCAGGGAAGCCCCATGATATATTCTTGATTCTCATTATTCATGGATTCCATATTTGTGAATCTGCCTAAATTTTTTTCACTAAAATTAGTTTGCAGCCCCAAAATCAATACTTGTCTCACTTTCATGATTATTCATAGACATGCACAGAATGATGAAAAATTTGAGTTACCTGATGCACACATTTCCAGTTGGAGGTGCCTTCTTGTTTCAGCTCTCAGACTGTAAAAGTGTCCGTTTCACAGTTTATTTAGTGTCACTGTTTTCACACTCTTGTGCTTTTTGTTGGTGTTTCTCTGTCTAAAATGGCCCTCAAGCATAGCGCTGCAGTGCTGTCTAGTCGTCTTAAGCACCAGAAAGCAGTGATGTGATGTGCCTTACAGAGAAAACACCTGCTAGGTAAGCTTCCTTCCCGCATGAGTCACAGTGCTGTTGACCGCAAGTTCAATGTAATGAATCAAAAGTACATTTAAAATAAGGTGTCTTTCAACAGCAGACAAAGTTATTTATTGATTGGATGAGGAAAATGTGACCAGAGGCTAGCAGGAACCTAACGCCGTGCGTCTCTTTGGAGCAATGGTACAGTAGTCGCGAATTGTGTGTTCGCGGGACTTTATAGAACCGCGAATAAGGAGGACCGATGTCATTTCCTCGCGAGGAACCCAAGAGACCAAGGACAAAAGCGCCCTCTGTGGCCAGTCCAGACCTCCAGACTGGGTTTCTTGTGGGGTCTCCCGGCCTCTCATGTGGTCAGCCAGCCTCGGGTGCGTCAGCTCCTTCGCTAACTCTGGGCTTCCCTGTTCTCTCCCGCAGAGGGGTACAGCCGAGCTCTTCCTGAGGCTCCACAACTTGTACCCCACCCCGCGCTGGGCCAGGCAGGACCTCCCTGCCCAGGCTGAGCCGCCGGGCGGTCAGCCAGCACTCCTACCTGCCGAACCGCTTCCCCTCCGTGCCCCTGGACCCCATGGAAAGCCCCACCTCCCAGGTGGACCTGGAGCTGGACTACAACCCTCCCCGCGTGCAGCTCAGCGACGAGACGTTCGTCTTCCAGGACGGGCGGTGGGTGAGTGAGAACTGTCGCCTGCAGTCCCCCTACTTCTCCCCGTCCTCGTCCTTCCACCACAAGCTGCACCACAAGCGGCTGGCCAAGGAGTGCCTGCGGCAGGAGGAGAACAAGTCCCTGCACGCGGAGAACCAGTCCCTGCGCGTGGAGAACCAGTCCCTGCGCACGGAGAACCAGTCCCTGCGCGCCGAGAACCAGTCCCTGCGCGCGGAGAACCAGTTCTTGCGCGCGGAAAACCGCACGCTCCGCGAGGAAAGCAAGATCCTGCAGGTCCTATGGGAGGTGCACCAGGCCGCGCTGGGCCGCGAGGACGGCCGGGCCTCCTCGCCACTGCTGCACAAGGACAACGCCTCGTCCCTGGAGGCGGCGAAGAAGGACCCGGACCTGCAGGTGCACGGCGGCCGGGAGAGCAGCACCCTGCAGCTCCTCCGGGAGGAGAACCGGGCCCTGCAGCAGCTGCTGGAGCAGAGAAAGGCCTACTGGGCCCAGCCGGACGAGAAGGCGGCCTCGACCGAGATCAAACCGGTCCCCTCGCCCCATGAGGCACCCCATGGGCTGCTGCCGGACCAGGGCGTGGGCCTCTCCTCCCCCTTCGAGGAGCCCAAGGGCCCCCAGGCCCCGCAGGAGGACTCCAAGACGCTCCGGACCCTGCACGAGATGCTCAGCAACCTGTCAGGGCAGCCCAGGGAGGAGGTGGGCAAGGCGGGCCCGGGCCTGCCCGACGGCGGCCAGTCCCTGGAGCTGCTGCGGGAGATGAGCCAGGCGCT
Source organism: Stenella coeruleoalba (assembly GCF_951394435.1). Lineage (NCBI taxonomy): Eukaryota > Metazoa > Chordata > Mammalia > Artiodactyla > Delphinidae > Stenella > Stenella coeruleoalba. The sequence continues at coordinate 20,902,598 of NC_137164.1, read as the reverse complement.
GCAGGCGCTGCAGAAGGAGAACAAGACCCTGCAGGCCCTCCGCGAGGAGAACCGGCTCCTGCAGGAGGAGAACCGGGCGCTGCACGTGCTGCGCGAGGAGCACCGCATTTTCCAGGAGAGCAAGGCGCTGTGGGAGAACAACAAGCTGAAGCTCCAGCAGAAGCTGGTCATCGACACGGTGACCGAGGTCACCGCCCGGATGGAGCTGCTCATCGAGGAGCTGTACGCCTTCATCCCGACCAAGAACAAAGACCCCAAGAAGCCCAGCAGGGTCTGAGGCTCCCCGTCCGAGCCGCACCGAAGCCCAGAGCTGGGCCACCAAACGGCATCGCCCGCCTTCCCGTGGTCGCTTCGCCCGCCTCCACCAGCTGGTGCCCGTGCAAGAGCAGAACGAGTGGCCTGGTCAACTCAGAGAAGCAATAAAGATGTGAGAAGGCGAGGGCCGCTAATCGCGCGTGCTGCTCTGCTTTCTTTCTCGTTTTTCTTTCTTTTGAGCACTTGCGGGCTCACGGCAAAATGGAGCAGAAAGTACAGAGATGTACCACGTACCCTCTACCCCACACACCAACCCGCAGCCTCCCCGTTATCAACATCATCCGCCAGAGGGCGCACTTGTTACAACTGATGAACCTGCACTGACACATCATTATCACCCAAAACCACGGTTCACATTAGGGTTCACTCTGGGTGGGTTCATTCTATGGGATGGAACAGAGTATATACAGAGTATATTCACGGCCCTAGAACTCCTTTGTGCTCTGCTTGTTCATCCTTCCCTGCCTCCCACCCCCGGCAACCACTGATCTTTTTACTATCCCCATGGTTTTGCCTTTTCTAGAGTGTCATATGGTTGGAATCATACAGTAGGCAGGCTTTTCAGCAGCAGGCGTTTCAGTCTCCTCCGTGTCTTTTCATGGCTTGATAGCTCGTTTCTTTTTAATGCTGAATGCTGTTCCCTTGTCTGAATTTACTGCAGTGTGTTTATCCATTCACCTACCGAAGGACTTCTCGGCTGCTTCCAAGTTTTGGCAGTTACGAATCTGGCTTCCTTTTCTTCTTTTTCCTCTTGTCTCTTCCTTACCTCAGCCTTCATTATCATCTGCTTTTCATTTCCTCCCTTTTTCCTTCCTTGTTTTCCTCCCCTTTCTCCTGTCCTCCTTGCTCTCTCATCATCTGATGAGGTCATAGTGTGGAGGAGAGGATGCGGGAGTAGAGCCCACTCAAGGCCAGAACTTTTCACCTGGGCTGCTGGCGACACTGGGCTGGAAAGCTCTGTCTAGGGCTGTCCCGTGTGTTGTAGGATGTTTAGTAGAATCCCTGGCCTTTGCACTAGATGCCAGGAACAGCCACCTGCCCCCCAGCTGTGACAAGCAAGTGTTTCCAGGCTTTGTCAAATGGCCCCCGGGGGTGGGAGGTTAAACCCCTGCCCCACTCCCAACACTGCTCTCAGAGAATCTTCCTGGAAACAACAGCCCTTGAAATGCTCTGAGAAAGTGAAGGTTTCCACGAGGGGAAGACAATCCTTTCGGGCAGATTCATGATCACACTCCAGCTTAAAGGGTCTGAGAGGTCCTGCGATGAAGAAAACCGCTTATCTTCGGTGAACCCAGAATTGGCCAATTTTATCTGATCTTGAAATCTCTTTAAGTTTTTTCTTTGAAATCTCTGTTTATGTGACTCTGCTGGTCACCCAGTTTGGGAAGGGGTGCCCTGTGCACTCCCGATGCCTAGACTTGCCTTCCTGTCCAGTAGAGGCTCAAGACTGGGTGTCCTGGGCCCCAATTCCCATTTCAAAGGCGGACATACTTTAGAACCAAGAGGTTGAAAGGTAACCTCAGGGGACTGCAGGAGGGAGGTGGACAGAGGTTCCCCAAAGTTCGCTGTGGAGTAGAGTCACCTCACGGTCTTTGAAAAATACTGATGCCTGGACTCCACCCCTAGACGTTCTGACTTATGTGGTCTTGGGTAGGACTGGACATCGGGAGGGTTAAAAGCTCTCTAGGTGGTTCCAGTATGCAGCACAGCTGAGGAATCACCATGGTAAGGTGAGCTAAGACACCTGATTCTCAGTAGAATGTCCCGTTCTCTAGTCATGGGTATAAGTGAGTAGGTGCATGTGAGGGAAAAGAGTTTACTCACTTTGCTGATGGAAAACTAATTGTGACGGATGTGAGCTTGAGACTGGAAGGTCCTTACTCCTAACCCATCGTTCACGCTGGCTCGATTTCTGAGCTGTGAGCAAATTCCAGAAGGTGAGCCAGAGGCAGCAGCCCACACCTGCAGAGCTCTTCGCCCATCACTTTTCACTTGATGTGACCCCTGTGACCCTCGGCACCTGCACGGTAGGCATTTATCGTTCCTCACAGGGCTCTGACGCTACCATGCCACGTGATTTGCCAGAGGCTATAGCCAGCTAGGAAGAGCCGAACTGGGGCTTCAGCACAGACCTAATGGTGGTGGATCTCAGACTCCTATTAGATCACACTGCCAAGTAAACCTGGGCTCCAGAAAATGAAGTTTAACAATGGTGTTGGTGCCTGTTTTCCAGATTGAGGAACTCGAGTCTTATCCAGAATAGCATCAGAAATTCCAAATGAGGGAGAACAGAGTATTTCCTCTCTCCGGGCAGTGACAACATATCTAATCGTACACAAGGGTGGAAGGTGACTCATGGGCATGCAGAGGCCACGTCATTTATTCCCCTGTTGCCACCAAAATCTGATGAATAGGAAGTTGTTGCTCATGGGCCTCTGGCCCTTTGCAGTTTTTCCCTTCTGAACTTGGTAAATGCATCAACTGGTCCCTGGTGCCAAAGAGGTTGGGGACCACTGCCATACTTCGTTTAAGTCAATGTACTAACCCCAGGGTGTAGGGCTTTTTTCATTTTCGTTGCTTGATGAAACCAAATAGATTTCTGTGATGCTAGACAACTGGAAGGCACGCTGTCACCGTGTTTGTGTTACGAATATTTAACTTGGAGTAAGCTATCTAACAGCAGTCGGAGGGTTTCTTGCAAGCTGAGGGAGCTTGGAGGACTTAATACTATTTAACACTGTGAACTTTCTCTGTCACGCAGGATCTAAATGGGTGAAAAATTAGCAAGACCAACCATAAAATGTTATTTTTATGGAGTGGGGGAGCTTTACTTCAAAACAATGTTTCATTGTGTAGTGCACTCTGTCACAGATTAGCTAACATCCAGCGGCAGCTCACCTCTTGGAGAACAGAGTGAAATTCCATTCTTCGTGGAGAGCTTCCTTTAAGCATCTCTGCTCCCTCTCTCATGTGGCCCTTAGCTTGGCTGGCTGGCACTCTTGGTTGTTGGAATCAACTATAATCCTCCTACTGAACTGCCTGAGTCCTGGCTGTCGGCCTATTTTGTGCTTGTAAATTGAGGGTCAGGTCAAATAGGGAACACTCACAACCTTAAACTAGTATTTAGTTCATGGAAACTAAAGAATTAGAACGAATTTTTTCAATAGGAAAGTCATCTGTGCAAGACTAATCCTTCGGCCGTAGGAATCAGAATCAAAACAATTGTGGAGAAAATCTGGTAGGCTTTTGTACGCTCAGATTCTGTTCTTGAACTCTTCCCTTTCCTAATGACTTTTCATAAAGTGGAGTGACCTCCACCTGCCTGTGGGGAATGCTTGCAGGAGCCAAGTGGTAGGTCGGGCAGCATGGGAAGCATCTGGGAGCTGGGCGCGTTGGGGTAAGGTGTCTGATGGAGGAAGTTGGAGAGCCTTGTCAATAACCATCATTAGGGGCTTCCCTGGTGGCGCAGTGGTTGAGAGTCTGCCTGCCGATGCAGGGGACACGGGTTCGTGCCCCGGTCCGAGAGGATCCCACATGCCGCGGAGCGGCTGGGCCCGTGAGCCATGGCCGCTGAGCCTGCGCGTCCGGAGTCTGTGCTCCGCAACGGGAGAGGCCACAACAGTGAGAGGCCCGCGTACGGCAAAAAAAAAAAAAAAAAAAAAAAGAAAGAACCATCATTATATTGTCCCCTGAGTTGAATTTCTGAATCATCAGATGCGAAATGGCTTCCACCGAGAAACCAGTCAATGTTAGAATACTCTGGAAATGCCAAGAGCAGCTACTGGAAACTGCATTCTTTCTGTTCATAACATTGAGTCCCTGAGTTCTTTGCAGCACGTTTGTGCTTGGAGCTGCCCACTGCCCTCCTCATTCACATGCAAGTCGTCATCTTCAGCTTGAGCTCTTGTCAGTGTCTCTGGGTAAACAGTTCTTTCCAGATTCCTTACCCTCTTTGTTCATTCAAACAGTGGCCTTTGTGACCAAAAACAAAGTTAGGAGCAGGTGACAGATTATTTTTAATGCTGTCAAGACACGTGGCTGTTTCATTTATGACATGCTCTCCCTCCAAGCCCGCCTTTATTCTTTGCAAATAGGGTGATTCAGAGCTCTCCATCAGGAACCCTTGCACCAGGGGGAGACTAAGTCCTAAACCCTTTTCAGAAATCGGTCAGTTGTCGCTCCGTAAACACTGTGAGGGATGGAACAGAACTTCCTGGTTGTCAGTTACTTTTCGTGGACCTATGGTCAGGTTGTCCTCACCTTTTCCCTTTCCTTCACTCATTCAGCCAGTTGTCAGGTCCTGCTGATGTTGCCTCCTAAATAGCCCTTGAATCCTACCTCTCTCTGTTCCCATGGGTGTAACCCTAGTCTCGGCCACCGTCATCTCCTGGGTGACTGCTCCAAGTCTGAGTTTATCTCCATATGGCCAAGGTTACTTTCAGCCCATTCTTCATGTTGCAGCCAGACTGGTTTTGTTATATATGTGAACGTTATATTATTTCCTTATTTAAAATTCATCGCTAGCTTTCCACGGTCTTTAGGGTACAATAAAACTTTACTGTGGGTCTCTGGCTTAAGTGTGGATGCTACTTTATAGTCTTCTGAATATACTGAATTCATTTAACACATCAGTGCTTCTCAGGGCCCCCAGTGGGCTCCTTCAGAATTCAACGTCATTTCATCAAATGTCCGCTTCGTCTCTTGGAGGTTACAACCAGAGACGGGAGATTCCTTCTTCTGGGAAGGGCAGGCAGAGCTCTAGGGAAGATGTACTCAGGGTAGTGAGGAAGGATGGAGACACCTCTGTTGTCAGGTGGTTGTAATGAATCTTTCCTGGCCATGATTGGGCCATCGGGTGTCAAAGCCCAATAGCCTCTCACCTTGCTCCTTTGCCTTACTCCGAACAGCGATGCACCAGCAGCATGGACTTCAGAGTCAGACTTCTGGGTATCTGTCTCAGCTACCCCACTTCCTGTGTGACTTTGGGCAAGCCTCTTAACCATTCTGTGTCATGGTTTCTTCTTCTAGAGAAAACAGTGACACCTGCTATATCAGTTAACGCTTGTTGCATCATAAACCCATTCCAGAACTTAGTGGCTGCTGAAACACTATTTAGTTAGGCTGGCTTCAGCTGGGCAGCAGCTGAGCCCACTCATGCCCCTGCGCTTGGCTGGCACGTTGCTAGGTGATTGTCCGACTGTCACTTACGGCCCTTTCGTTCTTCTGCATGTGGTCTCTCATCCTCCAGCAAGTTACCTCAGGTGAGGTCTCACAGCAGAGTCCCAAGAGAGAGAAAGCAGCGATGTGCAAGACCTCTTGAAGTCTAGGCTTGTAACTGGCCCATCCTTACTTCTACTGACCACGTTCTATAGGCAAAAGCAAGTCACAAGGTCAGCCCAGATTCAAGGGATGGGCAATGCATTCCACCTCTGAGGACAAGAGCTGTGACAGACGTGGAGGCAGGGAAGAATTTGGTTGGAGCTCCCAGTGCACTTCATCCACTATACTACGTTACAGGTTGTTGTGCGAATCAGGCGAGATAGTACATACAAAGTGCTTATTAGAACAGAGGCTAGTAGGGACTTCCCTGGTGGTCCAGTGGGTAAGACTCTGTGCTCCCAATGCAGGAGACCTGGTTGGGGAACTAGATCCCACATGCGTGCTGCAACTGGGAGTCTGCATGCCATAACGAAGACCAGGTGCAGCCAAAAATAAATAAATAAATATTAAAAAAATAAAAATTATAGCTACACTAAAAACAAGAACAGAGACTAGTACATTGTAAGCACTCAATATGTTTTACACATTACTATCATAATATTTTTTTGTGCGTATCTTTAAAAATATAGATAGAAATTAGGGCAATTCATAGAAAACTACCTCAAAGACTCTTGAGGATTTTTTAGTTCGTTTAGAATAATTTTTTTGTGGTCCTGGAAGAGCTGTGTCTAAAGTCAGCACCTGACCTCTTTACGCTCTTTTCTTTTTTAAAAAAATTATTTATTTATCTGCATCGGGTCTTTGTTGTGGCGCATGGGCTCTTCTTTGCAGCGCGCGGGATCTCTCTAGTTGTGGCGTGCAGGCTCTAGGGCGCGTGGGCTCTGTAGTTGTGATGCACAGGCTTAGTTGCCCCGCGGCATGTGGGCTCTTAGTTCCCCGACCAGGGATCGAACCCACGTCCCCTGCATTGGAAGGCAGATTCTTTACCGCTGGACCACCAGGGAAGTCCCTTCTCCTTATGCTCTTAAACACAGATTTATTGTGAGGATTGAATAAATTAGTGTATACAAAATGATTAACTCGGTATCTGGAATGTAATAAACGCTAAATGGTATCTATGATTATTATATTATGGCAACAAGGTTAATGCTTTGGAAAAGAATCTGCCTTTTATACAGCCCCACGTCACTGCTAAAACAAACACAAGTTGGCATAAGCATGATGCTGAGAAATCTAATAGGTGATCAATGCCTGAAGTAGAAGCAGAACAAAGTAGAAATTTTCTCACATACACATAGGTAGAGAGAAAACATAATAATTCCCCATACCTCCATTATGCATCTTCTGTAGATCAATGGGTCTGTCTTCATTTACTCCCCAACTTCCTTTCTTTTTTTTTTTTCTTTTTTGGGTAGAGTTTTTTAATGCAAATCCCAGATGTCACATAAATGTCTCAGGATGTATCAGTGCTAGACATTTTTAATATAATTACCATATTATAATCACACCTATCCAAATTAACCATAATTCCTGAATATCATCTAATATCCAGTCCATAATAAAATTTCTCCCATTGTCCGATCCAAACGAGATCCATACACTGCATTTGTTGTTATGTAAGAAACATAAGTTTGTTTTATAGGAGGAGAATCATGTGCAGTTCTTGGAGCATCCAGAATTGGCTAGTGTTATTCGAGGTCCAGCCTGCCAGGGACATGAAAAAGGCCTAATGGACCCAGGGTACATGTACCAGTGTGGTTTTTGGAACTTTTTTCTGCATCTCCCAGGAAACATTGATGATGCCATTTGGTGTGTTTAAAGACACCCTGATTTAGAACTATTCAGAAATGTGCTCCCGAGAGCTCTGACGTGATGAATCAATAATGCCTAAGTGACCTACTTTATTAATCTCAAGGTCATCTGAAAGATTTGAGACCCACACCATTATCTTGAGACCTGAAGTCTTGGGAAGAATGGAAGCAAAGAAGGTGACAGATGGCGAGCTGTCCCCAAGCTAAAGAGAGTTTAATATCAGGCTGTCACACAAGAAACCAAATTTCTTTTTTTTAAATTATTTTTTTATTGGAGTATAATTGCTTTACAATGTTGTGTTAGTTTCTGCTGTACAGCAAAGTGAATCAGCTATATGTATACATAGATCCCCTCCCTCTTGCGTCTCCCTCCCTCCCACCCTCCCTATCCCACCTCTCTAGGTGGTCACAAAGCACCGAGCTGATCTCCCTGTGCTATGCGGCTGCTTCCCACTAGCTATCTATTTTACACATGGTAGTGTATATGTGTCAATGCTACCGTCCCACCCTCTTTAAGGGTATTGGCTCTGGTAGTCAGATAGGACTTGGGGAAGGAAGAGAGGATGCCAAAAGCCCCCAGTATTTTCTTTGCCTGTCTGAAATAGGAAGTCTTAAAAAACAAGCCAGCAGGCCCTCTAGTTCTCTATGTGTGATGTGGTTAACGGGGAAAGATCTTAATCTTTTGGACAAAGTAGATTTATGTATTTACACAGTCATTCAATATCCAGGCTAGAAACCAGAAAGCTGCTCTAGACCATGTTTTCTCCCTCATTTCCTCCATGTAGTAAATCACCAAATTAGGCCGATTTTTCTTCCTTAATGTTTCTTGAACTTGTCCCTTTCTCTTTATCCATATGACCACTGACCCAGCTCCTATCCTCATCAGCCTTTGCCTAATCTATTGTGGTCAGATCCTAAGTAAACCCAATTTCTGCACTGCAGCCGAGCGAGCCATTTAAACTACAATTCTGACTGTGTAATAACCCTCCTTCAGAGCTTTTAATGGGTCCTTATTTCTTTCAGTGGACCTTCCCCACCAGTATGCTGGGTTGGATTATGTGTGTATGGAAATACTGATCCCTTTGGCTCCAGGGGTGGCCCGGTTGTGAGCAGCCTCATTTATTTTCCTCCATATTCCACACAGGTGTCATTTACCATGTGTACCACGATGCACACAGGCTGATGGAATAAATCCAAGCTCTTGTCTTCAGCCCTCTTGATATCATCCTTTGCCCACACAGTTCTCGGTATCTGAAACATTCTTTGAACACTTTTGTATCTTGCAATTCTTATTTATCCTCCAAGAATCCATTCAAGAATCATCTGTTTTAGGAAGCCTTCTTGGAAATTCAAGTTTAGGCCAATGGGCCATCTTTTGTGTCTCCCCGCCAAACATCTGGCCATGAGTATTCTTTTCCCAGATCACCCACCATACTACCAAGAAGCAGTTTGGTTTTGTATGTGTCGCCTCTCCCAGCCTGCAAGTCCCTTCAAGACAACATTAATCATCTAGGAATTCCTACTACCTGGCGCAGTGCCTGGCACACAGTAGGTGCTCAGTAAATAAGCTCAAGAGAAAACGTGGAGGAGAGCTACAATGCTCATTTATCTGCTCACAGTTTAGCTAAAAACCCAGTGCCTTCCTGCCCTTCGCTAATGGGGCCTGATCGAAATTGTCCCCCAGCACTGGATTATGAGGTGTTAAGTCATAATCAGTGACTTATGTGTACTGATAAGGCGGGGGGGTGGTGGTGACAGAGAAGTGAGAATTGTTACATTAGAAAGGAAACCTCCGGATGCTGAGATGCACTGTGGTCTTATGTTGCCATTTCTGCAGCCCTGAGAGTTTAGTGTTATTTTAGTTGTTAGGGTTTGTAGACTATTAGTTGGTAGAAAATAACCACTTCCTAGATTATATACGTGTAAAGAGACTGGGACAGGGTCAAAACTAGAGAATGATGCTGCCAGTTGGAGACACCAGAAGTTTGTAGAAATCTCACATCTTGATCTTGAAAACACACACACACTTGAGTTCGGAGGACGTGCTCCCTTTAGAAATATGATTTGTGGAGCCCAGCAGCTACAGAAGTGTTCGCCTAGGCCTCTGTGTCCCGAGGTCTTCAAGATGGAGATGTTCTCCATTGGTGTCCTTAATAGGACACCATGGTTAAGTTACAATGGCCTCTTTTCTTTCCTGGTCTGTCTTAGTGGAGCAAAGGTCAGGGAGGAGGGCAGTGATGCGTCTGGATATTTGAGTAAGAAAGAGGACAGAGCCAGTACAGCAGTGATTTTTGATAACGGGGCCCTCTTGGTAGGGAGGAATTAGCTTTCCCTGGATGAGTGTTATAAACTGTGGGAAGGTATAATCAGACAGCATGTCTGTACACCATCTGCTAGGTTCAGCGGATCCCTACGGTGTCAGCAAGGGAACATTTGATCATCACAGCCTAACTCATCTTTCTGATCTTGTGGGCTCCAGGGATTGGCTAATGTTCAAAAGAGCTAGGCATTCTCCAACATTAACAAATTTTAATATCCAAGAACTGATATACTACAATGTAGTGAAAAAAAAAATCTGTCTGAAATAGAGCAAGTGGCACTGTGACAAAAAAATATTATGGATATGAGGGGGGGAATGAACTGAAGTCTTATTCTAACCCTAAGTCTTACTCCCAGCTACTAACATTCTGCTTTCTCCATGTCTGTGAAACAGATAGCGACTGCCCAATGGCTGTGGCTGACTTCTTTCAATATGGAGACAGTTTTGATGATATGTGTATGCAGAGCTATATTAGGTTATCGTTCATCATAAAGAGCTGGAGTACAGTATACACATAAACTATATGCATATATACACACATTTTATATATGTGTATATATATTTTTTTTTTCCAAGAAAAATGGAAAGCATCTTAAGAATATCCAAGACAGGGCTTCCCTGGTGGTGCAGTGGTTGAGAGTACACCTGCCAATGCAGGGGACACGGGTTCGTGCCCCGGTCCGGGAAGATCCCACATGCCGCGGAGCGGCTGGGCCCGTGAGCCATGGCCGCTGAGCCTGTGTGTCCGGAGCTTGTGCTCCGCAACGGGAGAGGCCACAACAGTGAGAGGCCTGCGTACCACAAAAACAAAAACAAACAAACAAAAAAAGAATATCCAAGACAAAGAAGAGGAGCTGCTCAAAATATATGTTCTGAGTGTGAAAGTCTTGCTACTGATGCATAGACCAACGGGCTTGTGTTTATTCAGTTATTCAGTCATTTACCAAATATTTTCTCAACACCTCACTCTGTTCCAGCTTTGCTACAGGTACTGGGGTTTCACTAAGGAGCAGGGCAGGCAAAGAGTTTATATTCCAGTAGGAGAAACAAACAATAAACAAGTAATAATGTAAGCAAGATGATCTTAGGTAATGCTAAATGCTATGAAAAAAGACATAGGAAATGAGCTGCTGGAATGGAAGGTGTGTACGGTTTGAGACAGCACCGTCAAGGAAAGGCCTCTTTGAGACTGCTTAAATAAGGTGTGAGATGTGAAGTTCTTTATTGCATTCCCCTGTTTTTATACAGGATGTGTACTGATGTGTTGGGAAGGTGTGATGTGATGTGATATGTCATATGTGATGTGATATGTGATGTGATGTGATGTGGGAAGATGTGATGTGATATGATATGATGTGATGTGGGAAGATGTGATGTGATACGTGATGTGATATGTGATATGATGTGATGTGGGAAGATGTGATGTGATGTCATATGTATACTGATGTGTTGCAGAGGTGTGGGGGAGGGGAAGCAGTCTGTTGTCCTATGGTGTCAGCCTTTTGGTGATTCCGGGCTGTGACCTTCACAAGTGCTTCTCAGTTTTCCCCCTCTTTAGGTGGGACAGGATGGCTAGAGGGGGCTGGAGTTAGGTATTTCCCTTCCCCAAGGTAGGCTGGGCTCTGATAAAAACCCCGCAGGTTAGGTGCTGGTGGAAGTGTCTCCTCAGGGCAGGCCCCGTTAAGAAGAACAGAGCATTCTGGTGTATTTCAAAGTGGCTACCTTTCTCCTCCCACTGCCGAAAGTGCGAGGGGATTCTTCTCTGATCTCCACCATGAGAATCTGATGGAGCTCCTAAAACTCTCAAAAGTATGATGGTTCCCCCATGGCTGGGTTCCCTTCAGAATTGTACACTCGGAACCTCCAGCGATTCGTCAGTTACAGTTCAGAGTTTCCTGCCTCAGCAGTCGTTCTCACGGAAGTTTCTGCTCCAGTAAGTTGTGATTCTGTTACCCTCTTCCTGTCTCTCCAATTTGGGGGGCAGTGATTTTCCCTGTGACCTCAATTCTCTGACAGGTCTAAGAAGAGGTGTTGATTTTTTAGGTTGTAAAAAGTTTTTCTTGTGAGGATGGACGGGAATGACAACTTCCAAGTTCCTCGTGTGCTGACTGGAAACCAGAGTGAAAGGCCCCTTTGATATGTCTTGAGCTGAGATTGGAATGAAGAGGAGGAGCTGCGGAGGGAGGAACGGGTGGGGGTGCTTTTCCAGGCAGGTGAGTGGCACGTTCAAAGGCCCTGAGGCAGCAGCAGCCTGCTGTGGAGGCCAGTGTGGCTGAATGAGCATCAAGGCAGAAGGTGGCTATGAGTGACTCTGGAACTGCTTATCATGTAAAATCGTCGTGGTCTGTGAGTTTACGATATTGCAGCCTGTGTTGTTTCATCTACTCCATTGCTTCATTAGTGTGTTGCTTTTCTATGAATGATTATATTGTGGTTAATATGTTAGCATGGCAATATTTCAGATAGCTTTGTTAGGAGCTTGGGGGGGTTTGGGGGGGACTGGGGATTTCTTTGAAGTTTTTGCATGAAATACCTTACTTTATGATGATAGAATTGCTTTTTCATTTGTCTTGTGATGGTTTTTTAAAAGAGATTTAACTTTTTGTGTGAGTAGTACTATTATATCCATCTTGAGTGTCTTGTATCACATTCCATACCCTCATTTAATTCTTAATAAACTGATCACTTGTTTTAAAAAAAAGGCAGATGAGAGGAGGCAGGTTCAGGATGGAGGCAAGGGCTGGATCTCAGGGCATCTGTGGGGCCACGTGGGAAGACTGGAAGGTCTTACATTTTATTTTTACTTTTATTTTTTTTTAATATTCATTTATTTATTTGGCTGTGCCGGGTCTTAGTTGTGGCACGTGGGAGGTTCCTTGCGGCGTGTGGGAACTTTAGTTGCGGCACGCGGCATCTAGTTCCCTGACCAGGGATGGAACCCGGGCCCCCTGCACTGGGAGCATGCAGCCTTGGCCCTGGACCACCAGGGAAGTCCCAGGTTTTACCTTTTAAATGAAAACACTTATCTTGGAGATAAAAGCAAAAAAGATAAAATGGCACGCTCCTGATTACTTCTACACATACTATAGAGATAGAAAATTTACAGTAGGAATTGCCCACCTCACCTCCTTTTTGCATGCATCTCTTGGAACGCTAACACGCGACCCAAGCAAGCAGAATGGAAGAGGACACAGTGCTGATGGGAATCGCTCATTGCAGTAAAGGAGCTTGTGCAAAGCGTGGGGAAAAGCTGATTTTCGAGGAAGGCAGAGTACGTTCCTGGCTGAGCCTTATGGGGAAGGGTGACTGGGACTGAGCTCTGGGAGGACAGAGAGTGCCCCCTCCCGCCTCCTTCTACAGACGAGGTTGGTTAGGTGACCTTACAGGGATGGGGTCCTTCAAGCAATGACATCATGGCCCTCAGAGTAATCTGCCCTGTTGTGTGGATGAGGGGGATGGAGAAAGATGGTGGGGCTGCAGGAGCCGCAGGGCCTGCTCACAAACTCCCCCTGCATTTCACCTCTCAGAGCACCTAGGTGGAGACCTTTGGTTTCCAGAACTCTTGGAAGCTGTTGAAATTGTCTTTACGGTAATTTGATTGTCCTGCTTGCAGAGGATGTTTTCCTAACCTCAACTAGGTACTCCTAAGAAAGGTAAATGCATTTAAAAATCTGGGTGTATACAAAGAAGTAGACAAGCAGTTGCCAGGTAAATTGAATCTCCATGAAGATCAAATGCAGATTTTTCAGACAAGAGAACTGTTTTAGTCCCACAGAGCGTTTTTCTTTTTCTTCCTGAGTCATTTGAATAATGGCCTGAGTGATGCATCTCGCTTCTCCTGTGTGTATCCTGCAGACTGATTTAGCTTTAAATGTTCTGAGTGACAAGTCTTCCATCATCTACCTATAGACATCATTTTGCACTCTAATTTTAGTTCTTTTTTTTTTTAATAGAGAAGAACAGTAGTCCTTGCTCTAACCTGGTTTTCCTCCTGTTTTCTTTTTTCTTTCTTTTTTTCTTTCTTTCTTTCTTTCTTTCTTTCTTTCTTTCTTTCTTTCTTTCTTTCTTTCTTTCTTTCTTTCTCTCTCTCTCTCTCTCTCTCTCTCTCTCTCTCTTTCTCTCTCTCTCTCCCTCCCTCCCTCCCTCCCTCCCTTATTTTTGGCTGCATTGGGTCTTTGTTGCTGCACATGGGCTTTCTCTAGTTGCGGTGAGCGGGGGCTACTCTTCGTTGCGGTGCGTGGGCTTCTCATTGTGGTGGCTTCTCTTGTTGTGGAGCACGGGCTCTAGGGCGCACAGGCTTCAGTAGTTGTGGCACATGGGCTCAGTAGTTGTGTCTCGCGGGTTCTAGAGCGCAGGCTCAGTAGTTGTGGTGCACGGGCTTGGTTGCTCTGCGGCCTCTTCTCGGACCAGGGCTCGAACCCGTGTCCCCTGCATTGGCAGGCGGATTCTTAACCACTGCGCCACCAGGGAAATGAACTTGTGAACTTGTCCAAGTATTTGTTTTCTCATTTTAATTCCATTATTTCTTTATCCCATCCATCCCCTTTGTTATATTAAACCTTTCTTCAATATCTTAGGAAATTGTGACGTTCTCTCTTAAGCACGTCCTGGTGCTACAGATTTTCCTCACGATCCATCCTCCCGATCTGGGGTCTTAAGACTGTTGGCATTTGCTCCCCACCCTCTTCCCAGTGTAAGCATGTGGGTTGGTAGGGAAGAATGCCACGAAGAATACTGGGCTGCAACCTGGGAGACAGCTCTCCAAGAGCGTGCCTGAAGTCTGAAAGCGCAAGGGGGAGGGTCCTTCCTTGCCTCTTCCAGCTTCTGGTGGCTCCAGGTGCTTCTTGGCCTGTGGCTGCGTCACTCCAATCTCTGCCTCCATCTTTGCATGGTGTTCTCCTCTGTGTCTGTGTCTCCTCTTCTGTTTCTTATAAGGACGTGTTATTGGATGTAGGGTCCATCTGGGTAATCCAGGATGATTTCATCCTGAGATCCTAACTTAATTATACTTATAAAGACTCCTTTTCCAAATAAGGTCACCTTCACAATTTCCGGGGGTTAGAATATGGACATATATTTTGGGGGGCCACCATCCAACCCACTACAGTGGTCATCTCTCCCCCCACCCGTTTCTCTCTCAACTTGTTGCCTTGGCCTGAAATTGCCGCCGTTTGGAAACACAACTGAAATTTAAGCGCAGTACCTCTACAGAGCTCCTATTTAAAAGTAAAATATCTCTGCAAAAGGTCACCTGAACTTTTAATTTTATTTATTTATTTATTTTTGCGGTACGTGGGCCTCTCACTGTTGTGGCCCCTTCCGTTGCGGAGCACAGGCTTGGGACGCGCAGGCTCAGCGGCCATGGCTCACGGGCCCAGCCGCTCCGCGGCACGTGTGATCTTCCCGGACCGGGGCACGAACCCGTGTCCCCTGCATCGGCAGGCGGACTCTCAACCACTGCGCCACCAGGGAAACCCCGACCTGAACTTTTTAGTGCCCATTAGCACAGGATAGAGAGCAGGATGCTAGGGGAAGGGGACAGATGAGGCCAATTTTAGTAAAGCAATAAGAGGCAAGAATGGTCAGGTACATGGAGCATTACAGGGTAAAGGACTGGATTATGTTTAGCTGAAGACCTTGTGTCCCCCGCAGACTGAAACCATGAAAGGGTACCCCGAGTGAGAAGTCAGAGTTTGACCTTTCCTAATTTTGCATCTTATATATGCGGGGCTCCCCTTCCTGGAGGCCATGGGGAAATAGACCACTCTCTTGCTCTCATCTATTTGTTCCTGGATCATTACAGAGCAAGCGTGGAGTCTGCAGTGGAACTGAGTTAGGCTTTTTTAAAACAATTTTTATTTATTTATTAATTTATTTTTGGCTGCGTTGGGTCTTCGTTGCTGCACACTGGCTTTCTCTAAGTTGCGGTGAGCGGGGGCTGCTCTTTGTTGTGGTGCGTGGGCTTCTCACTGCAGTGGCTTCTCTTGTTGCGGAGCACAGGCTCTAGGCGCACGGGCTTCAGTAGTTGTGGGACATGGGCTTAGTTGCTCTGCGGCATGTAGGATCTTCCCAGGCCGGGGCTTGAACCCGTGTCCCCCGCATTGGCAGGCGGATTCCCAACCACTGTGCCACCAGGGAAGTCCCCTGAGTTAGGCTTTCAGGAGTGAACAGGATGTCATTAGCCATTTATCCCATCATGGAACATAGGTCCACGAGCTGAGGGTTGCGTGCTTAGCGGGTGGAGGAATCAATAGACCCTCCTCCAGGTGTATGTTTCTCCTACCGCATTTGTGGTCGCTAATTAGCTCAGTGAATTTTAGGAATATGTTTCACATATACGAACCTTTCTGTTAGAATTGAAGTTTATTTAGATAACCAGTTGACATCACAAAACCCCAAATTTGTAGAGATTCCAGTGGTGTACATTGCTTGCTCCCCATGGGGTATGATGTTGACCTCTTTGTTATATCTTAACTATAGCTTACAAGCCCTATTGTAATGAATAAATGAGTGAATGGATGAATAAATAATTTACATCAACCTCTCCTTTAAGGATTTTTTTGTTTGCCCAACGTAAGAATCAAGGTTAGCAAATACAGCCCTGGGTTGCAGAAGTCTCATTTTAAGCCTCTTCTTATATTTCTGTTAATATTTGGGAACCTCAGGTCTACTAGTAGAACTGTCCGTGTTGTTTGCTCTAGGAGACTGTGTAGGACAGGGTGGGTAAGCACTTTGTATTATGGAGCCAGACAGACTGGGTTCAAACTCCGGTTATTCGATTTAATGCACTAGGGGGTTGGGGACTAATTACTTAATTTCTCTAGGACTCAGTTTTCTCATCTGGAAAGGGTGGTGGGCCAGTAATAATTGCTGTCTTCTAAGGCTGTCTGAAGGAATGAACAAAGCAAACTTAAAGAGCTTGAGTTTTGGGGCTTCCCTGGTGGTGCAGTGGTTGAGAGTCCGCCTGCCGATGCAGGGGACACGGGTTCGTGCCCCGATCCGGGAGGGTCCCACATGCCGCGGAGCGGCTGGGCCCGTGAGCCATGGCCGCTGAGCCTGCGCGTCCGGAGCCTGTGCTCCGCAACGGGAGAGGCCACAACAGTGAGAGGCCCGCGTAAAGAGCTTGAGTTTTCAGGAAGTGTTTATTTGCTGTGACTTCTTGCAGGAGCAATGCTGTTCACCAGGTTAAGATCAGATGCGTTGGAAGGACAGGAAGTATTTGGTCAACGCACTGCCCTCTGGGCGGGGGTCGGGATAAGGAGATGACAGTTCCTTATTGAGGGTCCAGTTCTGTCAACCGGGCTCTCTCCTTGAGCATTTACTCCCTGTACCCCTCCAGGCTCTAAATGTGCCTTGCCTGTGATCAGCTCTCCCTGGAAACCAGCTTTATGTGCACAGGTATTAAAATGAAATTAATCATTAGGAAGATTTCCTCCAGGCTCCCCAAGCACATGGTGTGGTACGTCGGTAATTATGTGTGTTGTTTGGAATGTGAGACATTAAAAAATTGAAATGCCATAAACTTTATAGAAGTGAGGGTGAGATTATCCATGGCTGTAATGGTTTCCAAATGCAAATTGAACGTCTTTCTTTTGATCCCGAATGATGGCAGGAAGCGAACATGGATCTTTGATCCTTTGCCAGTGTCTAGAGAAATGATGAGGTCTCCAGGATGGGGTAATAGATCCTCATCAAGACTTCTGGCTTCAGGAAGCTGTTTAATCTCCATTCTCAGTGGCTGTGGCTTTGAGGCAGCTGTGACTGAAGGGTCCCAAGAGCTATTGAAAACAGCTCATCAGTTCAGAACAAAGCTGATTATGTAAATTGTACATTAAGATGCAGCTCCAGTTTAATTGTACTCTGTAAATAAATATCCCATTAATATCCATCTGTTGAAAGTCAGGTAAGACATTCTCTAAGACTGTATGGCTAGGACCTCAGTGAACGCTCCATAAATACTGACAGGGGAGTGATTGCCACATCCAGATTCACTCTGTAGAACTTTATTATTATTATTTTTCTTTAAATGGCAAGTCAGCTCTAAAATCAATTTAGAGCAAGAAGAAGCTCTGATTGGCTGGCATCTATTTCTGGTCCTGCTCTTTTGAGGGTACACGAAAGCTTTCTCTGATTGCTGTCACAGAGATCAATAATAATTGTGGCTCGCCGATTCTCTCCAAAAATAAAAACATTTCAGCTGATGAGAAGTGAACGCTAAATTAGCCCCAGCTCTTTCTGCTGCAGGGCAATTTTCCCAGCCAGAAATGCCATTTGTGAGAGCTGTCTTTACGGAATGGGCGCAGCTTCCCTCTCAGAGTGGGGGTGGCAGAAAATCCCATCTGGCCTCTGGAACCGGAACCGGAACCGGAACCGGAAGTGGGATTGCAGGAGTCACACGGTCTGCCTCCAGAGAGCTGCCCTCTTCTCTCAGCCCCATAACTACCCTAGGCCCTCGAGCTCTAGGAAAAGCTTTGCTACTTCCATGGTAGCCTCTTAGTATCAGGGGCTCCCAGGGGCATAATGCTTGGTCATTATCTGCTAAGATTTTGGTGGGAATGAATTGCCAGTCAGCTGCCGTAAGGAGAGGTAAGAACCTGTTGTGTGTCTGGATCCTGCTGCTAGTGGCGGTGATGGTGTGGGAAAGAGGTGCGGATTAAGATTAGCACGGGGCTGGAGATATTGCAGCGATGACCCATCGTGGGCTACACACTCTAACCCCAAGGCACTGTTTTCCAAACTGTTGGTCACTTTTATAGGAAAAGTGAGCATTACTGCCAGCTAAGGGCATCCTTGGAGGGTGAGAAGCAGAGGCTCTTCAGCTGAGGGTACTAGGTCCAAGTCTACCAGCATAAATAGTGCTTTTGTGCATATTACAAAAAGGAGACCCCTCCAAGCAAAAAAATTTCAAAAAGGTGACCAGCTGATAAAACCCTGAGTCATGGCCTGTGGATTTAGGAGAAAAAGGTACATCTCCCCCATACCCACCTTTCTAAAGTATGCCCCTTCTTCCCCAAGTGTGAGGCCTGGGCATCTGCCCTACCTTTTGTACCACAGGGTTGGGACTGAAGCTAGTTCCTCCCCTTTGCTTCTTCCCATCATGAAGGTAGACGTGGTGCTGGAGCTAAAGCAGCCATCTTACAACCATGAGGCAATGTACCAACCTGCTTGGGAAGGTGAAAGGAAAGATGCGTGGAGTCTGGGTCCTTAATGCCATTGTTGAATTGCTACACTTGCCCTGGACTGACTATCCCTGAACTTCTTGTTATGTGAAAAAGAAATTTCCTCTTTTGAACCACTGTTACCTAAATATTCCGTTACAGCCATAAACACCTGTAATGGAAGCAGGGGATGAGGGCGGTAGCAGATAGGTGAATGGTAGGGGAATCTAGATTTCTGATTCTTGGCAAGCCCGTTTTTGGAAACACCACTCACACCTCCTTTACGACAGGACTTTATGATCCCCCTTCCTCAGTGTTCACTGAAGACCAAATGTCTAAGTCCACCTTTTGGTATAGCACCCTGTTCAGAGTTCCCTTCAGTTGTTCATCCCAGGATTATTTTTCCCGACACTATCACCGTGGGTCCCGACTGAATCGAGGATGCAGGTTGAATGAGGCATTATGGTGACTGTCAGCCCTAGAAGTAAATTATCAGAGGTGGTTCCATGGACAGGAATGAGGTAAACACAGGTGGTGCTACACAGCCAAGCCCCAAACCCCAGCGTCAACCATTCTTACGAGACAAGTTTTTCATAAGACCCATGCAGCCTTGTCTGCTACTGGTGGATTTGAAATGTCACTGGACAGAAAGAGTGTTTCATGTCCTGGCTCCTCTTCCATAGGACATAAACAGGTGTGTGTGTGTGTGTGTGTGTGTTCGCACACATGCAGGGATGATTATAGGCAAGACATGACATGAGAAACATCTCCTCTGTGTCCCTTTCTTACTGTATGTCTTACCCCACCTGTACCCAGACTGGCTCCAAGTGTCTTCATCCTTCTTGCATCAGTTAGAATAGACTGCTATGGTAATGAACCAACCCAGTCTTAGTTGCTTGGATTAATAAAAGGTTGATTTCTTGCCTGTGCTGCATGTCCTTTGAGGGTAGCTGGAGGGCTCTCTCCACGTCATTGTCATTCCCACCTCAGGACCCTGGTCACCAGGAGTAATCTTATCTGGCACATTCCCAGTCATGTAGAAGAGGAGAGAAAAGCTCTAGGGCAGCGCTGTCCAATAGGAATATAACATGAGCTGCATATATAAGTTCAGATTTTCTAGTAGCCACGTTAAAAAGGCAAAACGAAGGTGATTAAGGTGAAATTAATTTTGATAATGTATTTTATCTCGCCCAGTGTTATAATTTCCACAAGAGTATTTTATGCTTAGAGCACATCTCAGTTTGGACCAGCCACATTTCAAGTGCTCAGTAGCCACACGTGGCTGGTGGCTACCATATTGGGCAGTGCAGCTCCAGGGTTTCTCTTCAACCATTACACGCTTGGTCTAGAAGTGACTAACACACATTCTTCTGCTTACAATTCATTGGGTAAAACTTGTCACATGGCTCCATCCAACCACAAGGGAGCCAGCAAGGACAAGCCTTCCCTACGCCTTAACACAGAGAAATGGGAATATTTGATATACAGCAGTTATGACCAGCAAGCCCTCCTCTGCCACCACTGCCCTTCGCTAGGACATCCCACCGGGTGGTACCTGCTCTGGTATGAATGTCTTCTGGGCCAGCAGTCTGTTTTGACTTGACTTCATTTCTTGCTGGACCAAAGAATGGAAGGCAGATATGCCAAATCTTGCAGGCTATGACCCAGAAGACATCACTAAGGTCACACTATTTTTTTCTTTTTTTGAATAAGAAATTCCTGGAAGTTTGAGGTAAATACTAAAAACTGAGGTAACTGGGCAGGCCAAAGGCCAGAGTTCCAGGAAGCCAGGGAAGGTGTTCATGCAGCAGAAGGATCTTATTCATCTTCTACATCTGCCAGTACTTTAGCTTCCTTTCTGGCAGCGTTGTTGCTGGTGTCCCCAAGCTTCCCTCCCCTACCCCTCATGACACCACAACTAGGAGGCCAGGAGCACGCTGACTATCTACTGTATTCTATAGAATATGAGGTGATGTATGGGTACCATTTTTTTATATTAGAAGCTCTTGGAGGTCTGGACCACAACTTATTATTGAATCTCTAGTACCACCAGTTACATTATAGATGCTCAATACGTATTTGAATGAATGAATTTTATGTTAACTTTTACCAAACCATTTCCTGAGCTGTTTATATTTTTAATGGCACTGTGACCGGGAGTCAGAATCGGCCCATGTGTCAGCTGTGCAGGTGGTGTTGAAGGTCATCCAGGTGGTCACTGGCATGCCTCTCAGTGAGAGCCTTTCACACAGTCAGTTGGACATGTACTTTGTGAAATGTCTGTAATGTGCAGATGTATATTGTTTTAAATGTAGATTTTATTACTGTTCAGGTATGGTGAGGCCCAAGCTCGGGGACAGTTACAATTGAAAAGGTAGCTTTTTCCTCACAGTTCCCGGGAGGAGGGGGGCATGCCATTCAGGGCCACGTGGGAAAGCCCCAGGGTAGGTCAGGAGCAGAGGAAGTGAGGGGGAAATGTGGGCCAGAGCCTTTACTTGGGTTTTCACAGGAAATGCAAGACAGGTTAAGCAGGTTAGGGTTGACTAGGGTTCCGGGGTGCAAATGCTGTCTTTATTTGTCTGGTACCTGGTCCTGGGGGGTTAGGCTTGGTGTGTGACAGCCCAACAGAGGAGATGATGGGGGTGTGGGCTGTGGGCTCTGCATTGGTTAGTTTGCATATAAACGGCACACTTGCAGGCAAGTGTTTTACTATCTCTAGGAACGGGCTAGCCCTGGGAGGGGCAGTCCCTCTAGAGTCAGCAAGACCCCAGATGTCAAAGCATCAGAAATACAGAAAATAAAAAGGCATGATTAATACATATATAAATGACTCTACCGAATTGGAAGGTGCCATTTCAGTCTCTTGGGGCCTAATAGAAAACTAGAGCTTATATGCCCTTTACCTGTAAGTTTTCAAAAATGGTTTTTATCACTTGTCCGGGGGATTGAAGGATGAGTATGCAAGACCAGAAGTGAGAGACCAGAGCTGTATTTGTGGATCTGAGCTCCTGAAGTGGATTCCCTGGCATCCCCAGGAGGACCCTAGAGAAGAAGTTTCTGGATCTTTGGATTAAAAGCAACAGAGCTGTGTACCCCTAAAAAGGGTAAATGTTATTGGATATACATTTCACCTCAATCCATCTGACTTAAAAAAAAAAGTAAGCAGAGCTCTCCAAACCTTCCAGGGACAAAATAAGTGTTAATTTATTTTCTTCCTTTTTCAGTGTAACCCATAGAACAGACTCACATTTGGGCAAGAGACCAAATCTGGAGGAGTTGGGTGGGACTGAGGGCTCAGGCATGATTATCTGCCCAAACTTCCTTGCACAGATCGGGCTGCCACAGGCTTCCCGTTCTGAATGCCGTGCGATGGGTCCCTAGCACCTCGGAGAGCACCTGAAGGGCCAGCAAGGGAAGCTTGATGTTGTGTAAGCGCTTGTGTTTGTGAGCACGCTGAGCTCTGGGAGCTCCTCCAAGTGTATTAGGTGCTTTGGCGATACCTACTCAGAAAGTCAAGTGGGACTGAACGTTCCCTGAAAAATGTCGACGCACCATCTGGTTGTCCCTTGAGCTTCCTTCCCTACAACTCTTAAGCCCATGATTATTCAACAAAATGGAGCACTGACTTCAATCAGAAGTTAAAAATTAAGCCTCCGTCTCAAAAGGTCTGAATGTTTCGATATGTCCCAATATTCATGGGGACCTGTGAATACTATGCAGCAAGGAGAACTCTTAAAATGATGGTGTCTGGAGCCAAAATTAATAGCCACTTACGGCCAATAGCCCAATAACGAACATTGGCTTGTGAATCATAGAAACCCCCGGGCCGGTGCATGTGTACTGTTGATGGCTGCAGTGTTTACAGTGACGCCTGCCAAGGCATTGCCGTCTGAATGATTGCAGCAGAATGGCTAGCAAATTCTTAGGGACTGAAAAGAATATGCTTAAAATCTGTATTTTCACTTAAAAAATATTCTTTACAGCCAGGAAAAAGCTTTATATGCTTCCTCAGATTTACCTGTCTAATAAAAAAAAAATTCACAGATGTTGGAAAAACTGGACTAATGATAATATTAACAATAAATTTATAATATTAATTGTATATTAATATACAACTGTAATTGATAATATTAATCTATATATATATATATAGTGCTTACTGTGTACCAGGCATTCTTGCAAGCCCTTAACTTATACCGATTCATGAATTCCTTACAACAGCGCTATAAGTAGACAGTAGTATGATTTTCTCTTTGCAGATGAAAACAACTGAGATTAAGCAATTTGCCCACAGCTAGTAAATGCTGGGGTTGGGATTTGAACTATTCAGTTCAAAGCGGTTCAGCCTGAGTGCATTTTTGCGATCCCGACACTGTGTTAAAGTCGAGGGCACAGATGCAAGGGCTGGGCCCATCTTTGCCCCAGCTTTTCAGTCTGTATGATGTCTGTTGAGTATCTCTACAGGGAGTCGTGGTATATATCACGTATTGAAAGTTGTACCCTCTAGAATCATGAGAGGGTTTATAAAGTCAAATAGGCTTCAACAGGGCTTTAAGATCATCATATTGCAGCACCCCAGAAAGAGAGGTTTTCTTGGAACACCAAAAATTTTAGGGAAACATAATTCCTCAAAGGTGATGCCAGCAAAGCCTTCGTACAATCTCAAAGCTCCCAGTTTCCTTGCTTGTTCCTTGCTGGGTGAATTAATCAAGATAAGCTAGAGTATGCTGCAGTAACAAAACTCCCAAATCTCAGTGACTTAAAACAATACAGGTTTATTTATTTATTTATTGAAACTCTTTATTTTATATTGGAGTATAGTCGATGAACAATGTTGTGTTAGTTTCAGGTGTACAGCAAAGTGATTCAGTTATACATATACATGTATCTATTCTTTTTCAAATTCTTTTTCCATTTAGGTTGTTACATAATATTGAGCAGAGTTCCCTGTGCTATACAGTAGGTCCCTGTTGGTTATCCACTTTAAATATAGCAGTGTGTACATGTCAGTCCCAAACTCCCAGTCTATCCCTCCCCTTAATCCTTCCCTGCTGGTAACCATAAGTTCGTTCTCTCAGTCTGAGTCTGTTTCTGTTTTGCGGGTAAGTTCATTTGTATCCAATAAAGGTTTATTTTTCATGCATGATACATGCCATAGGTCATGGGCATGTAGGAAGATACTCAAATGTTCCATGCCTAACCCAGGTTGCCAAGGGGTCTCTGCTCCTAGCGATTATTCAAGAACCCAGGATGACACAGCAGCCACCATCTGCAAGTTGGTAGTTGCCACGCCAGAGGAAAAGAATGCCTGGGAAGTTCTTGCACCTGCAATTAAAATTTCCGCCTGGAAGAAACACAATTCATGGGCCCAAACTGGTCTCATGGCCTCACCCAACCACAGGAGACCAGGAAGTGCAATTCCTATATGTGCTGAAAGAGGGGAGAACAAGCAGTCATTGGCAAACAGCATTAACAACTTCCGTGAAGCTCGGTCTGAACCACCATGAGAAAGAGGATTTCAGAAAGCGCCCAATACACTAATGGGAATCTGCTGAGATCGTGGCAGCGCAGTGAACAGGGACCGGTGCCAAGCTTTACTGAGTCTGACTTAAATACATTAGAGTAGAAAGCACTCAATTTAGCCTGTTGTTTTCTTGACTTCAGTGACAGCTCCATCCATTTTTCTCTGCTTCCCTCCTCCCCCATCCACCTGCCAGGTTCCAAAATTGTACTGGTGATGCTGTTCCGTTGATTTTATTGATAGGGATTTAGAGGGTTGCATGAAACCACGATTGCAAAGCGTGAAGAATAAGAATGTACTGGTAAACATTTTATGTACTATCCACTGATTAAGTGCTCCCCAGAGGGGGCTCTGTGGGACTCCTTCCCTCCCCCTCATGCGGTAGAGTCCTTTCATTTCGTCAGCACTATTTTTGGTGTGTGTAAGATAAGAGCTCTGCAGCACACAGAAACTTGCCATCAGATTGGATTCTGGATTGACCTAAGCAGAGGAGGTGAGAGAACTGTCACTGCTTCTCAGTTTGACTGATTGTGGGAAAAGGCTGGTTGCAAATGTGGTCGATCTGGGGGTGTCCTCCACAAGGAAAAAGGGAAAGGGAATTGATTTTGGAGTCGTACAGGCCTGGGTTCAAATTTTAGTGGTACCACTTTTTAGTGGGTCACCTTGGGCAGATCTTCATCCTTAACCAACTCAGTGTCAACTGATCTCTTTAAACAGACATAAAATAAGGAAAGCAGTAGGCTGCCATGACCTTGTCCTTGATTCTGACATCTCAGGAACTGTAGGGTTATTACAGCAGTGAACCCATAGGGCTTTGCTTTGGTGAAATATGCGGAGCCCAGGAGACGTAGGTTTACATGAACTTGTCACCCCCCCCACCCCTTCAAAGGACCACAGTTAAAATATTTCAATGTGTGGTTCGTATTTAGGGGATCAAAAAATAGAGCTCACTACTAAAAAGACCTTTCAAGGAGAGATACATGAAAATAGTCTGGGCTGGGATAGGATGTTGTCAGGTTACTGACTGTAAGCAGCCTGATTTAAAACATTACAACCCCCGAATGCATCAAAAGTAGGAAAAGTCCAGCCAAAGTGGTTGCTTTTATTCCTTCGTTATTGATGCAGTGCTGGGTGAGTATACTCCATTGCATTTTGCAGAAAATGGATTTAAACCATATTTGTTGTTTTCTGTTTCATTAGAGTGAGAAGTATAACAATATGTGGTTGAAATAGAACCCATGAGTTCTGAGTAAATCAGTGACTCACTAGTATCATAGATGAATATCAAAGCAAAGGCTTTCCCTTAACTTCTATTGACTGCTCGCTCCCCAGGTCTAATCCCGGGGGACGTGGTAGCTTTCCTGCTCATTCCGATCTATGGCTGCAGTAGTGAGTTGTTAGAGCCTGGGACTACCTGACTAAAGGTAACTTAATGAATCAAAATCCCTGGAGGTGTGGTCCAGGACTGAATTTTTATACGTTCCCAAAACTCTGATGTTTGAAAACCATGGACGTGGAGTCCACATATGAAATCATTCCTAAACTCCATTATCGGCAACGAGAAGCATCTCGCTTTTGAAGGCTTACGCAACCAGAGGTGGAGTGTTCTAGAGCTTGACCATGGGCAGAGAGCTCCCTGAAATTCAAGCAGGTGCCCACTTCCTCCAGATTTATACTCAGAACTCCAATAAGCATCTAGAATAAGAAGTCATTTGCTAGGGATTTTCTACCTTTATTTTACATTAGTTCATTGACACTTTTGTGACTTTTCATACATTTCTCCCTAAATTTTCAGAGGCTCATGTCTTTCCCCTCTAACTATGGATGACTCTCTCGGCTGTGTCTTGCTCCTCCTTCGTGTTTCCTCCAGCGCCCAGCACATAATCTGTGCTCTGTGGAGATCTATGAATTCGTTGATTTGGGTGCAACTCAAGTGTCAGTTCAGCTAAGGGGTTAAAGATACCCTGAAGGAAATATCCGTGTCTGAGTTTCCTGCTCCATCCTTCCTGTGCCCGGAACAGTGCTGCCACAGGGCAGGTGGCCAGAATACGCCTGCTGATTGGTTGACTGACCTTAGACTTGCTATCTTATTTGGACCATTACCTTCATATCTTTAGGAAAAGCTGCCCCTGCTGGCAGCCACCTGTGAACATGCAGGCATTCCTTTAGAAATGGCTGCTTCCTGGGTGCTTCCTCCAGAAGTTAGTGTTAACACCATCTGACTGCCTACCTGACATCTCCTCTTGGATGTGCAGTGGACATCTCTAACCGAACATGCCCCAAACAGGGCTCCTCGTCTTCTCTCCATTCCCATCCTCTCCATCTTGGGTAGTGAAAACCCCATGCTTCCAGATGTTCAGGTCCAAAACTTTGGAGTCCTCTTCTGTGCCACTCTTCTTCTCATATCCCATCTCCATCTGCAGTAAATTCTGTTCACTCAACAAATGCATGCAGAATCTGACCACATCTCCGCACCTGCACGGATACCTCTGTGGTCTTGGCCACCGTCATGTCTCTCGTGCATTTCTGCATTGCCCTCATAAGTGGTCTCCTTGATTCTATCCTCACCCGCCTCTAGTCCATTCTCAATACAGCAGCCGAGGTAAGCCTCGGAAAAGTTAGATTATGTGACTCTGCTGCTAAAACCCTACAATTCCTTGTTTTCCTACTTCCCCCAGAATAAAAGCCAGAATCCATAATCGGGCCCTTCTATACCTCTGTGACCTCATTTTCAATGACTCCTTGCTCCATCTGTCCCACAATCATGCCAGCCCCCCGCCCCCACCACCCCGGCGGTCGCTGTTGTCTCTGCCTAGAATGCTTTTGTGCCCCGTGGATACCTCCTTGCTTCCTTCACATTCTTGCTCTGATACCATCTTCACAGTGCTTCCCTCCCCTGCCACTCAGTTTAACACTTTAGCATCCCACCACCACTTGTTTGCAATCTTCTTAATTTTCCCATAGCGTTTACCGCATTTTAGCATCACGTATAAACTGTTTAGTGTTCTCTTTTAACTGTTTAGTCTTATCTTTTCCCAACCAGAATGAAGGCTGGGCAGGGATTTTTGTCTGTTTTGGTCACTGATCTTTTCCTAGTGCCTAGATTGTCTAGTAAATTGTTAAGGAAGGAAGGAGGGAAGGGAGGAAGGAGGGAAGGGAGGAAGGAGGGAAGGGAGGAAGGAAGGAAGGACAGACTCCATTTTGTTAGAAGCCCTGAATATTAGATCGAGGTTGTTAAGGCGAAATCAATATAGGTCCGTGTCATATGGGGGAAGAGCACCAAATTATTAGGGAAGGAGGTATTTCTCACTTGCCGATTGTTTCGGATTGAGCTCTATGTGAGTGGTCTGCAGTGCCTGCTCAGATTGATTAAATGGCTTCCCGTCTAATCAGCTCCCCATCAGTTACTTGCTGCGTTCGCACCTGTCCGCCATATTGAATGGTGCTCACCTGTCCGCCATATTGAATGGTGCACGGCTCCCTGTGGCTCCTTGTTGGGCTTTCAGAGCCATGGGTTTTGTGACGTAAAGTTCCAGGGAGCGTGGAAGGTGAACATATCCTATAGAGATTGAGAGAATCTCCTTACTGGTGGCAAGGGTCCCCGCTGTAAGTGTCCCCTGGAAGCCAAGGCCTTCTTGGGGGTACTGGATGATGCCAACCCGACGTGGAGGCTTTTAAACCATGACACCTGATCTAGGAACCACTGCGGCCCATGGTGAGAAGGCGGATCCAAGAAAGATGTGGGTGGGGAACTGTTGCTGCCCATCAGCCATGTCCTCTGCATTAGCATTCAACAGCGGCGCTGGGCATTAATGGGGGAGAGTCTGTGGTCATTGCCAGGCCCACGATTCCCTGTGAACGCAGTCCTTAAAGCTATCCTATAGGGCGCATTAATGGTGAGTTCATCCCATTGATGTCTTCCAGCCATCAGTAGCTCACTCTTCTGGGTACCCGTGCTGCGCTAGTTGACATCCTCATGGGCTGAGTTATTAAAAGTCTTCGATGTGGTTCCAAAAGGCAAGGGCCACGTGGGAGGGTGGTTCCTCTGGGTGAAAGTGATTGTAGTGGTTTTACGACACGGTCACAAGTTCTTTGACACACTCCCCTTCAAGAGGTGGGGTCTGGGCTTCCCTGGTGGCGCAGTGGTTGAGAATCTGCCTGCTAATGCAGGGGACACGGGTTCGAGCCCTGGTTTGGGAAGATCCCACATGCCGCGGAGCAACTGGGCCCGTGAGCCACAACTACTGAGCCTGCGCGTCTGGAACCTGTGCTCCGCGACAAGAGAGGCCGTGATAGTGAGAGGCCCGCGCACCGCGATGAAGAGTGGTCCCCGCTTGTCACAACTAGAGAAAGCCCTCGCACAGAAACAAAGACCCAACACAGCAAAAATTAATTAATTAATTAATAAACTCCTACCCCCAACATCTAAAAAAAAAAAAGATCCTTTTATATAAAAAAAAAAAAAAGAGGTGGGGTCTATGTCCCCTCCCTTGAATCTGGGGGCGCTCTGTGACCATGGTGTACCAGCAGAGAAAGGTGAAGCGATGCCTAACCCTTTCAGGGTTAGGTCATTAAATGTCATGCAGCTTCCACCTTGCTTGTGGAAACACTTACTCTTGGAGCCCCGGGCCACTGTGTAGAGTCTGACTATCCTGAGACTGCTATGAGCGGCCACACGGAAGGCACTCCAAATGACGGTCCCAGCTGGACAAGCTCATCCTTCCTGACTCGGGCACCAGACCTGTGAGCCAAGAAGCCCCCTGGAAGTGGGTCCTCCAGACGTTGTGGAGCAGAGAACCTTCCCCGCTGTGCCCTTTCTGAATTCCTATCCTGCAGAATCCTCGAGCATAATCACGTGGATGTTGTTTCATGCCACTATGTTTTGGGGTAGTTTCACAGCAGTACATACATAACAGGAAAAACGGCATATGGGAAAAACACCAGCTTTGGAGTCAGGCCCGCTCCTACTCAGCTAGCTCTGTGACCTTGGACAGCGTCTAATACAGCGTTTTTGTTTGTTTGTTTGTTTGTTTTTTCTGTACGCGGGCCTCTCACTGCTGTGGCCTCTCCCGTTGCGGAGCACAGGCTCTGGACGCGCAGGCTCAGCGGCCATGGCTCACGGGCCCAGCCGCTCCCCGGCATGTGGGATCTTCCCAGACCGGGGCACGAACCCGTATCCCCTGCATCGGCAGGCGGACTCTCAACCACTGCGCCACCAGGGAAGACCTCTGATACAGTTTTAAAGGGGAGAATATCACCTATATTTCAGGCTGACATGTGGATTAAATGAGGTAATACATGTACAAGTCTTATCATGTATTAGGCTTTTGAAAAATAAAATCTTAATTTCCTCTTCTTCCCTTCCCTTCCTTTCCACCCTGGGGAGAAGAAAACAGTGTAACCTATGTGAGTTTATCCAATGCATTTTGTGATCCCAGGGTGGGTCACTCTGCATTAGAGCTGTCAGATCACTTGTCCCACTGCCCCGCCTGCCTCTCCCCATTCCTCTAGGCAGGGCCGGCTCTCTACAAACTTGAGCTTAGCCCAGGGCCTGGCTCAAAACACTCGCTCTGTAAATGTCGTCAAATAACCGTGTGGAAGAAATGTCCACAGGCAGAAAGCAGAACCTGTGTATGTGACTTCACTGTGGGATAGGGGTGTATGAGGAATTATATCTCTAAGAATCGAAACTGATTTTTAGAAGTCAGACTCTAGCACTCGATTGCCAGGGATCAAATCCTGGCTCTGTTCCTTACTGGCTGTGTGACCTCAGCCAAGTCGCAAAACCTCCCTGTGCTTACATCTCTCCATCTACAAAATGGCACCTACCTAAGAGGTTTGTTGTGATGAGTACACACTATGCGTGAAGCACCTGTAACAGTGCCTGCCTGGCTCACAGTAACAACGTAACGTTGCTTCTCAAAGTGTGGTCCATGGACCAGGTGGATCCATAACGTCTATGAACTTGTTAGAAATACAGGAATCTCGGACCTCAACACAGACCGATCAAATCCTAATCTGCATTTTAACAAAATCTCCAGGTGATTCATGTCCTATAAAAACTTGGGAAAGACCGCCTTGGCACGCCTTAGCTCTTATTATGGTGTGGAGAAGAATTGTCATGCATGGGGAAAACCCCTGCCTAAAAATTCTGTGTTGCCCCAACATGCAGGGGTTTACAGAGTGAGGTGACTTTGGGGATTAGGCCAAACGAAGGACAATGCCAAGGGCCGCCACACACTTGGCCAGCAGAATCTTCTCCCCTGGCCCCGCTATACTCCATCCTTCAGCCTTGCCTCTCTTCTCGATTTCAGGCTAATGCACGCCTTGCCACGTGGCTCCTGGTTTATTTCTGGGCCTGATTCCTCTCTGCAGTACAAGTGTGGCTCAGTGTTCAGTGCTTGTTCCAGATGAAGGGAAGTGGTGTCGTCTGCCATATCCCATGCCATGGAAATTTACTTTACATTGTCAGAGGCACCCTCCTTTGTTACCACTGTAAGTGCACCTGTAATTTTATCTCAAACCAGCTGCCCATTTAAAAATGTATTCCTTTGTGTAAAGCCTGAGACAGCCCCACAGTTAACACCTCTGCCACTCTTGTGCAAAAATAACGATCGTGGCCTATTTGTGGGCTGGTTCTTTTTAAATTTTTATTAGAGTACAGTTGATTTACAATGTTGTGTTACTGTTAGGTGTACAGCAATGTGAATCAGTTATACATATACATGTATCCACTCGTTTTTAGATTCTTTTCCCACAAGGTCATTACAGATTATTGGGTAGAGTTCCCTCTGCTATACAGTGTTGGGAAAATAGGAAATCAGTGGATTCTGCATTAGGGGTCCTTGGGCCCCTATGTCGTCATTTGACTGGTAAGGGCCACCCAGGGCTGGGAATGCAGTTTCTTTGAGGGCATGGTGGTGGCTGGGTCTTCCCCAGGAGCAGCAGGCGGGCTACAGCCACCGCACAGCTCTCTGGACCTTGTGACGGGGTTGGGAGCTGGCGGGTTTGGGGATGTATTGTCCACTCCCCCATGGAGCCGCTCCAGCCTCTCCCTGCCCCATGGACTCCCCCTCACCTCCTTTGCTCACAGCCGTAGCCTCTTAACACACCATGAGATGCCAGATGCGAAGTGGTTTGAAACAAAAAGGGAGGAAGAAGCAACAGCTTCACTGAGTCCCCTGCGCTCATGCCGCCCCCTCCTCCCGCTGTGGTTTAAAGATTCCGTTGTGGGCACAGAAAGCTGCATGCCTTTATGTCCCCAAAGGGAGTCGTTCAAATTTGCAAAGCCTCCATCCCAGCACGCAGGAGTCCGAAGGTTTTCTGGACCAAATGATCTCCCCCAGTACCAATGTTATTGTTTTAATATAATGAAAAATGCAGTGACATCAAGGGCTCACAATAACCTCCATCATTCATCCTTTCAAGCCCTGCAAGTGTATTTAGTAAACGGATAGAGTAATCAGGGAGCACAAGGCAAGCTGCTCTGTTATTGAGGTTATTATGGAATCGGCAATGTTTCCCTTCTTATTATAGTTTTCCAATTAGTGGGAAAGCAATGGCCATAGCCCAGCTTGGGGTCTCCAGGGAGATGCCTGAAATTTTACATGGGACTTAAAGGGGTAGTAGGAGTTATCAGGGCTGCGGACTTGTGCTAATCTTCCCTTTCACCAAGGGATTAGGTGGAGAATTGTGGATTTGCAGTTTTAATCAGAGGAGCTGCTGGAACTTTCATCACGGCTCTGAATCATGCCCGTGGCTCCTTCCCTCTCTGACGGAACAGGTTCACTGGATCCTGTGTGTGCAGGATCTAGGATTATCAGGGCTTTCTGGAATTGGCAGCCATGCGGGCAGCTGTTTCCTGCTCTGCGTCTGAGGAACCTTCACTCCACTCCAGGCTCTGTGCCCCCCTGTTCCTCCATGGGTGTGTCCGAGGACACCATACTTAGCTGGGCACCTCCCCTGCTCCAGCCATCCTGGCCAACCCCACTGCCTGTGCCCATCGTGTTCCCCGGAATGATGCATCTCCTTCCTCTTGGGCCTCTACTAATCTGTAAATAGATCCTTGCTTCTTAAAAAATAGAGTATGCTGACATCCGATTATAAGAACAATTCATTTTAGAAAATGTTGATAATACAGAATATAATATAAACCACCATGTATCCCACTGCCCCCAAAGGTAATCATTTTTAGCTCTTTAACGAGGGTCTTCATATATACACCTTCATTTACTTTCCGCACTTGACAGTGTTTCATGAGCTTTTCCTCATGTCATCAACAGTTCTTCTACAGCAGTGTTTTAGAGGGCAGAATAGTATTGGATTGGCCAAAAAATTGATTCGGATTTTTCCATAAGATGTTATGGAAAAACCTGAACGAACTTTTTGGCCAACCCAATATTTTATTATATGGATATCTCGTTATTGTTTTAAAATCAGTTCCTTATTTTGGGCCATTTAAGAGGCTTCTAACAGTTCTTTTATATAAACTATGCTGTGACGAATGTCTTTGCACATATCTGTTATTATTTCCTTAAGATAACATCTTAGAAGCAGAATTGCTGTGTTAAAGTGCATGTGAATTCTGAAGGGTTTTGAACGATATTGACATTTTAGGTTAAATAAATATTGCTCCAACTTCCTTTGTCCCAGCAAGCAGTTGTACTGTTAGGAGTGCACCCTAGTTTCACCAGGATAAACCTGTAAGTTTGTGAAGGGTGGGAACCACACCTCCTCCTTTTGTCCCTGCACCAAATGTGGGGCACTAGGTCTCTTGCCCAGCTAATCAAGGCTGGACCAGGTGAGGAACTCACTCTCAGGGTTATACAAAGTTCAGGGTCACATCTGGTTTTTATTTATAATACTAATCATTTTTTCCTGCATGGAATTTTTGGGCATCAATTTTGATTTTTAAAATAATATTGCATTAAAATATTATTTATCTCGATTACTAATTTTTGGCACTCCCTTAAATTTTGCTCCCGAAGTGAATGCCTCACTCTCCTCACCCTATTCGTGCCCTGTGCCAGCTTTCAAGGTCTTCCCCAACCTACTGTCACTTTCAATGCAGGGCCTTGACCGTGTTGTCCTGCCTGAGCTGACCATTGGCCGAGCAGTCAGCCATGTCTCTCTGGTCCTCTTTTTGCAACTGTAAATGTGTCCCGTCCCTTGTAGATGTAGCTGATGAAAATGAGAGCTCTAAGGTTGAGGTCATCTTTGCCCCACTTCCCTACTGGGTGTCTGATGCTTCAGGAAGGGGAATCACTGATTCAGGGCAAGAGAATGAGAGCCATACTTCTTGGTTCTGGGCTTTCCATGGGCAGAGGTTTAATTCTGGCCAGGAGGTTCAGGAGCCTCCCAGCGATCCTCCCTTCCTTCCCCTGCTTTCTAAATCCACAGGCATCCTGCCCCATGGTCTCAATTAATGGTAATAATTATGATAGTAATAATAGACACTGTGATCAAGCACTTACTGCATGCTCAAGAGAACACAGCCAGGAGGAGATGGGAGTCCTCATTTAAATGCAAGTCACCTGGCCATGGCAAATTGCAGATTATAGTGATTACAGCTCTGGGCTTGGCCTACTGTGTTCAAAATCTAATTTGGCCATTTTCAAGGTGGGTGACTTGGGGCAAATAACTTAAGCCTTCTTAAGCAAGCCTCAGTTTCCTCAGCTATAAAATGGGAATAACAAGAGTGGCCGTCTTTTTTTTTTTAATTTTTATTGGAGTATAGTTGATTTACAGTGTTGTGTTAGTTTCTGGTGTACAGCAAAGTGATTCAGTTTTGTATATATATATACATATTCTTTTTCATCTTCTTTTCCATTATACGTTGCTTATTACAAGATATTGAATATAGTTCCCTATGCTATACTGTAGGGCCTTGTTGTTTATTTTGTAGAGTAGTTTGTGTCTGCTAATCCTAAACTCCTTATTTATCTGTCCCCCCACTTTCTCCTTGGGTAACCATAAATCTGTTTTCTATGTCTATGAGTCTGTTTCTGTTCTGTGAATAAGTTCATGTGTATCATATTTTAGATTCCACATGTGATACAATATTTGTCTTTCTCTGTCTGACTTACTTCACTTAGTACGATAATCTCTAGGTCCATCGTTGTTGCAAATGGCATTATTTCATTCTTTTTTTATGGCTGACTAGTATTCCATTGATGTGTACCACATCTTCTTTATCCATTCCTCTGTTGACAGGCGTTTAGGTTGTTTCCATATCTTGGCTATTGTAAATAGTGCTGCTATGAACATTGGGGTACATGTATCTTTTCAAGTTAGTTTCCTCTGGATACATGCCCAGGAGTGGGATTGCTGGATCATATGGTAGTTCTGTTTTTAGTTTTTTAAGGAACCTCCATACTGTTTTCCATAGTGACTGTACCAATTTACATTGCCACCAACAGTGTAGGAGGGTTCCCTTTTCTCCACTCCCTCTCCAGTGTTTATTATTTGTAGACTTTTAATGATGGCCATTCTGACTGGTGTCAGGTGATACCTCATTGTAGTTTTGATTTGCATTTCTCTAATAATTCGCAGTGTTGAGCATCTTTTCATGTGCCTATTGGCCATCTCTACATCTTCTTTGAAATGTCTGTTGAGGTCTTCTGCTCAGTTTTTGATTGGGTTGTTTTTTTGATTTTGAGTGGTATGAGCTATTTGTATATTTTGGAAATATAGCCCTTGTCAGTTACATCGTTTGCAAATATTTTCTCCCAGTCTGTAGGTTGTCTTTTCATTTTGTTGATGGTTTCCTTTGCTGTGCAAAGGCTTATAAGTTCGATTAGGTCCCATTTGTTTATTTTTGCTTTTATGTATTGCCTTGGGGGACTGATCTAAGAAAATACTCTTACGATTTATGTCAGAGAATGTTTTGCCTATGTTTTCTTCTAGGAGTTTTATGGTGTCATGTCTTATATTTAAGTCTTTAAGCCCTTTTGAGTTTATTTTTGTGTATGGTGTGAGGGAGTACTCTAACTTCATTGATTTACATGAACCTGTCCAGCTTTCCCAACACTACTTGCTGAATAGACTGTCTTTTCTCCATTGTATATTTTTGCCTCACTTGTTGAAGATTAATTGATCATAGGTGTGTGGGTTTACTTCTGGGCTCCAAGAATGTCTGTCTTATAGGTCATGCTTTGCCAATAAAGTACCAAGCCCAATGTTCAGCACACAATAAGTGGTGATTCAGTGTCAGTGTGGCAGAAGCAGTAGTGATCCTCCAGAATCTGTTCTCTCCTTCTTTTATAGTACCAGAATCTCCCATTTTTACTAGGCATATGGTCATACTGAATAAAGACACCTCTTCACAGCCCCCACCACTCAGTGTGGTCACCCTACTTCCAAGCCTTTAGAGAATTATAGGCTCCATCCCGGCACAGAAGGGGCCTTAAGAAATCATCTTAGTCTTTTTTTTTTTTAATATTTATTTATTTACTTGTCTGCACCGGGTCTTAGCTGTGGCACGCGGGATCTTCGTTGCAGCACGCGGGATCTTTGTTGCGGCATGCGGACTCTTAGTTGTGGCATGCGAACACTTAGTTGCGGCATGTGGAATCCAGTTCCCTGACCAGGGATCGAACCCGGGCCCCCTGCACTGGGAGCGCGGAGTCAGCCACCGGACCTCCAGGGAAGTCCCTCCGTCTTTATTACACAGTGTGTGTGGTCTGAGGCCCAGCAGTGCAGCCGTCCCCCGTGGGCTTGTCAGAAAAGCAGAGTCTGAGATGCTACGCAGCCCTGTGGAATCAGAACCTGCATTTTTATAAGATCCCCAAGTGATTCCGGGGCACCCTAAAGCTTGAGAACACTAATCTAGTCTAATCCTTAGCTCTGCCTCTCCGTCCCCCATTCATCACCTCTGCCATCTCTCCATTGCACCCCTACCTGCTCTTTCTCCCTCTCCTTTCCCTCTGGTGGCCCTCCTCCCGTATGGGGCAGAGAAATAGGACAACTTGATGCGATGTCCTTGAGAAGTTGCTTGCCTGCTTATCTAGGCTCTCAAGGCGCTCCTGCCTTGCCTCACATTCTGGATGTCCCCGTACCACCAGGCTTGGCCCTGACTTACAGAGGAATGGTGGTTGCTTATGTGGAAGCAGAGTCACCAGCTTCTGCAGGGACTGCAGCATCCTCAAACCTGCATGAGAAGAGAACATGTCCCTGGTGGGCCCTAGAGGACATACTGTCAACATAGGCGCTGGGCCTGGGGATAGGCCTGGAGAGGGAGCTCAGTGAACCAAAGAGCTAGGATAGCTGAGCGACAACAGGACGGCACTGATGTCACAGCAGCCAATCCTCAAATCTGCAGACAGGGACCCAGTAGATCCTGTCAGAAAGGCCAACAGGTGTGGAATTATTTTTTCAGAGTTT
Organism: Stenella coeruleoalba; assembly: GCF_951394435.1. Classification (NCBI taxonomy): domain Eukaryota; kingdom Metazoa; phylum Chordata; class Mammalia; order Artiodactyla; family Delphinidae; genus Stenella; species Stenella coeruleoalba. The sequence continues at coordinate 20,865,872 of NC_137164.1, read as the reverse complement.
GCAAAAGTCAACTTGCTCCATACTTAAACTTCTGCGCACTAGCCTTCAAATTCAGCTTTTTCAAAGATAGCAAATGTTAACTGAGCTCCTACTATAGGCTGGGCAGTGTGCAGGGTTGAGGAAGTGATGGTTCCTGTCTTCCTGTTCACAAATGGAGACAGAGACACTTGTGAATCCCTGGAATCGAAGAGGACCTGAGCTGGAGCTGTGGTATAGACACGGAGAGGACAGGAGAGATGAGGCTGGCATGGGGGAAGGTGGCCCGCCCGCTGGCTGTCAACCCCTAGGCCGTCGGTCTTGCTTCTTCCCTACTGACATCACCCTAATATTGTGCAGGTATTGGGTGATCATGGCCTTCGAGGGAGTTGGAATGTATGAAACTCTGGCAACTTGAACAAGTTAATAGAGAAAGGGAGGATTTTACTTTTTCAAAAACATCACTGTTGGAAGTAATCATGTTCCTTTTTCATCTGTTTATGTCTTTTTAGAATCTATCTCCTCCCATTGCAGTGTAAGACCCTTGACAACGGAGATTCTGCCCGCCTTGCTCAGAGCTGTTCTCCAACACTTTGGGAACAGTGTCTGGCCCGTGGTAGATATTCCCATGAAACCTGAAGACCCACGCAGTCATGCAGCTCATTTCAATTCAGCAAATAGTTATTGATTTGCTGTTGTGTGCCACACCCTGTGTTGGGCCCTGGGGATACTGTACACACAAGAAGACAAACGCAAAGCACTACAAGTGCTGGGAAAGCCCTGCGAGCCTTTCGTTAAATCAGAGGTGCCGGGAAAGCCCTCCCTGAGGCTCGAGGCAGAGTGAGAATTACCCAGATAACTGGAGGTGAGTGGGCAGGAGGGAGAGTGTTTCAGGCAGAAGCAACAGCATGAAGACTTTGAAGAGAGAGGGGACACCGTGAGCCTGAAAGATGGTCAGAGCTGTAGGAGGATGGAGTGAGGGGAAGACGGGTGACATGAGAAGGCAGAGGGGGCCAGGTGGACAGAGACGACAGAGACAGAAGGGAGAGAAGGTGGGGGGAAGGATCCAGACCAGGGCTGGGTGACCGTGGAGGTCCACACGGGGGCACACGGCAGAGCTGCGTGCTAGGCACTGCAGATGTGTGTGCCTCAGTGTTGCTTAGACCTGACTGCACGGAGTGTTTACCCCATCGGCCCAAAGCCCACCGCTGAGTGAGGAGCGTGGATTCCATGCTTGGCTGGAAGAGCAATGGCGGGAGAGTCACCCCAACTCCAACAGCACCACCGGGAGGGGCTTCTGGGGCAGAAACGGTGATGGTGGTGGCTGGCCTGACAGTATGGGCTTTCTTTAAAAAAATTTTTTTTTAATTAATTTATTTTTGTCTGCGTTGGGTCTTCATTGCTGCGTGTGGGCTTTCTCTAGTTGTGGCGAACGGGGGCTGCTCTTCGCTGCGGTGCACAGGCTTCTCATTGCGGTGGCTTCTCTTGTTGTGGAGCACAGGCTCTAGGCGTGATGGCTTCAGTAGTTGTGGCACGTGGGCTCAGTAGTTGTGGCTCGTGGGCTCTAGAGCACAGGCTCAGTAGTTGTGGTGCACGGGCTTAGCTGCTCCACGGCATGTGGGTTCTTCCCAGACCAGGGCTCGAACCCGTGTCCCCTGCACTGGCGGCGGATTCTTAACCGCTGCGCCACCAGGGAAGTCCTGATAGTATGGGCTTTTAAGAAAATGCTGCATTAAAAAAAAAAGAAAAAAAAATATTTATTTATTTATTTTATTATTTATTTTGGCTGTGCCAGGTCTTAGTTGCAGCAGGCAGGATCTTCATTGCAATCTTCATTGCAGCATGTGGGATCTTCAGTTGCGGCATGCAGGTTCTTTAGTTTCGGCATGTGGACTTTCTAGCTGTGGCATGCGGGCTTCTTAGTTGGGGCATGTGGACTCTTAGTTGCGGCATGCATGTGGGATCTAGTTCCCCGACCAGGGATTGAACCCAGGCCCCCTGCATTGGGAGCTCGGAGTCCTACCCAGTGGACCACCAGGGAAGTCCCAAGAAAATGCTGCATGTATTCCTTATTATTTTATTGACATGTGCCTTTAATTTTAATTAAAATAACAGGAAGGAAGTATCTGAGGCTTTTCCTGGGGGGCTCTAAGCCCTGCATTTAGCCTTGCGAATAGGGCTGGGTACACTTTCCTCCCCTGGGTCTTGCTCAACTGATGATCTTTTGTCTAAAAATGCTTCTCGCTCTGGCAGGACTTGCTATTTCAACTGAACTCAAGAAGTATTTCTCGAGCACACACTATATCAGAAGGGCTACAGAGGTAAATGAGACAGTCCTGGCTCGGGGGACCACAGCATAGGGGAGAGGTATGTAATCACCAGAACTATGGTGCAGGGAGGAACTGCGTGCTCTAATGGGTTAAAGTAACGTGCTTAGAGGAGTGGGGGACCTGTGGGCAGGGAAGGTTTTGCTGAGGGGTGACTCTTGTACTGATGCTTGGAGGAGGGATAGGCAGTTGAAGCGGAGGGAACAGCATAAGTGAAGGACCAGAGGAGTAAACACACCCCAGTGTCGGAAGCTTAGAATGTGTGGAGGGACACAGCATGAGATGTGGCAGTGACCCCCTTGTGACAGCTTTACCCTGTGTGCTCAGGAGTTAAAATTGCCTCTCGAGACAGTGGGGAGGCATTGAAGGAGGGTAGAGACACAGTCTGACGTGTGGTATATAATGATCACCTTTCTCATCAGAGGGAGGATTGGAGAGGCAAGAAGTTGGAGATACGATGGGGCAGGGGACGGATGAAAATTTTAGTATCTGGCTAAGCAATTGGAACGGACCAGTGGGCCTGGAAAGGAAAGATTAAATACTAGCTCTACAAGAGAGAGGTGTTTACCAACCTCACCTGAAATGAAGCTCGCAAATAATCTAACCAACCTACTCTCGTAATTTCAGCAATTGTAATACACTAAGTGTAGGATAAAGGAGAAACACCAAGAAAGTCATTTATAATCAAATAACATGCATTTCAGTATGAAGTAGTCAGATATTCTCACCCACACTAAAATCACTGTGGAAGTGACAGTCACAAATACAACATGATGTGAAGTGGAGCTCTTCACATGCGATTTGAATACCTTGAGGAGTTTTCTGAAGTGCAGGACAGTTCTTGGAGAGCCAGTGATGTAGGGGAAGAATCAGTGGATACCAAGGTGGACTGGAAAAGCCAGGGGAGGATAAGGGAAGGTGTTAAGATGCCTCTGGCTTTCTAGTCTAGGTGACCGGGAGGAGAGCGCTGCCTCTCCAGAGGCTGGGAACTCCAGAATGGAAGGTTTGGCGGGGTGGCTCCCGTGCAGGTAGAGGAAGCAGGTCCGCATTGACTTTGGGAAAAAGCTGGGTGTGAGATGCGCAGTGGACCTCTCTGGGTAGGGCTCAGGAATTTCCCGGAAATCCATGAACACTCCCTCTAAAACAAGAGGTCACCAAATTTGGCAACAAAGCAGTAGCCTGTGATGTGGGAGAGCCGAGGTAGTTACAGTAGTGAGGGATGAAGCTAGAACACAGATAAAGGATGACATTAGCGGTTAAGGAAGTAAAGCAGCAGGTTTTGTTTTGTTTTGTTTTGTTTTTTGCGGTACGCGGGCCTCTCACTGTTGTGGCCTCTCCCGTTGCGGAGCACAGGCTCCGGACGCGCAGGATCAGCGGCCATGGCCCACGGGCCCAGCCGCTCCGCGGCACGTGGGGTCTTCCCGGACCGGGGCACGAACCCGTGTCCCCTGCATCGGCAGGCGGACTCTCAACCACTGCGCCACCAGGGAAGCCCAAGCAGCAGGTTTTAAGAATTGTTGCAAGGAGTGGTGAGTGGGAAACTAGTTTGGATACAGAGAGTGTGTGTGTTTGTGTGTGTGTGTGTTTGTGTGTGTGTGTGTCTATAGTGTTAGGGGTGGGTGGCATAGAGAAGGGGACTTACTATTCATTTGGCATGTGTTCTATTTAGCATTTGGAGAATTATACCCTAGCCAGCATTTTGTAAAATTTGTTGAATTAATAAAAAACAATATCAAGGCTTTTTTTTTTTCCTTAAAAAAATTTCAAGGGCATCTGGCCCCGTGTTCCTGGTACACATCATTACCACTTGATCATTGTCAGTTGAATCTAGGCGTTGACTGGCCTTCCAGTGAAACGGAGGTAACGTAGTTAAAGGATGTGTTGGCAATTTAATTATTGTTTTCTAATGACCAAGCCGAAGGATTGCCTGGGATTGGTAGGAGATTCTGTTGGGCTAAGGCTCCTTGAAGAGACAGTGGGCAGATCACAAGTATTCTTCCATTTGGACATGGACAAAGAAAAATGTGATTTTGTTTTTTAAAGGTCACCTGCCTGGTACCAGGACAGAAACTCACGTAGGTTTTAGTCCTGAGATTAGTAGAATTCGTAGAGGCTGACCTTTGAGCTCATTCAAAGGCAACACAGCCCCCAGCCCCTCCCTTTGAGCCCTCGGTAGAAAAATTCTTCTAATCCCATTTTACATCTCTGACCTGCTGGGCTTATTACCTTGGTGTTCTCCTATTCACCCAGTTGTTTACTACAACTGAATCAAGCTGGTGTTTCGATAATAAACTCCAGGACAGGGAGAGTTTTCAGATTTGGTGTCTTTTTCCCTAATGTGGTTTTCATTGATTCCGAGAGTTGTTGGGACAGCAGTGGCTGGTTTACAATTCCCAGGCAGGGACTGAGGCGGTCTTGTGGGCTGGTGAGCGAGAACACTGTCTCCCTTTGTACAAAGACGGCTTAGGTTTCTTCACAGCTTCCTCTCCTGCAACAGCTCAGGAAGCGTAAATGGATTGGGGGATGGGGCACGTGTGGAATGGAAAGGTTTTATAATTTCAAGGCAACCAAACAAAATAGATCCTGCAGAAAGGTTGTACCTCGTCACTAGCAGACAATAGGATTTCTCACCTACAGATGGTGAAGAGAGAAGAGCCGAGCCAGAACATTACGTAGAAATTACTTGTCAAGTTCGATCAATTCAGAGAAAATCCAAATCCCCTTTGAAAAAGCACAGTTGATACTCGTAGATTAGTGGGGGATGTCCTTATAGATCCATTGTTTGGCTCAACTGTCTGCATATGCAGCATGTTTGCTAAATGAATGATAACATTTGCATCTAAATGGTCCATAAACAATTTGATTCTGCTCTACACAGGGTAATAAACAAGCCGCCTCCCCACTGTTGCACTTGTGAGCGGGCTGGGAGTGTGCGGACTCCTCTCTTACTGCTTGGACTGTGCTATTATTTGACAAGGCGCTGGGGCAGGAGTACATGAATCTATTAAGGAGAACCAGTCTCCATTATGCACTGGGATTTGAGGGAAGCTTTCATAATGTACAGCTTTTGGTCTCCGGCTGTCTGGGCAAAAATTAAAAAAAAAAAGAAAAAGAAACCAGAAATCAGAGCTGCTGCCACTGTAGCAATTCTGCCTTGTGCGTTGGGGACAGTGTGAGGCGTTAATTACCATCTGTGTGCTGCTTTTTATGAGAGCGTTAAGTACCTGTGCCTCCCATCCAGCACCTGAGTATTTAGAGCACACATGTGAACGTGGGACCCGGGATCTGCGTTCGAGTTGATACTCTGAGGACTTTAGCTACCAAGTGGACACAGCCAGGTATTAGGATCACACAGATTGTTCCCTCCGTGTCCAAGCTGATGAGTTCCAGCTCTTAATTTGGAAGGCAGGGAGCTTAACGGCGGCACTGCCAACTTCCATTTTGCAGTTATGTCATGCCTGTTATGTCAAAACTGTGACTCTCTATGGCATCCTTTCATGAGATTTGTGACGTTCTGTTCTTTTAAAGGCTCCAAGGGGATAGTATACCTCGATTTAAGAAAGCTCAATCTATTAAATCCCGCTTCGCGTGAGAGAAATATAGAAGTACAGTTATTCACTTTGCGGAGGATGCACAATGGGGTTCTTTAAGTAGTAAATATTATGTGTGGCACTTAGTATGTGATTTAGTTCATTGTTTCAGGAATAGGTCTATTGGCAAAATGCAGTCTACTTCAAGGATTTTGGTGCTTCTCACTTCGGGTTATTCACCCCTTGTTTCCCAGCCCACACCGGCACTGGGACAAGCCAGCACTCAGGCGATCAGCCCAGTGGTAGCTGCTTTGAATCCCCAGTTGTGTTCCTGGAACTCTAAGCCTCTCATTCTTTACTGTGACAGGTAGTGTAAGTTGACTTGTGTAGTACAGATTCCAGTCCCTTTCAGTTTGATTTCTGGAGCTTAGAGAGCCTGAAAGCGAAGACCAATTCTGCCCAGTTTCCCTGGCATTTGGAACTCCTCATATGATTTAGGGATCTGATCTCCCGGCAAGCACAGTGGCAGGGATAGCTGGCCCTTGTAGGGGAGGAAAACTACTTTCCCTCTACCCTTCTGAGTTCTTAGCTGAGATCCCTGTAATAAAACACAGATGGACAAGGGAAAAACAAACAGCAGTTTATTAACATGTGCACCTCATGTATACATGGGAGACACCCAGGAAAAATGAGTAACTCAAAGAGGTGGCTTAGAATTCAGGCTTAAAAACCATCTTAATAGGGACGGGGAGAGGCGGGTGTAGGCCTTTGCGGTGGGAGGGGGAGAAATTGACTTTTAGGAACGATGCATGGACCCTTAGAAGCACAGATGGGAGGTGTGGTAGTTTGTGATGAAGTTTGTCTGAGTGTGGTGTCGACTTCTAGTTCTCTCTCCTGTGATGAGTCCATCTTCCCTGGTTGATGAAACTCCTGGGGAGGGGATTTATGACAGTTGAGTTCCTTCTGAAGGATCTTCTTTAGGCAGATAAGGGGAGTTCAGAGAAAGCCTTTCCTTGTACAATGTTTGGGATTTTCCAAGTGCCTAGGGCTCAAAATAATCAATATACCAAAGTGGCATATTTTGGGGTGGCATGTCCTGAACTCCTATAGTCACATTTTGGGGTGCCGTATTCTGCTTTGGGGTGCCTTCACTCTTCTGAAGCAGCTGTGGCAGAGTTTCTGACCCTAGTGTCCGGCCTCCTAGCATCAAGGTATCGAGAAGCAGAAGTCAACACAGTGGTATTTCTGCTGGAAGAATTCTGTGCAGTGGCTGGGTGTCTTCTCTGGCTGCTCTGTCCCTGACTTTGTGACTCTCTGGCCTGCCTGTGAACTACCTCACGTATTTTCTGCTTAAACTAGCTGCAGTAGATTTTATTGTCCACAAGTAAAAATCTTGACTGATATACTCCCCCATTCCTGTGTGTCCTGGGTGGTTCACACTGAGGCCTCTGGTGTACAGTTGTGCAGGTGGCGCACTGCACAACTCCAGAGGGCAGCATTCACCTAGGCTGAACACCTTTTCCTTGTGAACTGTTCTCCTGCAAGGCTGTTGTCGGTCTCTAAGCTCTGCTGCTCCCACTGCCTTAGTTTGGGCCTCACTCCACAGCTGGTACTGTAGCCACCCAAGTGTGAAGGGAGAATTTTCTACAAAGATGACAATTCTTTCAGCCCACATGACCTTCTCCAAGGGATTAAAACTCTTTTAGTCTATAATCTCTTCTGTCCAGACATTTAGAACAAAATTTTCCTGGGCCTGGAAAATTGTATTAATCATGTGTTTTATTTTTTATGATGTTTTGACATCTTGGGGCCTTGAGGACTAGAAGAGGGACAGCCCCTCCTAAGGTTAGAGAGATAATTCCTAGAGAGAGCAAACAACTTGCCTGAGAGCAGGCCCTTGATATGCAAACCAACCAATCCTGAATCCACACCCCTACCCTCCTCCTTTTACCAGGCCCCTGCCCTAAATCACCCCAGGGGCCAAGTGTCCAGCAAATAAGAGACAATCCTTGTAGCCCAGAGGCCACTGAGATTCAAATACCTAATTCTAAACCTGCTCAGTGTTTCCTCTGCCTCACCCATTCCTTCGCAAAAAAAGTACCAATAATGGCTTTTGCCCATGACGCTTTCCCCTCACTCCTGCCTCCTGATCAACCCTGGTGCTTCCTTGTGTGGCTCTGTGTGGCATGGTGGGTCCCCCCTCCTCTTGGGAATTATAAATAATAAGCTTTTCTTTCAAAGGTACTTGTCCCTGTGTCTACCATCTTATCATATCTGATTAAAACAAATCCTGGGCATCTTAAAACACTGGGGAGGAAAATATTTGAGTGGCACTAGGTAGTATTGTATTCCAAAGTCTTTATGTCTTATGACAACCTGGATTTCCCAAGACAGCACCCTTGTATTTTGATTGTCCTCTGCTTCCGGGAAGTTATTTAAAGGATTCCCCATCAATGCATTCCCCCTCATTGTTATAATGAAGCAGTAATCCTGGTGTTTTGGACAGGTCACTGACCATCGGGCTCAAAGTCCCCTTTATCATTTATTTCAGAGAACCTAGGAGCTATCATGAGTAAGGCTCTCTGTGGCCTTCTAGAATCTCTAGCTCTTCTAGAATTTTGGAGGTGAATATATAGATTAAGATTCCAATAGGACTCTAACTTCATTCTTATATCTGGAAGAAAACTCAAAATGCCTGTAGAGTTTATAGTTACTCTACCAAGACCCTAAACAATTATGGGATCTCAGAGTGATAAAGGATCCTACGAATTACCTAATCTAGATATTTCCTCTATTACTCTCTTCATTATTCAGCGCTTCGTCATCCAACTCTCTTCCCACTGCATGAATCCTTTCTGTCATTTCCAACATTTGCTCATCCCCTTGACTCTGTATTAAAGTTCATTGTTGTGTATTCCAGTGCAGGAGTTGACAAACTGTAGCCCATTGGACAAATCCAGTCTGCTCTTTGCTTTTGTAGGTAATGTTCTATTGGAGCACAGCACACTCATTCATTCATGTATTGTCTGAGGCTGCTTCCACACCACAATGGCAGAATTAAATCGTTGCCATAGAGGGCATATAGTTTGCAAAACCTAAAACATTTATTATCTGGCCAGCGCCTGTCCTAGCAGATAGAATGGGCTGGAGTCCTGGACATTATTTACAAGTTCTTCAGGGACAATGTCAAGTTCATCTTTCTCCATGAAGCATTTTTCACAATCATCTAAGCTTCCATCAAGCTCCTCCTCAAACCATGCCAGTTAAAGTCTTTTTTTTTTTAAGTTTATTTATTATTTTATTTTAGTTTTGGCTGCATCGAGTCTTCGTTGCTGCACGCGGACTTTCTCTAGTTGTGGAGAGCGTGGGCTACTCTTTGTCGTGGTGCGTGGGCTTCTCACTGCGGTGGCTTCTCTTGTCGCGGAGCATGGGCTCTAGGTGCGCGGGCTCAGTAGTTGTGGCTCACAGGCTCTGGAGCGCAGGCTCAGTAGTTGTGGCGCACGGGCTTAGTTGCTCCGCGGCATGTGGGATCTTCCCGGACCAGGGCTCGAACCCGTATCCCCTGCATTGGCAGGCAGATTCTCAACCACTGTGCCACCAGGGAAGCCCCAGTTAAAGTCTTAATCATTTCATTAGCTCTTTATTATCTAAGTCTGTGTGTTTCTACTCGTCTAGGCGTGAAGAGCCTGTTTGCTCTAGAACTATCTTTTTAGGAATATCAGTGTAACCATGGAGACAGTGGCTCCTTCTAGAACAAATTTCTTTACATTCCTGGGTAGTAAAAAATAGAGGTATTCCCTCCTCAGAGAGATTTGCTTATATTCCAGAGTAATAAAACTAATCTCTCTCTCCAGAAAGGAGGAGGGGCAGGTTTGCGAGCAACCCCGTATAAGATCAGAGTCTCCTGGTCTCAGGGTTCCTCTCCCTAACTTATCCCCACTCTGTGCACAGTCAACACCTGTTCGTTGTTCTTTCGGAATTGGGGCTCAGGGAACCTGGACTAAAATGTTCTTCTCACTGTAAACTGTAAATCGTCTAAATCCATTTGGGCTCTTTGTCTCCTTCTGGCCAAATCTATGGATGCCTGTAACCCAACCCAACCACTGCTACTGGGCCGCTGCTTAGCAACTGCTGGACCATTTGAGAGTTGCTTTATGCACATTTAAATGCATTTATTTTGGCTCCTCGAGTCCACTAAGACGTTCCTGAGGGCAGGGACCAGACCCTCTTTTCCCTTTGTATCCTCCAGCAAACCCAACGTACGTAGGCATTCAGTAATATTTTTTTGCTTAGGCTGAAGGCACTCCTACATCCTGTCCTGAAGCGTTCTTCTTAATGGCACATGAAGACTTGCGACTATTTCTAAATTGCCATGGCTTCCCTGTGCCCAGGTGCCCCTGAGACTCTGGGATCTCAAGCCGTCCTGGGCTTGTTAAGAAGCAGAGGCGAGTTCCAGCCCACCAGAGCCCACCCAGAGAACAGCCCACCATGGATGCGGCAGCGAGGCCTAGGGAATACCGCTCCACCAGCCCTGTGGCCCGAGAGGACTGGCCATACACTCGGCTCCCCAGATTAGAGGCAGAATTAGCAAGATGAGGACACTCCCCCTGAGGGCCTACTGTGGCTAGTAACCTGCACCCACAATAAAACAAATGCACTTTAGGGACTCTTTCCTCCTAGGTTTGCCAGATTTAGCAAATAAAAATACTTCTTACTTTATTTGCTAAGCAGGCTTCTTCTCTGCCCTCTCCCCTCGAGAGCCCATTCCCCAACTAAGCCTCACCCTCAGGATGTGGTCGCATCACTAAACCAGCCCCAGTGACAGTGGTTTTCCCGATTCTCTTTTTTTACAGAGCACCTTTCCCGGGTTGGTGAAGATGCAATCTGAATGTTTAGGGGATGGACCCAGAGTTTCAGGAGAAACTTCCTTGCGTGTTGCTGACGGACCTCGACCTCCTGTCCTTGTTCGCAGGAAGCAGGGCCACAGGGTAGGTGGTGGGCTCACCTTCTGAATGATCTGGAAGCTTTTCTGTTGCAGGAAGGGCGACCCCTTCCCGGGCCTGAGAGTGGGCTCTTGTCAAACACTTGGAAATGGATTGTCCGAGGAGACACACGTACTGATAAAGCAAAAGATTTTATTGGGAAGGGGCACCCGGGTGGAGAGCGGCAGGGTAAGGCAGCCCAGGAGAACTGCTCTCCACGCGGCTTGCAGTCTCAGGTTTCATGGTAATGGCATTAGTTTCCGGGTTGTCTCTGGCCAATCATCTTGCTTGGCCCGTCGCTGGTCTGACTCAGGGTCCTTCCCTGTGGCGCGTGCATCTCTCAGCCAAGATGGATCCAGCGCGAGGGTTTCTGGGAGGTTGGCAGGGCATGTTGTCTCCTCCCTCCTCCTTTCGGCCCCTCCCGAGTTCTCCTGGTTAGCTTTCCTCGGCAGCACTGCGTTCTTCATCGCGACCTTCTGATGAGGTCCTTCAAGCGGTTATCATCATGCCTGGCCGAGGCGGGCGGTTTCCGTCAACGATTCCCTAACATTTCGATGTATTGGGGTGCTTGATTTCCTGTCTGATTGTGTTTTGTTTTTTAACTCTGTAATTGCCAGAATGATGCGTCAAGTCAGATGTAAAAATCAAGAAATGTCTATCTCTGTGTATTAACAAAGTTGATTTGGAACCTAGGAAGAGGCAGAGAGAAGGGAAGATTGAATTACCTCATGGATGGGTGGTAATCCATGCCCCCAACTTTATCCTTAATAGATGCTTTTCCCAGTGGCCCCCTTACAGAGGGTGTACAGAGTTTATCTTGCCTACCTCTAGGCTAGTAAGAAACCAGTTCAGTGATTTCCTTTGCTCTCGCCCCATAGGCAAGGCTTACATGGGGCTGAGCTCTGAGTGGCTGCCAGAAGTGGCCTGGTAATCACATTCCCCACAGAGGGCCCTGAAACGGTGACCCCTGTTCAGGCATCCTGGGGAGATTTGCAGGATAAATAAATGCCTCCCTGGGGATTTGCGAGGTATCTCCCTGTCAGGGCTGGGGGCAGAGATTTAAATATGAATTACCATCCCAACCTGGCAGGGATTTACAAGATAAGCCCCTTCTGTGCTCCTGGGGAAGATTTACACAGAAGGCTGCCTGCCCAGCCTTCTCTCACTCCTCTGTACCTACCACCTCTGCCCCCAAATGACAGGAGAATAGAGTTCCCTCTGCCACTCGGTTACAGGGAACCCCTACCCAATTGCCGTCTGCTCTCCTTTTTGGACTCCATTTAAGTGTTTCCTGCTTCTGCATCTGAAGGTAACTGTGATCGCTTCCCATCACCTCCTTTCCTGCCTTCCTTCCTCCCGCAGAAAGACCGGCTTTCTTCTTCAGGTGGCTTTATCTGCTCCTTTATTCTAGTCTCCTGTGGCCCCTGTTAGCATCCGTGTGTTCAGTTCTGGATTTGAGAATCTCATCCTCACCCACATACCTCCAGCAGAATCCTCGGGGGGAGAATGTTAAATCAGAACCCTGGGTTCCACTCTGGACCTCCTGAAGGAAAATCTCTAGTTTCTAGGGCCCAGAAATCAAGTTCTGTTGATCATTCTTAAGCACACTCAAGTCTGAGAACTAACCTTGCATCCCAGAGTGGGCTCGGGGCTGGGCCTCCCTCCCCGGCTGACTTTCCGATGGGTGAGTTTCCCCCTTCTTTCAGTGGAGTGTCTCTCTGGCATTCAGCAACCTTACTGTGCATCTCTGAGTGTATTTTTAGGGCAAGGGCAAGCGTTTGGGACACCATGGTGTGCAGAACTGTCCCAAGAAAGGCCGTGGCCTGAAAAGTAACCTGGCTCATGAATATTCATGCTGGCCCTGTGGTCAGTTTTGATCACTCAGATCAATTCGAGGCGCTTTCTATAAACCTTTGTGAGAGCAGAAAACAGGTTCTGGGACCAAGAACGTAGGGAAGAAGATAGAGGTTAAGATGACTTGACAGGCAATAGGATTAAAACTTGCTCAATCCTGATCTTGTGAGTAACTAACAGTGGCCTGAAACTAAAGAATTAAACCATGAAGGCTCCCTTGACAACTGATCTGATAGGCCCAGAAGTAAATTTCAGGGCCACTGTTGTCAGGCAGAGGCAGGGGAGAGCTGAGATAAGGGGCACTGGGAGGAAGGGGGTGGGCAGTGACAGCCAGCGAGGGAGGCTTTGGTCTCTCTTCTCAGGGTAGCACCAGATGCTGAAATAGTACTGAGGGCAAATTAGCTGCCACAGCATTTATTCACCTTCAGCCCTACTTTCTCCCTTACATCCAATTATGACTTTAAAATGGAGGCAAAAATGAAAAGGGGAGGAAGATAATGAAACATAAGTCAAACGTGGCAGCTGGTGAATTTCTGATAATTGCACTGTCGGGTATCGCGTTTCATTTCTATTCCCTCATGTCACACAGTAGCCTATGGAGAGAAGAAAAATCCCAACAACAACAAACAACTCCAAAGGTTCGAGGAAACAATATCAAATGCAATTTAATGACATTTTTCATGGGAGACAGAGTAGAGAGAAAGTAGAATTCTAAATCTGCTACTGCTTCTTGTCTTTAACATCATAAGAAAGCCTAGAAAATTATATATACATCAATTCAGATCAAGTAAAGTGATTCTCAATTTCCTTTCTCTGTCTCATCTCAATACCCTAAGAAAAGGTTAAAAAGGGGAGGGGAGTGTTTATAGTACAGTACTCAAGGTTAAATATTTTCATACAATATTGGAAAACACAAACCCTAACCGATGTAGGTAACCCATGTGATAATCTGATTTGGGGGAAACAAATCAACGCTTATCTACGACAGATTTCTTGGATCTCTTTTTAGTGAAGTTTTTCTTGGCTGGCCATTGTCCAGGTTAATACACTAGAGAGCTCACCAATCCTTAAAGGAAATCTTCAGAACAAATAATCTGAAGGTCTAACAATCTACTAGGAGACTCTACTCTTGATGCTATTTGTAGCTGAACTTTAATCGAAGCATACGTCTTTGATGTCCAGTCCACAGTCCCTTCCCCTTCCACCAGAAATTGCATCCAAGTGGAGGCTTCAACAAGCCTCACTTCTTTCACTTACGTTGAAGCCACTGGGATCAGAGTAACTGATTCACTATTGACCTTGGAGATTCTGCCTGCTACAGGGCACTCAGCCTGGAGTTCCTTGTGACTTGTATCCTAGTGGGAACCATACCCTTAATCTGGAAAGAGTATCGGTCTGGGTAGACTATGGATTGTGAATAGGCTCCTTGTTGGGTTGCAGTGAAGTGGCCAGATTAGCGCTAGGCTCTGTTCTTCATGTAACATCCCCTGATCTGTTCCCTTTTTTGTCCTTCAGCTTTGAGGATGTGAGGGTCCTATTTCTGTGGTCATACATTTTATGTGATGTTTGCAACTACCGCCCACTGTGTCATTCTCAGATGTTGGATATTTCCAATCTCTAATTGCAAAGTAAAATATCTCTTTAGGTTTTGCTCTATATACAGAGGTAAGAAAAATGACCTATAAGAACAAGCAATGGGAGATTCTAATTTTGTAGAGTTTGGTCCTACTTTTGGGATTGGGATTGCAGTAGGTTGGTTTTGTGGAACCATAAGTTTTCCATGAAAGTCATCAGATAGAACTTCCCACACTAACAGCAATAGGGAAGGATCTGGAATAGGGCAGGGAGTGCCCTTGAAGTTGCTTAGAGGCGTCAGACCCCCTTCTCCGGAACAGTTTGTGTTTTCCCGAAAATTTGCTATTTGGCTAGCTTGGCTGTTATCTCTATCCCTGTCAGCGTGGCCACCAGGATCTTGCTTCTCCTTCCAAAGTCCCCTCTCCCCACCCTGCCATGTGCACCAGAACTGTCCAGGCAGTGGTGTGCTGGTAAAGGTTTTCACAGCTAGTTCTCCAAGTGGGAAACACCCTGGCTTATAGCATTGACAGTTTCCATAGGGTGAACACTGCCACCGTGGCCAGTTTCAAGCAGTTACCATGATGTCACCAAACATGGGGTTGGTAGCGCATCATTATATAGTATGTTCACCACACACATGTGATCAAGGTAAATAATCTTGAAAGCATGGAAAATAAGAGTAGTGAAATAATTAGGAAGTGATGAGTTTTGAGTATTTATTACCTTCTTTTTAATAGAACTTATTTAATTGTAAATTTATATAATTTAATTTTTGATAGTGGCTGTGCTTAACAGTTTGTAAAATTCCTAAAAAATTTAACAACTGTTACACAAGCCAGCTGTAGCACACCGTTCTGTCTTGGTCTGGGAAAAGAGGGAGAAAGGGAAGAAATGAAAGGGCACATTTAATCAACTCTACTAAAGGCCTCTGTGCCATTCAGAATTTATGACTGGTCCTTCTGAGCCTTGGGTCCATGAATTTCTAGAAATGACATAGTTGGTATTGGTCTGAAGCCTGGACTTTGGAGCAAGACACGCTAAATTCCAGACCCAGCTGTACCATTTGCTACTGTGTGACCTTAAAAGTGTCTAATCCCTCTTAGCTTAAGTTTCTTCATGGGTGAAATAATAGTACCTGCTTCATAAGGTTGTTATGGGGATTAAATGAGATAATATGCTCAAAGTACTTAGCTCACTAGGTTACATAGTAAACCCTCAATAAGTGGTAGCCATGAGTACTATTATTATTATTAACCTGATCCGTTTCTTAAAGGTCCACGATAGCCACAGGTAGTGATGGGGTCTATCCCAGCTGCAGGTACATGGAGAGAAGGATAATTAAAGGCAATCTTCTTTGCCTGGCCTGACTTCCATTCTGCACTGACCATTTATGCAGGCTCAGCCTCAAGGGCAGGAATGACCTTCTCTTCACACCTCCTGCCTCAAGTTCAAATGCTGGTAACTCATTTCTTGCTGTTAAGGGCTGCCGTCTCCCGAGGCCTACTTTTTTTTTTAATTGTAATTTGTATTGGGGTATAGTTGATTTACAATGTTGTGTAGGTGTTCAGCAGAGTGAATCTGGTATACATATACATATATCCACTCTTTTTTAAGATTCTTTTCACATATATCCCTAGGCCTACTTTTTAAATGCAAATGCAGTTGGCCCTGTGCATCTGTGGGTTTCGATTGTACTATGGCATTTTGTATAAGGAACTCGAGCATCCGTGGATTTTGGTATCCAGGGGTGGGGGTGTGGGGCGTATCGAGGACCCAACCCCCTGCAGACAGAGAGGGCTGACTGTACTCCTCAGAGGGTGGGTATCAAGTCGGCATCTGGGTGGGCATGAGGCAGTCAGATCCCAGGACTCTGTGTTGAGCGGACTCCTGGGAACCTAAAAAGGAGGAACCTGCAGCGGGCGATGTGATACAGGAAGGGGCCTGAGGCCACTGAAGACCCCACTCCTTGGTTCCCCTGCCCCCCACCCCTCCCCCTGCTTCCAGGTTGACCAGTTCTTCGAGCTGAGATGCCTCTCAAAGCAAAGCTACTTCAGACTCTCCCTGCTTCCCGAACCAAGACCCAGTGGACCCTCGGGACCCCAGTCCACTGACGCGGTGGGAACGTGCTGACTACTCTGTGTTCGTCTTCCTCTGGCCAGAACACCAAGTTTGCAGTCGGTGGGCCAGGTTCAAGCTGTGGTCCCAGCACACTTGGTGTGTGACTTTGGGAAGGTCGTTTCGTGTCTCTGAACTTCTGTGTTTTTCGTATACGGAGGACGCTGACGAGGATTCTCCTGAGTCTCAAATGAGGGAACCCTTTGTGACTGTGAAGCTCAACACAGCACACTTTGCTGGTGCCATTTTCTAATCCCTGTGCCTTGTTTCCACTTCGCTCCTTTTCCTTCAATTCTTCACACATGGCTATAGAGAGGAAGGGCTTCTTGGGAGCACCACAGATGGATGAAAATAACACACCTCTACCCTGTAATCTAAAGGTTTCTAGGAACCAAACATATCCCTTCCGACCTGGGATCACTTATTCATAATACAGCCCTGTGTGCACTACTAATAGCCTGAAGTTATTCTCGGTCAGGCTCTCCTCACTTGGCACCACAGGAAGGCAGAGGTGGCGTTGGCACGAGCCCTAAGGCCCCGTGGATGGTAATTATACTCTTAACGAGGTTTGGTTTGTTTGTCTATCTGGGGCACCTGTGACGCTACACAAATGTTTTCCAAGTGGTGGAGAATCAGGAACCATGGAAGGAATGCAGCCTCTGGAGGCATCAGACTTATAGCCAAGGAGGTCTTAGGTTCTGGGGAAGGGCCTGGGGGTAAAGTAAGGAGCCAGTCTCTCCTCACATGGACCAGCCAGCCTCAGCTTGTTCCCAGGCCGGCGGTGCGGTTCTGGGTGGGGGATGCTGGTGCCCTGTGGGACGTTCTGACAGCACTAAGAGAAAGGAGCTTACAACTCTTTCCTTGGGACTGCGCCCCTGGCGTTTGCCTCAATCAGTGACACGATGTTTATTGGTCTCCTTAGGGCTCTTAGAGAACAAAACCTCAGATCCCAGGCCCCAGTGGTTACTGTATAACTAGAGGGGGCTGCGTTCCGAGCTCCTCTATCGACCGACCCTGCCCTTGCAGAGCTGGAGCCGCAGGTTGGCAGCACAGGTGGCTGCAGGATTACCCAGTTGTTGGGGGGAAGGGTGTTGTGTTTCTGGATCAATTATTTTTGGCAGAGAAAAGATTGCTGATGGCCATTCAGGGCAAAAGCTGCCCGAAACTAAATCCTCACTGGGAGGCCTGCCAGGACCCAGCCGAGATGGCCAGGGGAGGGAACGGGGCCGAGAGCAACGTCTGCTTGGTGAAGGGTCCACTGGTGAGCGTCGTGTGGGGTTTGGGGGCCCCGTGTAGCTGCTGCAACCAGGGATTGGCCGAGGGGAGAACAAAAATAACCAAAAGGAGGGGGAAGAGGGCCTACTGGGAAGGCTTACAGGTATTCAGCTTCCATCAGAAGCTTCCACTGAACATGCTTACTTTCTTCAAAAACACGAGAGACTTCCACAAGAAGAGGTTGGCAAAGTGTTCTGACAGCCGAATGAGAGAAGGCCATCTGCCTGGAGGCAGTATGGATTTTCGTGGCCTCTTCATTCATACTGCAACGGGGCGCTGGACGCATACTGACCAGTGATAGCGTGTGTGTGCTGAACGGGGCCCTCGGAGCGTTTTAGAAGTAAGGGAAGGAAAGAGGACCCTCTCAGGTGTCTGAGTGATGGGGACAGCCCTTCAGGTCAGAGGACCTGGTCGCACCCTTCAAGTTCCTTGTGTTTGATGCCGAATCGTGGTTCTGCTTATGAACTGTCAAGGGCACAGAGGGCTCTTTGCCTGATACAAACGTGCTCCACCCCAGGGAAAGGATTGGTGGATTTTATAACTTGATAATAAAGCTCTCTCAGGAGAGAACGCCCTCCCAGAGGTGGGAGATTCATTTTATCCTTCGCTTTTTCCACTGCTTCTCTTCCCCTGCATCTTGCCCATCCTTTTCTATGAATTGCTCAACAGACGGCAAAGAGATTTTCAAGAAAGCACCAAACCCTTGAGGCCTTTGATTTCGGAGCAGGAAAAGATGGCCCGGGCTGACAGCAAGCTCATAACAGCCTGGCAAAAGAGGGTTCAACCTCTGCCCGTTCCCCCCAGCCCCGGGATCAAGCCAGAGGACACATGGCGTGGTGACGCCTGCAGTCCGGCGCCCTGGCCTTCGGAGGAGACGCCATCTCCTTGTGTCCAGGCAGCGTGGCCCCTGAGGTTCCTGGGAAGGTGGCAGACTTGCGTCTGGTTGGTCTGAAATACATACCTCCGAGCTGGCCAGGTCCCGTTCCCTAATCTGCTGTCGGCACGCATTTCAGAGTTAGCTCACTCTGAAATAGATTAAAAAGAGAAGGAAGAAATGATTTGGACACTGTCTCCTTTCAACCCCAAGAGTCTGCTTTGTGACCTTGGTGACTTTTGCTCAATTTAGAAGCAGCGGAGAAGGGAATTGCAAGGAGACGGTGGCGAGAAATCACCATTCTGACTGAATCCGATTAAAAGTGTTCTATAAAACTATACCAACAAATCAGGACAAACCTCACACCCAGATCTTGAATCACAAGATGTTTACGTAATATAATGCCCATGGCAGACGAATACCAAATACCACAAAGTACCTGAGACAAAAAAAGAAAGGAAGGAAGGAGAGAAGGAGGGAGAAGGATAGAAAGGAGCCTGGAGTCCTGGCCTTCTGAGATCCAAGGGCCCAGGCAGAGTTCCTCGGGGAAGCGGGGACTGCACGTGACCGTCCGGGGCCTCTGCTTCACATCTCAGCTTCCGAGGAGCAGACCTCCGTCGCCGCAGTGATGGCAATCCCGATGGCAAGGCTGCCGTTGTCGGAGAAGAGCTGGGCCAGCGAGGTGTTGAGGACGAGGCAGTCCCCGTCAGTGATCACCGAGTCCACGCACTCCAGCACAGACCTGGGGGTGGCCTCCCACTTGAGACGCCGGTGGTTTCTGTTGAGCTCCAGGCGGTAGGTGAAGCAGTCGGCCTGGGTGGGGGTCCCGATGAGCATCATGGTGGCGAAGAACTGGGGGTGCCCTGCATGCCTCTCCCGTTTTCTAAGCACCAGCAGAAAGTGGTGGCCGAGGCAGGAGTGCACGATGATCCAGTCGGCCGGTGCCGGGAGGTGCATGTCCGTGGCCAGGAAGACGATCTCGGCTCCCTGGAGGATGTCCACCCTGTGCATCTGCCGCAGGTGGGGCACCACCACCTCCAGGTGGCCTTCCCACTGGCAGGAGAACAAGGGGCAGGTGCAGGGCGTCACCTGGGCAGCGTGTAGCCCCGCCTCCTGGTGCGGGGGGTGGTGGTGAGGGCGGGCGTGGTGGCGGAGGTGGGGCTGGCGGGCGTGGTGGCGGAGGAGTGGGGGGAGGAGGTGAGGGGGGAAGCTGCCGGGCTCCGGGGCGCTCTGGGTGACGGCGCATCGGCCGGACACATACTGTAGGCGAAAGAGAAGAACGTTAGTGGCGGTGAGATCAGTCTCTCAGCCTGGCTGAGACTCCCCCGGTGTTCAGAATGTGGAAAGCAGACTCTCCCTTACCGGTAGAGAAAGCTCTATTTCTTAAAAAAATGAGACCTGCCAGACTGTTTTCCAAAACGGCAGCACCGTTCTACATCCCCATCAGGCATCTAAGAGAGTTCCAATTTCTCCACGTCCTTGCCAACACTTGTTATTATCTGCTTTGACAAATATTTTAATGAGACAGAATTCATTGTTTTGAATGTTTTGCCAGATTTAGATGCTGAAGTCTTCTCCAAGTCATTTCATTTCAGTATAGAATGTAAATTTACCCAATCGGAAATAGAAGCTTCTTCAAGAGATTCCTCCTGCAAGAAGAGATTTTCCAAACGTATTAGTATATTTAAAAAAGAAAACAGGGCTTTCCTGGTGGCGCAGTGGTTGAGAGTCCGCCTGCCGATGCAGGGGACGCGGGTTCGTGCCCCGGTCCGGGAAGATCCCACATGCCGCGGAGCGGCTGGGCCTGTGACCCATAGCCGCTGAGCTTGTGCGTCCGGAGCCTGTGCTCCGCAACGGGAGAGGCCACAACAGTGAGAGGCCCCGCATACTGCAAAAAAAAAAAAAAAAAAAAAGAAAACAAAACTTTAAAACAATGAGGGACACGGTGGATGCCTTGGGTGGTTGAGATTCTGAAAACTCATCCAAGAAAATGCAATCTTTCTGCCTTTCTGATTCTTCAATTAGATACTCAGGCAGTTTTACCCTTCAAATAACTTGCATTGATGGTCATTAGTCATAAAGAACAAAGAAATCACTTTTTTTTGTGCTTTTTTGATACTGTTGATATTTTTGTGAAGGGACTGGAAGTCGATGGATTTTTTTCCCTCTATTTTATCATTACTATTATTTTTAGAACAAAATTTTGGTAAATACCTATTTGTCCTTCCAGTGCTGCCAGGGGTTGTGCTATCTGCGGTGCCCTTCTGGGTAGTAAGGCAACCATGGATCCCCGAGCTGTTTGTGTGCAGCTGGACCACAGTCCCCAGGGAGGGAGCCTGAGCTATGACTCCTGGGACTTTGCCCCACCAGGCACACTTCTGTCCTGCGTTAGGCTCACTGTTCCAGAGCAACTTGCCAGGGACTCGCCACTAGGCAGCTTCCACCCTGAGACTCTCTCGACCTTTTGTTCTTCACGACAACGTGCCCACCAATGCCCTCAAAACATCAGGAGCTGTGACAACACTTTCTGATCAGGGATCAGTAAGCATTTACTGAGCACCTGCCACGACCGGACCCTAGAGATACAGCTGTGAGCAAAATCAACACTGCGTTTCTCGGTGTAGGTGGTACAGACATTAGCGCGTATCTAATTAGTTACGGTTTGGAAAAGGCTCCTCCCTGGCGCAAGGACTGTGATTCCTGTTTTTCAGTTGAAGAAACAGGCTTCAGTAGTCACGTGCCCAAGGTTACAAAGCTGGGAAGTGAAAGATGGGATTCATTTTCACGCCTCATGACTCTGAACACAGCAACTGCCCTCCCCTCGATAATCCCACCTCCAGCTCCCTCCCCCATTCTTTGAGGGTTTTTTTCTTTAATTAGTCTGTGGGATCTGGGCTGTGCAGGGGAGGTGGCCGGTCTGCAGTGGCAGCCTTCTCTGGGCTGCCCTCGGGTTCGCTCTCCAAGCCCCTCTGGACTTCGGGTGCCTTTGGGCACTTGCCTCGCTTCAGTTCCTTGCCAGTATGTAGAGGATCAGGGTGATGGGTGATGGTCTGTCTTTCACACTCATCGCTGTTAGGGCCATCTCCTCGGGCTCAGAGAGTGGCTGAGAGTGGAGGCCTGGCGAGCTTCCCTTTCTTTAGAGCACCCAGGGACACATACACACGCACTGGGGGCCCGACTAGCTCTGTTCTGGAGTTGTTCGCCCCCGCTCTCTCCTCCGCCGGGAGCCCAGCTGACCTGGAGGGTGAGCTACAGGGCCCTTCCAGTAGCTCCTGCGCGGCAGCTACTGGGCAGCCTGTCATCACCCATCCTGCACACCCGCCAAGCCACCTGTCCCAAGGGGGCAGTGTCTTCCCCTTGATGGAAAGGCTGTGTTGCAGAATCCTGCTAGTGATGAGACTGACTCAGCCTTTAGTGTTAAATACGGGGAAGGGAATTAACTAGTATGTAGTCTACTAAGTGTTAGGCGCTGTGGAAAGTAGATATTTTTTGTGTCGTTATTTAATTTCTCACAGAAAAGATCAATTTTCTTACTTTTAAAAAAAGTTAAATCTGGCTTAGTTCCTACCTGCCTGCTGGTGGCTGATATCATTTAGTCAACCGGTGAAGGAGGGGGGCCAATTCCTAGGATCCCTTGGGATTGTACAAGTAGCCCAGGCTCATACACTCCACCAGCCAGATGCAAGGACTCCTCCCAACAGGCCCGGCAGAAGATCAGCCTCTTCTGTTTCGCTCAAGAGGACCTGGTGTTGGCTTCTCATGGAAAGCCTCAAACGCTGTCCCCTCTCCCAGCCTCTGAGAAGCCCCCCACCCTCATTTAGGTCACAGCAGTCACGAGAGAAACATGTTATGTGTGTCTTCTAGATGAAGGAACGGACACAGAGAGGTTGAGTCACTTGCCCAGGGTCACACAGCTTATAAGGGGTGCAGATGGGAATGGAGCCCAGATCAGTTAAAGGTGGTATGGATCATAGCCTGGGAAGATCACCAGCTGGATGTTGGCGAACTTTGGTCTGTTCCACCGTTTACTTGTCCAGCAGCCTTGATTAAGTCAGTTGCCCCATCAGCAAAATATTTATTTCATAGGGTTGTCAGGGGATCAAATGAAACGGTGCCTGTCAAACAGCTTTAATAACCACATCAAGTATTACATCAGTAAGGTATTTCCATTTGGACACGGTTTGGGATGAAGCGTTTCGGTGGCCTTCCCCCTCGGTCCATGGCTGCCTGCCTTGGTACTGGTCAGCTGACCCTCGCACCTGGGCAGCACTCTGGGCTGAACACAGGCCACCGGAAGGGTCTGGAGACCCCAACATAGCACTTGACTGGGGCCTCCTGTCCCATGCCGATGCATGATGACGGAATATCCTGAAATTCCCATCTCAGAAATGGCCTCTGGGCTATTCTCTGCCCTTCTGCAGATGCATCTTCCGTCTTCTCCATCCTGTTCTGTGCAGCTAGTATCAGAGATGTGAAACCAAAGTAAGGAGGGCATGAGGAAGAAACACCTCAACCTCCCGTTCTTCCCCGACTCCAGTCTCCCGCCATGCCTCCCATTGGCTAAACGCAGTCAGAGACATAGCAGAAGGAAGCCCAGGCGGTGCACTCAGTGAGGGTCAGCCCCCGTTGGAAACAGCGCTTCACCAGTGAGGAGCACATGTGAACAGGGAATGCCCACCTGTATGCAAATGTCTCAGTTCCCTCCTTTGTGATGTTAGCTGATCCGACCAGTCTGGGCCTCCTAGGCTGACCTTTGATGAGGCTGACAGGGGGGAGGCAGGGAGGGCTAATATATGCCCACGATCATTAAGCCGTTCGACAAGAATGGATACAGCAGCTGACACGTGCACCGCCTCAGCACAGGCTGAGAATACTGAGCAGAGTACGATCCCAGTTCCTGTCCCAGTAGCTCACCGTGATTCGTATAATATAACACAATGCAAAAGTGCAGGACCGGAGGGGCTCTGAGTGTGCAAAGTGGGGGCCGTAGCTATTCTAGTCAGTGCCCAGTGCCATTTACCCTGGGCGAAGCAGGAAGGGTGATGCTCTAACAAAGTAGGCAAAAGGTTTGCTGATGGGGTGAATAACAGGTTCCAAGGAGCTGGATCTGAAAGACCATGGGATTCTTTTCTTTCTTTTTTTTTTTTTTTGCAGTACACGGGCCTCTCACCGTTGCGGCCTCTCCTGTTGCGGAGCACAGGCTCCGGATGCGCAGGCTCAGCGGCCATGGCTCACGGGCCCAGCCGCTCCGCGGCATGTGGGATCTTCCCGGACCGGGGCACGAACCCGTGTCCCCTGCATTGGCAGGCGGACTCTCAACCACTGTGCTACCAGGGAAGCCCCAACTATGGGATTTTTAAGAAATGAAAAGTTCCAAGTGGCTGTCACTAGAGGAT
The DNA here is from genome assembly GCF_951394435.1 of Stenella coeruleoalba. Classification (NCBI taxonomy): domain Eukaryota; kingdom Metazoa; phylum Chordata; class Mammalia; order Artiodactyla; family Delphinidae; genus Stenella; species Stenella coeruleoalba. Next base: position 20,841,968 of record NC_137164.1, on the reverse strand, counting down.
CTGCCAGAGATGGTGAGGAGGGAGGCTGGAGAGCTGTCGGACCGTATTGCCAAAGTCTTGGCACAGAGATGACACCCAACACTCAGGGGCCATCCGTAGGAGGGCTCAAGGGACACAGCTTCACACTTTAGGGAGCCCCTGTGGGCAGCATGATGGCCCAAGCACACCAACAGAGCCGGTTCCAGCTGTCACTCAGGATGGGGCAACAGTGAGTCCTGGCACTTGTCCAACCACTGGACCCTAGGCTTGGCCATTCCACCCAGACTCTCCCCTTGCTTCCTTTTGGCCTCGTCTTCCACTGGCCTTTCCGTTGTTTAATTGCTGCAGGGTAACAGAGCAGCCAGTGGTATAATCCAAAGTGACTGACTATGCAAATAAAGCGAGACATTGTCAACCACGGAGACCCCTGCGCTTGCTGTGCCCTGAGAAGGCGCTAGGAATAAACACAGCCTTAATTCTCCATTTCTCCTGCTCTATCTTCTGATGCAAAATATGTTTCATTTAAATGATCTTCGGCTGAGCGAGGTCACAGGGCTGCTGGCAGGGAGAAGGGATTCTTTTAATTGGCAAAATGCTAATCGTTTTGGAAAATGAATTCTAATCTTCCCATCTGATAGCGGATGTGTGAGTAATTACTTTCCTTCACTAAACTGTTAATGCAACATTAGTGATTACATTAATTAAAACTCTTACAGGCTGATAAATCCCTCAGTCAGTCTGCGGATGTCTTCCTTCCATTGGCCATATTTAACTTCCCATTTGGAAGAGAGACCTTGAATCAACCTTTAGAATAATTCGCAAAATTGGGTTTAGAAATGTTAGGCTTTATGGACTGGGTATAATTCTCTCCCCAAGCATTAGTGAGAGCATTTCCACTGAGGGTGTAATTGAATTTAAAAATGCCTTCCTTAATTTCATCAGCCACACTCCCATGGTTGGTAATGGCTATCCCTACATATCCTGGCACCCAAAGAGGAAACCTGCCCCTGGAAAACCACGTGACCCTTTCTCCAGCATCTGTTCCCTCTGGTCAGTGAGCTCATTTGGAGGACTGCTCTCTCCTTCCACTTGATTCCAGGAACCGAGCCATGCTAATTAATGCATTTCAGCTGAAGGCAGATGTTTTGCACCCAATTTCAAATGACAGGCATGTGCGGGACTTCCCTGGTGGTCCAGTGGTTAAGACTTCTCCTTCCAATGCAGGGGGTGTGGGTTCGACCCCTGGTTGGGGAGCTAAGATCCCACATGCCTTGCAGCCAAAAAACCAAAACATAAAATAGAAGCAGTACTGTAACAAATTCAATGAAGACTTTAAACATGGTCCACATCAAAAAGAATAAATGCTCTAAAAAAATAACGACAGGCATGTGCTTTGAGTTTGCTCATGCCCTTATTTGTGAGAATTAATGAAGTGAAGCTTTCAGTACAGGGGGGAAGGGGAAAGGCAGCGATGCTATCGATGTATCTCACACACAGGAGAGAAGAGCGGGGAGGAGTAACATTTCAGGGCAGGTATCAGAACATTGGGATAAAGTCAAGGATGGAACTTAGTTGGGAATCAGGTCTGCAAAGAAGGGAGGCTGATACGACCCAGCAATCCCACTACTGGGCATATACCCTGAGAAAACCATAATTCAAAAAGAGTCATGTACCACAATGTTCATTTTGCAGCTCTATTTACAATAGCCAGGACATGGAAGCAACCTAAGTGTCCATCAACAGATGAATGGATAAAGAAGATGTGGCACATATATACAATGGAATATTACTCAGCCATAAAAAGAAACGAAACTGAGTTATTTGTAGTGAGGTGGATGGACCTAGAGTCTGTCATACAGAGTGAAGTAAGTCAGAAAGAGAAAAACAAATACCATATGCCAACACATATATATGGAATCTAAAAAAAAAAAGGTTTTTGAAGAACCTAGGGGCAGGACAGGAATAAAGACACAGACCTACGAGAGAATGGACTTGAGGCCACGGGGAGGGGGAAGGGTAAGCTGGGACGAAGTGAGAGAGTGGCACTGACATATTTACCCTACCAAATGTAAAATTGATAGCTAGTGGGAAGCAGCCGCATAGCACAGGGAGATCAGCTCCGTGCTTTGTGACCACCTAGAGGGGTGGGATAGGGAGGGTGGGAGGGAGACGCAAGAGGGAGGAGATATGGGGATATATGTATACATATAGCTGAACCACTTTAACCATACAGCAGAAACTAACACACCATTGTAAAGCAATTATACTCCAATAAAGATGCTAAAAAAAAAAAAAGAAGGGAGGCTGGAACCTAGTTGGGAATCGGGTCTGCAGAGAAGGGTGAGTATCTGTACCAGCTCCAGGTCCCACTCTGTAGTCTTTAAAAATCCCCTCCGTTTCTCAGAAGGACGGTCAAGGCTGAAGGTTTAGTGTTCCACATTCCATTTTCCTGGGACACCCACCTCTCCACCCCTCTTCCGCAAAACCTAGCATGACTGTGCACGTGCATATGAAACCCAGGAGGACTCTGGAAAGCTTCCAGCAAACAGTTGAGAAATAAGTTACACGGAGATAGAAAACAACAAAGGGGCTTTTATTGCCTGGGATAGACTGTCTTCCTTAGAAAATGTGTCTCATGCTCCTTTCCCCCCAGACGGTTATACTTAGAACACAGAATGAATGAGAGCTTCGTGTGGGCAGCATGATAATGTCTGTAATTTTCTTTAAAAGGCTTTCATAGAGAGAATGTGATAGGAATGTGTACATTTTTAACCTACACTCCAGGGGCTGTCAATTCCCTAATCAGGAATTCTCACTTCAAGGTGATCACCTAACATTTTATCCGAAAGACCAGACTCCAGAGATAACGACTACAGTTACTTCAATTAGTTCCCGTATTTCTGATCCACACCAGATGCTGCTAATTACCATTTCCACAGAGGTTTCCATTGGTGAAATTAGGAGTTTGTTACTCAGCATAGTAGATGCTAGAAATGGACTCTCCTTGATGAAATTCCTGGTTTTCAAGCTACGAAGATTGTTTAAAACACTTCAGAGGAATTCCACACTTTAGGGACGAGCCCGGGAGCTTGTTCCCTGACTATTCCTGCCTCTGGCCACTGAGTCAAGGACTTACCGTGGTCTGGTACCATCTCTAAGAGTATCAGAATCTTGCTCCTGGTAGATCACTGCATACAAACTTTCCTCACTGGCAATTAAAATTATGTAAATTGAGCAAGGAGACACTTGTTAGCAAACACACAGAAGCCTTGAGTCCTGAGCGTTATATGCCAGAAATAAAAAAGAGGAAAATGAGTTATTACTGTGAAAAGAGGAAGATAAAAATGTGGGTGGATCAAATTTTTAGAACCCAAGGTCCATGGGTGAAAAACAATGAAAGGGGTTCATACAGATGTCTACACCGGCACCGGTCCTATGGTCTCAAAAGGCTCGTGACTCAGCTGGTCGTCTTATGAATTCAGACCCTGGCTCTGTGAGAGGCTGGGAAGAAATGTGTGGACGACATTGTGAAAACAAAAAATATGACTCAGTCCTCAAGCACCCCAGGCCTTTCTTTAGTTCCTAGATCCTGGCCCATGACTGCCCAGCATGCCTCCATCATGGTCCCAACTGGTATTGTCACTTTGAGACCATCAGCCCCTGTGAGATGGGGATGCTGCCTCCCTCCCTGACCTGAGAAGTTAAGCAGTGGTCAAGATCTGTCCGTACAATTCATTTTTTAATTTCAACTCGTTTTGAAAATCACTAGTGCGTGGCTTTCTCTTCTTAGCTAGGTTGGAAGTCAGAGCGCAGGGACAGGGTTTAGTTTGCTCAGTGCTTAGCCCCGTGATGGGCAATGCCAGCACCGTGCAGTGTCTGGCATCTACTAGACTCTCCCTGAGTATTTGTTGCTTGAATGAATGAATGAACGATTCATAAATGGAACCGTGTCCTGCACTATATCCATGGAAAGGCTGCTCGTCTTCAGTCAGGGGCTCTGTTCTCTACCCTTCCTTCCTGTAGACATACGTGTGGCATGGTGTGTGTACGTGTATGTGTGCGCACGTGCACGGGAGGCCATAGCTGTTGGCTTCTCAGGTAGGTCTCCTGGTGGCTCCTCACCCAGAACCCGACAGTGATGGGACAGTGGGACCTGACCAGGGGCAGGACACTGAAATGTACCCAGCTGCCATCATGGAGAGTCAAATAACAGCCTCGAAGGAGGAACTTCTCATGCCAGCGAGGGACTTTCTTTGCTTTTACTTTGTATAGAGATTATTCGGAGCCCTAGGCATCCCCTTTATCAATAGCAGATTGTTTCTTACAGTTTGTTTGGGAAGGACAGCCCTGGATCCAGCAGACTGTCTTGGATTGTCTTAATCTAACCCTCTTCGATTGGTCTAGACCCGCTTTCCCCTCTGGCACTCCGGCAGGACCAGTGACCTAACTAAAGGTTGGATGCCCCCATACTTCCAGTTTCTGTTAACAATCAGCAGGAAGTAACTTCAATCCAACCAAAGATTATGGGCCCTCCCCCAGTTTTCCCCTTCCCCATAAGGTGGGGGGACTAATGGGTTGTGCCCACCCAGTGCCCTGAACTGGCCCTTCCAGACCATACTCCAGATAACTGGGATCTGGAATTCCCTACCCAGTGGCTCTGAGTCAGCCTCTGGGAGCCTGTGCTATTTCTGGGATCCATTATCCCGAAGGCGGACCGTTAGACATGAGGTGTGGCCCATGGGGGACTATTTGGGGCTTGGATGTGTGGGCTAGGGTGTCCACTTGCCTTTGCCTGGGACTCATTTCAGTGCAGCATGAAGCCTCATTAGGAAGAAAGTGAGACGGGTTGCGGACGGGGGCTGTGGCCATCCAGATCGTTATGAAGGGTTAATTATTAAAGTAGGAGGGTACGCCATATTTTAAGTGTCTCTTACCTTGATCTTTTAAGTGTTTAGACATGCAGTGTGTGGGCTTCCGCCTTCACTTTTGCCTAGAGCCCCGCAAACATTAGGGGCGGGCCTGTAGTCAAACCACACAGCAGAGGAATCCTGCTCATTTCCATTTATTCTTTGACTCTGCCTTTTATCTGCGAGGTTTTGAGATGCTAATGAGTTTTGTGAATCTCGCCGATGAAAGACCTTTCCTGAAAAGCAACTTCTTGAGTAGTCAGACTTTTATGTCTGCAGCTGGCAAGTGAAACCCAGGGTCTGTGTGAGCAATTTAAAGGTTAGGATTTGGTTAGCTGAAGACCCATTAGCTGCAGGGATCTGGGTAGGATTACTTGAGGACCCTGGGGGTGACTCAAGGGTGGTGTACGTAGCGTGCTGGGAGCAGTCTCACCTGATCTGGATGACCTCGGGTTGTGGGCAACAATTTTGCTCGTGTACCTGGTGCCGCTATGGTAGGATCCGGGGCCATAAAGTTAGGGAGGGGGTGCGTTGCTAAAATGGTTACACATGCAAACGCAAACTTCAGAAGCAGATGTGTTGGCAGGCTACGAGTGGACAGCGGTATGTCCTGGGTGGTCTGAGACATTCTGATGGCCAGGCTGCCCCAAGGCCACATGCCACCCTTGTTTGTCTGGTTCCTTAAAGACTTCGTGACCAGGAACTCCACAAATTCAGCTCTCTCCACCAGGGCTGTCAACCCTCCCCATCTCCCACCCCCGGGGTACCCTTTGGCCTGGCTAAGTTGTATTCCTCCTTCCATGTTCTGCACTGACTAGGGCTGCTCTGTCTGCTGCATGTTCCTTTATGACACAGCACACTCACGTGTTTTGCTGCTGGACCGTGATGTGAGCTCAGGTGGTTGAGTGTTGCATCTGTTTCTTCCGTGCTGTATCCTCAGTGCCGGCAGTGCTTGGAACATGGTAGGAACCCGAGAAATATTTGTGGAGATGATGAACGAGTGAATCCTCTCCATTGAGCTGTCACCCTAATACAGTCCAACCACTTCTCACCATCTGCCTGCCACCACTCTAAGGCAAGTCACCCTTACCGCCTTTCTGGGCTACTGTGATAGCCTCCTGACTAGAGGTAGTGGGTTGAAAGGTGGCCTCCAAAAGGTGTCCACATGGTAACCCCTGGAATTGAGAATGTGACTTTATTTGAGAAAACGGTCTCTGTAGATCTAGATAAATTAAGGATTTCAAGATGAGATCGCCCTGGATTATCCAGGTAGGCCCCAAATCCAATGACAAGTGTTCTTAGAAGAGACAGAAGAGGAGAAGACACAGACACAGACGAGAAGACCATGTGAAGATAGAGGTGGAGGGTGGAATAATGCTGCTACGACCAAAGAATGCCCGGAGCCACCAGAACCAGAGCAAGGAAGGATTCTCTCCTCGAGCCTTCAGAGGGAGCAGGGCCCTGCTGACAACTTGATTTTTACCATTTTGGCCTCTAAAAGTGTGTGAAAATAAATTTCTGTTATTTTGAGCCACCAAGTTTGTGGTTTTATATGGCAACCCTAAGAAATGAATACACAAGTCTTCCTGCATCCGTTCTTGGCCTCATACAGACTGTAACTTTTCTCACAAAATCTTTTAATAGTTTTCCATCAGTATCAGAGTGAAACACAAACTCCCTATCCATGCCATCAAGAACCAACATACTCTAAAAGACATACAGATGGCCAATAGGCACATGAAAAGATGCTCAACATCACTAATTATTGCAGAAATGCAAATCAAAACTACAATGAAGGGCTTCCCTGGTGGCGCAGTGGTTGGGAGTCTGCCTGCCGATGCCGGGGACACAGGTTCGTGCCCCGGTCCGGGAGGATCCCACATGCCGCGGAGCGGCTGGGCCCGTGAGCCATGGCTGCTGAGCCTGTGCGTCCGGAGCCTGTGCTCCACAACGGGAGAGGCCACAACGGTGAGAGGCCCGCGTACCGCAAAAAACAACAACAAAACAACAAAAAACTACAATGAAGTATCACCTTACACCGGTCAGAATGGCCATCATCAAAAAGTCTACAAATAATAAATGCTGGAGAGGGTGTGGAGAAAAGGGCAGCCTCCTACACTGTTAGTGGGAATATAAATTGATGTAGCCACTATGGAGAACAGTACAGAGGTTTCTTAAAAAACTGAAAATAGAGCTACCATATGATCCAGCAATCCCACTCCTGGGCATATATCCAGAAAAGACGAAAACTCTAATTCAAAAAGATATATGTACCCCAGTGTTCATAGCATCATTGTCTACAGTAGCCGAGACAAGGAAGCAGCCTAAATGGCTATCAACAGGTGAATGGATAAAGAAGCTTGGGTATATATACACAATGGAATATCAGTCATAAAAAAAGAATGAAATAATACCATTTGCAGCAACATAGATGGACCTAGAGATTATCATACTAAGTGAAGTAAGTCAGAGAACAATATCATATCACATATATGTGGAATCCAAAAGAGTGATATAAATGGACTTATTTTCAAAACAGAAATAGATTCACAGACATAGAAAACAAACTTATTGTTACCAAAGGGGAAAGAGAAGAGGAGTGATAAATTAAGAGTTTGGGATTAACAGATACACACTACTATATATAAAATAGATAAACAGTAAGGACCTATAGCACAGGGGACTATAGTCAATACTTGTAATAACCTATAATGGAGAAGAATCTGAAAACGAATATATATATATATTCTTATATGTATAACCGAATCACTTTGCTGAATCACTTTGCTATACACCTGAAACAAGCACAACATTGTAAGTCAACTATACTTCAATTAAAAAAAAAAGAAAAAGAACCAACATCCTCTGACGCCCAGCTAACTCTCTACCTCATCTTTTCCCCCCTGCATCCCTTTGCTACTCTGCTCTAAGCACATTGGCCTCTTGCTGTTCTTTGAACACTCTGTCTACACACTTGCCACAGGGCCTTTGCACTGTCTATTCCCTTTACTTGGAACACCACCAGCTACCCACATGGCTCACTCTCGCACTTCATTCATGTCTCTGCTCCTCTACTCTGAGGCTGTCCTTCACTTATCTGTTAAAGAAACCCTCTCAATCCCCTTACTCTGCTTTATTTCACTTCCTAGTATTTATCAGTTCTATACTTATAACATTATATTATAGTATATATAGTGTAGGTCATATATTTATTTGTGTACCGTCTGTCTTCCCTACTGCAATGTATATTTCTTGGGACTAGGAATTTGGTTGTGTTCACCGTTGTATCTCTAGAACATTATCTGATACCTCAAAGAGCTCAGTAGGTTTTTTTGGTTTTGAAAGAATGGATAAATTCCTTTGGGTCTTAAACTTTTCCATCTTAGAGAACCTGGGTAAAGTGCACGTGTCACTGGGATGTTGATATGACAGGGACTCTCCCCACTCCCCGCTTCCTCCACCCCCTGCCCCCAGGTCTCCCCATCAGAGTTTTGTCCAACTCTGACCTGGCAAATTTCTCATAGCCTGTGGCTGCTGAGACCATGAACTTCTGGTGTCTGTAGGGCACTAGGGCGGCACTGGAGAGCAGTGTTCACTCGTGTGTCCCTGACCCTGGGTGTATCTTTGACCTGCTTATTTGCGGTCAAAGTAAAATGCAGCACAAACAAACCTGACCTCACTCTGACCAGACTTTGACCCTGGACCCGTGCTTGTGATCAGGCCTAGCTTATTGTGTCAATATGAGGCCTGGCCTCAAGGACTTTCAAGCCTGTCTCATCCTGGTTCCCAGTCTGTCTCCAAATCTCCCAGCGCTGACAAACTCACGCCTACACACCTGTATTCCTCTAAATCTTCTAGACGACAAGGCTGTGAAAGAAGCCGGGGGTCCCTCTCTGTCTGCTTAGGACCTCTGCTCAGAATTCTGGTTTCCTCCCCGAGGACGGCCTCACTGTCAGGAAACGCCGTGTCTGCCCCCAGACGTGGAGGTAGCAGACTTTCCCAGGATGATTGTCAACTTAGTATCCATGTACTAAAACCAGAGCTGCACAGATCTAGAGCAGAGCACCAGGTCATTTCACACACACAAATCCATCTTCCAACGGCAGGCTTAATTCTCAATAATCATCCTTAGCAAATTAGGCCTTCCTATAAGCCTGTCCCTAAAGTAAGAAGCGTGTCGTTTGACCAAGCGTAGTTGGAAAGACAGTGCTGCAGAGTAGAAAGAAAACATTTTTGAAGTCAGACCCACTGGGGTATGAATCCTGGCTTTGCTACTAAAAGCTGTGAGACCATGGACTCATTAATTAACCTCTCCATACTTGTTTCTTCCTCTGTAAAATGGGAGTTGTAATATCTCATAGGGTTGAAGTAAGGACTGAATGAAATACAAAGTACATTGTATCATGCCTAGCCCAGAGTAAGAAGATGTTATTACTATTATCATTATCACCGTCATCACTATTGTTATTATTGTTATTGAATAGCTAGCTAATCGAGATGTAAGCAAAGGAAATTCACCCTACATAATTTCTAGACACGAAACTGAATTGGATGGAATCATAAAAACACCAGAGCCCTTCCAAATCTCTCTTAAAACCTCCCTGACAGCTCTCATCCAAGACCAGTGTTTTCACTAGCAGAAAGCCTTTTACTAAATCTTTTCATCTCATCACTGGCCAGTGGATGCTGGCTGCAGTGTACAGAGTAATTTAATAACGTAAGGAGCCTAGCTTAGTGCCTGGAACATAGGACGTACTCAATAACTGATTGCTGTTATTTTCATCATCATCATTGTTATCATCATCTACTAGCATTTTGGTCAGTGCAGCCGCGCTAGAAAGTTCAGGTGATCCTATGAGCAGGTCTGGTCATTGGCCCTCCCGTGTTCCCACCATTGCACCCCTTTCTCCTCCACTGAGCAAACCTGTCTCCTCGGGCCCCTCATGGTGGCCGGGCCTGAACAGCAGTGCTTCCCCAAAACCAGCTCCCCCTGCTTAGGAACCGCATCCTACTTGCTGTCTTTAAAATGTGTTTCCTGAGAGAAGTTTGCCCTGTGTGTCTGCTTCCCGGAGCCTCATATCTACACTGCCCACTGCTCACCTGGCATATGGCTGTTAATATATAGTTGACAAATGAAAATTCGGTAAAGGCAATAGTATTCATGTTGATCTGAACCATCATTATAAATAACATCTAGGGGCTTTCCTGGTGGCGCAGTGGTTGAGAGTCCGCCTGCCGATGCAGGGGACGCAGGTTCGTGCCCCGGTCCGGGAAGATCCCACATGCCGCGGAGCGGCTGGGCCCGTGAGCCGTGGCCGCTGAGCCTGCGCGTCCGGAGCCTGTGCTCCGCAACGGGAGAGGCCCCAACAGTGAGAGGCCCGCGTACCGCAAAAAAAAAAAAAAAAAAAAAAAAAATAGCATCTAAACATCTGCCATGTGGAAGAGTTCCTGAAAAAACAAAGGCATGGCCATAGTGAAACAGATCAGTACGGCTGTTTGGCTTCAATGAAACAGATCAACAATACCAGGTGCTGGCAAGGACGTGGAGCAGTTGAAACCTCAGACGCTGCTAATGGGAGTATAAATTGGTACAATCACTTTGGGACCCCTTTTTTGGCAGTATCTGCTAAAACTAAATGTAGGCCAGCCCCTTTGACTCAGCAGTTCCACTCCTGGGCATTTACCTGTTGGGAAACAATTCTCTGTTGGGCTCTTGCATTTCTGTACACCTTGTAAGCAAGGCATTGAATGTCCTTTGTTCCAGACTATGTTTTCAAGGCTGTTTGTAATACTGAACAGCCTTGAGATACAGAGCTAGTGTCTCCCTAGCAGAAGGCAGATTTGCTTCCAGTCTTGGGACACAGATATTGTATCTCCCTCCAGAACTAAAGGCAGGCATGCTTACTGTCCATTATAAAAAAATGTGGGTTCCCCAAGCATTTGTAATACACCCTACTGTGTGTGTGGGCATCACTTGTCCCTTTCTGCATTAATTACCCTTTAGGGATTGGGTCTCAAAGAACTGGTGCAAAAATGCAGATACTCTGCCTGCTGCTCTTGCTGTGGGTGAGAAGTGGCCCTTCACCTCTGACCCAGGAGTGTTGTGTCTTCTGCCAGCATCCATGAAATGGGCAGGCCACTTTGTGAGCCTGTAAATTGAGTACAATCTCAGACGCATCTTGGTTATGCATTCAGCCCCTGACAGAAGTGAGCATTGTGTGATCAAAAAACATACACATGGATATTTATAGAAGGATTAATTCATAGTAGCCAGAAGTCTAAAAACCACCTAAACGTCCTTTCAATGGGTGCACTGTAGTATATTCCCACGATGGAATGCTACCCAGCTATCACAAGACAATGCAAGACTGCTACACATGTGGCTATATTTCCAAAACATGTTGATTAAGAAAAGCTAGACATAGAAGAGCACATACTTAATGATTCTATGTGTATGAAGTTCAAAACCATGCATGACTGACCTACGGTGACAGGTCTGAACAGTGGGACCTTTGTGTGGGAGCATATTGACTAGGAAGGGACATGAGGGAACCTCTTGGGGGGGGAGATGGAAATATTTTAACTTTTGATCCAGATGGTGGTTAGTTGGATGCATATATATGTAAAAATCTGTCGGGATATATACTAGAGATTGTGTACTTCACTGCACGCTATACGTGAAAGAAGAAAAACCAAACAACAAACAAAAAAGAAAGAGAGTGGGAGAGTGGGTGTGCACGGCTGTTGTCTCCAGGTCACTGTTAAATGGGCGTATCGTATGGGGCTTAAGGCAGAACCCAGAAAACCTTTTCTTTCATGTTCCCGTGTGTTCATTTGATCCTCTAGTGATCTGGTTGCCTGGGATGCTAATAACTAGGGTGATCAGAGGATGGGGATGGGAGTCACAACAGGGACAGGCTCTGAGTATCCAGGGAGAGTTAAGATTTCCTTGCTCTTGAAAGGTGGGGTCTGGCTGACACTCCCAGGGAGACTGGAAACCAGAGGAAGGGATTGAAGGTATTCACAGCTGTGCCTGGAGTTTGGCAAGCCTAGCCCTTTGGTCCTTGGGGCAGAAGGCTGTTTCCTGAGACCAGATTGGGGGCTAAGGACTGAAACTAATACCACAGCAGGACCAAGGATTAGAGGAGACTAACCCCTGGCTGCGGGCTGAGGCCTGGCTGAGTAAATGTCTCCTCCTGTCTCTGCAGGGAGGCTCTCCCCACCCCTGCTGATGGCTCCAAGTCAATCCCCTTAAGTGAGGTGGGGGCCGGTGACTCTAAAGCTCTCCCAGTAGCTGCGTACATATTTAACGCAAATCTTAGTTAGGCTTAAGGGGGAAGACATGGGAAGGCAGAAAGGTGAATTGCTGCCCCCTGGGCTTGGGAGGTTAGCAGTCTGGCCAGTCCCTAATAACTCGTTCATCCAATATTCATCTTTGAGTCATGACAGTCACCGTGCGTCTCTAAGGAATATGTTTATTAGTGTCCGCAAAGATAATTTAGCCCAACATACTTCAAGGCAATTGAAATTGTCCCCAGAGGTGTGTTTCTTTACAGAATTCACCGTGGCTGCCTTTCAACATTGGTCCTGTTTTGGTCCCGTTTCCCCCATTGGAGGGTCCTCACTTTCTACAAGGGTCCCAAACTCTCCAGCTGTCCCAAGGGGAAGGAGATGGTCCCCAGGCTCTGGCTCGGCCCTCTGCAGGCTAGGACGGCAACAGCCTGAACAGCGCCTGCAGCGCGGGTCCCCTCTGGGGTCACCCCAGGAGGCTGGGATGGCTTCCTATTTCTCTGCCATTCCCAGTGCTCTCAGGGGATGTTGTAGAAGGGAAGGCACGTGCCCTGCACTTGTATAAATCTCCTATAGCAGCGGCCCCCAACCTTTTTGGCACCAGGGACCGATTTCGTGGAAGACAATTTTTCCACCAACGGTGGGTGTGCGGGGTAGTTCAGGCGGTAACGCGAGCCATGGGGAGCGGCAGGTGAACCTGCGCTCGCTGGCCCGCGCTCACCTCCTGCTGACCGGTTCCGGTCCGCGGCCCAGGAGCTGGGGACCCCTGTCCTATATCATCCCTTGCAGTTTCATAAGGCTCAAAACTCTCCTTTCACTGTTCCGCGGAAAGTGGGCTAGATGCGTCGTCCTCAAACACTGCAGCGTGCATGCGAATTACCCGGGCGTCTTGTGAAAGCGCAGACTGCGATTCAGCAGGTGTGCTCCGGGACTGAGATTCTGCGCTCCTACCTGGATGCCAAACCTGCTGGGTCACAGACCACACTTTGAAGTTGAGCAAGGGGCTAGGCCCGCCCTTCCCCGCCCGCTTAGATCCTACCGGGCCATCTCTTTTGGAATCAAATAGATGGTCCTTAAGGACCTCAGACATTCCTCTTAAGTCTCTGATTCTTTTTTTTTTTTTTTTGCGGTACGCGGGCCTCTCACTGACGTGGCCTCTCCCGTTGCGGAGCACAGGCTCTGGACGCGCAGGCTCAGCGGCCACGGCTCACGGGCCCAGCCGCTCCGCGGCATGTGGGATCCTCCCGGACCGGGGCACGAACCCGCGTTCCCCGCATCGGCAGGCGGACTCCCAACCACTGCACCACCAGGGAAGCCCAAGTTTCTGATTCTTTAACAAACTTTGAGGGCACCTTCGTAATAGAGGTGATCTGGCTCCCCTATTCTGCAGGATAACAGCTTGATTTGTCAGTCGTATGGGGTGCCCAGTACCCACACAGAACCTGGTAACACGGACCCACTTCACAGGAGGGGCAGGGGGGAGACATAGCTCTGGGGGAATTTTTTTTGTGTGTGTGTTATTATTTTTTTAAATTTTATTGGAGTATAGTTGATTTACAATGTTGCATTAATTTCAGGTGTATAGCATAGAGATTCAGTTATACATATACAAATATTCATTCTTTTTCAGATTCTTTTCCCATAAAGGTCATTACAGGGTATTGACTAGAGTTCCCTGTGCTCTACAGTAGGTCCTCGTTGGTTATCTATTTCATATATAGTAGTGTCTGTATGTTAATCCCAAGCTCCTAATTTATCCCTCCCCCCACCGAAATTTCCCCTTTGATAACCATAAATTTGTTTTCGAAATCTGTGAGCCTGTTTCTGTTTTGTTAAATAAGTTCATTTACATCGTTTTTTAAAAATTAGATTCCACATGAGTGATATCATATTTGTCTTTCTCTGTCTGACTTAATTTCACTTAGTATGATAATCTCTGGGTTCATCCACCTCACTACAAATAACTCAATTTCGTTTCTTTTTATGGCTGGATAATATTCCATTGTATCTATGTGCCACATCTTCTTTACCCATTCGTCTGTTGATGGACACTTAGGTTGCTTCCATGTCCTGGCTATTGTAAATAGAGCTGCAGTGAACATTGTGGTACATGACTCTTTTTGGATTATGGTTTTCTCAGGGTATATGCCCAGTAGTGGGATTGCTGGGTCGTATGGTAGTTCTATTTGTAGTTTTTTAAGGAACCTCCATTACTGTTCTCCATAGTGGCTGTATCTATTCACATTCCCACCAACAGTGCAAGAGGGTTCCCTTTTCTCCACACCCTCTCCAGCATTTGTTGTTTGTAGATTTTTTGATGATGGCCATTCTGACTGCTGTGAGATGATATTTCATTGTAGTTTTCATTTGCATTTCTCTGATAATTCATGATGTTGAGCATCTTTTCATGTATTTGTTGGCAATCCGTATATCTCCTTTGGAGAAATGTCTGTTTAGGTCTTCTGCCCATTTTTGGATTGGGTTGTTTGTTTTTTTGATACTAAGCTGCATGAGCTGCTTGTATATTTTGGAGATTAATCCTTTGTCAGTTGCTTCGTTTGCAAATATTTTCTCCCATTCTGAGGGTTGTCTTTTCGTCTTGTTTATGGTTTCTTTTGCTGTGCAAAACTTTACAGTTTCATTAGGTCCCATTTGTTTATTTTTGTTTTTATTTCCATTTCTCTAGGAGGTGGGTTAAAAAGGATCTTGCTGTGATTTATGTCATGCTCTGAGGGAATTATTAAGCACAGAATGGGAAGTTGGTTTATCTTCTTTCTTTTCACAGTATTTCAATTCATTTTTTAGGAGCGAGTTTAGCTTTAATTAATAAATTCTTCATTTTTTATGGCTGCCTGTAATTTCCTACTATTTAGTTTAATTGGGTTTTCATGTTTGGAATTCAGAAACAGCTTCCTCCTCCGAGTTTTAAGTAGTAATACATAAACAAGCATCACCCTCTTTGGCAGTGCCCGTTGATAGCCATGCCGTTCTGCTGTCACAGAGTGAATTCATTCATTTATTCACTCACTCATTCATTCAACAAATCTATATTGAGCTGTTACTATGTGCCATGGGACGTGCACAAGACAAGGTGGTCCCAGTCTTCACAGAGCAGACTTTCCTAGCAGGGAGAGCACATGCTCACAGGGGTCAGCCAGGGATTTGTAGGAGAATGATCAGGGCAGTACCCTGTGCGGTGTCTTTTCTGCTTTCTCCTTTCTTAATGTCGAACCCACGGGGAGGGGAGGGAATGTAAGGGGGAAAAGAAGGTGCCTTGGGTGGGAGGTGAGGAAGGAGCTAGAATCCGCTCTAGAATCTAAGGGTCTGGTCTCTGTATAAATTACTTGCAAAGGCAGGGGGGTTTGGAAGGACTTTGTCTTCCTCCCTGTACCTTCCGCCATTCCACCGTGGCCAAAAAATTCTTCCACGAATCTAACACTGGATAATATGTCGGAAAAGAGATAAATTGATAATGGCACAAAGGCCTTCCTCCATAAAACACAGAAATGAGGAGTCCTCAATTCTAGCCCTGCTAACGTGCCAGCCTCCTGACAAAGAGTCAGAGTGAATGGAAATCTCTTCAGTTTCTCCCCATTACTGGAACTCAGCATTTCCACAGCATTTGATCTTGGCCGAGCACTTAACAGTAATTTCTTGGCTAATTTTCCCAAGTCTTAGTGGACAAGCCTTGGGATGAAACTTACATTTCCTTGTGTTGGCTAAGAAAGGAACTGAGGCGTAGAGTTGAACCCCCGACCATGTGTGATGGGGCGAGGACAGGGGCACCTGGCCATAAAGGCTCCTAAAGAAATGAGATGTGGTCCCAATTCTTCCACTCCTTCCAAAACCCAAAGCAACTCTTTTCACTTTTCCAGGTCTTCATTTCCATAACTGTAAAATGAGAATGTTGGCACCTGCCCTCCAACTAGAGGAGAGAGAGGAGATGTGAAAATGTGTTTTAAATGGTGAAATCCATTTGGAAGAAAGTATTATATGGATGCAAATCGTGGGCTGCTTGCCCCAGTGTAATTGTCCTGGCTGACACGTGCAGAGGGCCTGGGCTAAGTGCATTACACGCATCATCTCCTTTAATCCTCCTCTGGCTCCAGGAGGCGGGGACCATTATCACTAGCAATCTGCATCCCGGGAAACTAGAGCACAGAAAGGATGGGTCTCTCCCCAGGAATCCCACTCCTGGGCACCTACCCGGAGGAAACCATAATTCAAAGAGAGTCATGCACCACAATGTTCACTGCAGCTCTATTTACAATAGCCAGGACATGGAAGCAACCTAGGTGTCCATCGACAGATGAATGGATAAAGAAGATGTGGCACATATATACAATGGAATATTGCTCAGCCATAAAAAGAAACAAAACTGAGTCATTTGTAGTGAGGTGGATGGACCTAGAGTCTGTCATACAGAGTGAAGTAAGTCAGAAAGAGAAAAACAAATACCATATGCCAACACATATATATGGAAACTAAAAAAAATAAATGGTTATGATGAACATAGGGGTAGGACAGGAATAAAGGCACAGACATAGAGAATGGACTTGAGGCCACGGGGAGGGGGAAGGGTAAGCTGGGACAAAGTGAGAGAGTGGCATGGACATATATACACTACCAAATGTAAAATAGATAGCTAGTGGGAAGCAGCCACATAGCACAGGGAGATCAGCTCCGTGCTTTGTGACCACCTAGAGTGGTGGGATAGGGAGGGTGGGAGGGAGACGCAAGAGGGAGGAGATATGGGGATGTATGTATACCTATAGCTGATTCACTTTGTTTTACAGCAGAAACTAACACACCATTGTAAAGCAATTTTACTCCAATAAAGATGTTAAAAAAAAAAAAAAAAGAAAGGATAGGGTCTCTCCCTATAACTTTGGGGTTAGCAGTAGTGAAGCTGGGTTTTGACCCTTGGGAATCTGGCTTCTGAGCAGGGGAACAGAGGCCGCCAGGCCTCCTGCCCCCTCTCTGTGTGCAGCCAAAGCTCAAGTATCCGCCTGTGGGTTATCTGCAGCTCGTATTTCATTTTACTCCAAGCTGACTTTTTCTTGCCATCCAGTTCAGCTCATTAGTTGGCAAGGGAGCTCAGGGACTTAGAACTAATCCTGATATTAAGTAAAGAGCAAAGCATAATTAGGAAGATAAATCTTCTGGGGGAAAAATGCATGTAACATATTCCAAAGTCAAGCGTGGATGAGTTTTCCCATCTTCTAGATGATCTACACCACTGTTCTCTTTTTCTAGCCCAGATAACTATGGCTTGATGGTGGATTTTTTTTCTTTCTTTCTCTGATCAGAAGGGAATGAATTCTGGTCAAAGAAATTTCAGAAAATTCTGCATAGTATAAAGAAGAAAACTCAGAAGGCCACTATCCTGTTGGTACCACTGTTAATGTTTTGGTGGGCATTTTTTTCAATGCCTTTTAAACATAAATACCTAAATATTATATGTATGGTCTTTACACTGTTTTTTCCATTTGAGAGCTTATGGAACAATACAGTACATGGCAAACAATGTTGATTAGCACCAGCATTTTTATTGGCTCCATTGGCCTCAGAGAACTCATGGAAGGCTCATATGGAGGGTGGCATAATTGGTTTTGTGCACCTCTGGCTGAGAGATACAGTTGCATGCCTCCAATCATTTATTCATTCATTCAGCAGACCTGCCAGATATTGGGCATAAAAAGAAAACTCAGATTCAGTTCAGATCTTCAAAGAGTTCACTGTCTTGTTTCAGAGTCTCTGCATCAATTTCTTTTGTGGCCTAATCTCACTGTCCTCTGTTGTCCCCTCCGCCCTTGTCCACAGGGTCCAAGAAGTAGCTTTGTCCCTGGAAGCAGCCAGGCCTTTTTCACTGACCCTCCCCCCCACCTCCAGTCCCTTCCCCTTTTTGCCTCTGGGTTTAACAGTAGCATAAAACTAATTTATAGCTCTTGCCAGGAAGAGGACAAGTTTTCATCTCAGCCCGTCATGCGAAAAGCTGTGGTACAAATGAATAATTGTTGACCCATGCTACCTATTAGAGATTGTGCTGGGGTCACCTCGTGTGTTGTTTTAACACAAGAAATTAAGGGCCCTGGCAAAGGTTTCCACGGGGACTGAATTGGTAATGAGGTAGAACATTGTCTTTGTGGGTGACCTCTCCCGGTGCCATGTTCACAGCGGGGAGGAGGGGATGGGACCTCGCTTCCGTGACCCTCCCACGAGAAGGGCCAATTCTGCCTGTGTCCACTTTTGATTGTAGGCTCAGGGCCATTTTCTCCCAGGGTCCTTATCAACCAGCTTGTGCCTGTGAAGCAACTAGTATGCTGGACACCATGTGATGTGTTGAAGGGGACACTCACAGAGACGTCGCTGTTTTGGCCATCAGGGGGCTTGCCAGCACAAGCCATATGTGAAGCCATATGTTTCTGTGATATACGAGAACGTGGAGTGATGCAGGCTGCGTTCCCTCTAGTATCAAATGGCTTGAGTTATAGGAAAAGGCTTGTGCAGGGGTTGGCCCTTGCAATGGACCAGAAATGATGGATGAGAGCTGGGTGGTGGAGGGTTGGGAAGAGAGTGCTTCCGGAGGCCAGGGAACAGCGTGAGCTTGGTGAGGAGCTAGTCTTTTCATGGACTGTTGAGGCCTTAGCAGAATAATGAGAAATAAGGCCGAATGAGAAAGGTGTGACCACATTACCAAGAGCTTTGAGAGCAAGATGGGGTGGGGGGTAGCATGGGGATTCACTGTGGATTGGTTTCATATCCTGGATACATGATCGTGATACACAGGGTGTATTGAATATGCCATGCTTTCTAATATTAGTGACTGAAAATTATAATGGAAATAGTGTGCATAGAGCTCTTCACACAGCAGGAGCTCAACAGATACTTAATAACACGTTACATTATTCATTGTTTTGCCTTGTCTTCAGTCAAGAGCTACTGCCTTAAACCATCACTTTAGCATTTGAAAGTGTTTTCATGCCTAGTGTCTCATGTACTCCTGAATATAGGGAAGGTCAAGTGCACTTGTCACCCAGTTGATGACATTTGCTGATATTCCTACATTCTAGGCATTGGTCTAGGCCGGCAGCAAAAGACTCTGGCCTAGTGTCACAGTGGCAGAGAGGCTGAGTTTCGGTGCAGATGCTGCCCGTCCAGGCTGACTCTGGAAGATGCAGGTAGCAGGAGGGGAAAACGCTCTTCATGGAGATTGGGACCTTATGTAAAAGAATCAGCCAGGAAATTGGTTAAAAAAAAAAAAAGAGTTTAAGGTTCAATAAAGTGGCAGAATGACAGGAGTCTAGTTTTTTCCCAGCCACTGACCTGATGATGAGGGTGGTGAGGTTACAGAGCAAAGTGGGGTGAGCCAGGGAAGGAACTGTAGATTTAATCTTTCTTTTGTATCTTGGAGTATGGTCCCTGAGCAGAAAGGAGAGTGGGAAAAGCTTCTGGATTATTAGGATAATTCTCAGCTAAGGTATTCATACGCTAGACTGGGGAGCCACATTGGCTGTCACTAGGAGCCACGGTTCATGTTTTGGGATGGGGGTGGGCTTCTCTGGGATGATGCACTATTTGAAAACAGAGAGCAGAGACCTTGGAGAGCTTCATGAAAGTGCCCTGCTAGCTCCAGTTCTGCATTCAGCACATTGCCGTCCCCAATTAATATTGCACTAGGCAAGTGAAAGATGGCAGAACCAGGAGTTCTGGGTTGAGCAGCCTTGGATTACAAAGCCTGTTCAGTAGAGTGTGGGCAGGAGCAACTTACTCTTTGAAGTAGTTTGAAATGGGGACCGCACGTTATACAACTCTGACTTTCTCAAAGTCACTGGTGGGTATGTAGAGGTGATCAAGAGTGTCTGTTGATTTGCCTAAAGCTGGAGTGTATGGATTTCATTTTATTCATTCATTCATTCACTCAGCGCACTTTATCAACCATCTTCCATGTGCCAGGAACTGTGATACATCCTGATGATAAAGTGATAAATAAGGCCTAATGTCTGCCCTCTAAAGAGAGGACAGTCTGATGGAAGGACAGGCTGGAAAACAGACAACTACAATACCTGTGTGTTCAGTGCTATGGTAGAAATATGGCCAGGAAGTGATGGGAGCAGAGGAGAGACAAGGAGAGAAGTCCAGCCAGGGAAAGTTTCATAGAGGAGTTGATAGTTGAGCACAGCCTTGAAGGACTAATAGGGACTACCTTGGCAAAGGGCAGGTTGTGGGGAGAAGGAAAGGACATTCCGGTAGACAAAAAGCAAGGACATGTCAACAGAGTTGAAGGCTACAAATAATTCAGCCAGCCTGGGAAGTCGAGGTGGTCAAGGTCGAGGTGGGTGGGAGTGATGAGAAATGACACAGAAGAGGCCATGGAGCTGTGGATGCCCTGCTGAGGAGTTCGGGTCTTGTCATGAAGGCTTTAGTGGGTCCACTAAAGGATTTTAAGGGGGAAAGGGAAGAGGCTGACATCAGCAAATTTCTTACTAAAAATTTGACACGTAGATGGGGTGGGATGTAAAGAGGGATATAAGGTTAGTAGCAGTTAAAGTGTATATTTTTATCTAATTATATACACCCCTTTTTAGAGGTGCATATAGTTGTACACTGAAAACAGGTCGATTCCTAGAAAGTAAATGGTGGTTGGAACTTTTACAAATAGAATGGTTTTACACATTACATTTTTAAAAATAAAATCACTTTATATGTAATTTAGGTGAGTTCATTATTACCATTCCTACTATTAATATATTAATATTCTATAAATACATATGAATTAAAACAAATCTATTTGTAAAAAGCAAAGACTTTTTTATATTGCACATACTCCATCTTAGGCTGTAAAGTCATACATTCAAGTTTTGTGTACACTATCAGGTATTTTCTTTAATTATATTTTTATTTTGAACTCATTTTAGACTTAGAGAAAAGTTGCAAAAAGATTTCGGAGATTTCCTATGTACCGTGAATCCAGCTTCACCTAATGCTAACAACTTGTATAACCATCTTGCGATTGTCAATATCAGGAAAATAAAATTGGTGCAATGCTCTTAACAAATTACAGACCTTATTCAAATTTAGCAATAAGCTACTTCCTAAGTCTTGATTAGCATATGTTTGTTCAGGGAATCACTCAAAGGGAATAAGGGGAAATGAGAAGAACATTCAAGAGAAGGAGAGGAAAATGGCTCTTGACTTGGTGGAACATGTACCAAGTGTCCTGCGTGGAGAGCCTGGGTTGACCAAGCTGGATCTAACTTCTTGTCTCACATTTAAATTGATCCACTGGGGTTAGTGGGCAAAGGTGGGACACACAGAGGGGTCTCCTTTCCCCCAGAGAACACCTTGAGTCATTACTAAAGGACAGTGTACAAATATGAAATGAAAATAAGCAGAGAGGAAATTTGTAAAAATTATGAAACAATGTTTTACTTCAGCTAATGCAAATGTATGTATATTTTCCCTAGAAGAGATGAGTTCACAAAAGTAATCTCAGAAGAGATGGAAAATCTAAGAAGCAATAGAGGAAGCTGTCGTTCCTCTCTCACACCCTCCCAAGATGCAACCGCCAGGCCCAGGTGGTTCCACAGAGGAATTCCACCAAATCTTTACCAAACAGATGATCCTTATTGTATTTAAATTGTTAAGCAGACTAAAAGGAAATCTGATTTTTAGAAAACCATCAAAATATTAATAATAAAATTTAATGAAGATAGCACAAAAAGAGAGTTTAGACTAATCTCATTTATGAATATTGGTGTAAATTTCTAAATAAAATGGTACAAATAAAGTATGGTAGCAGCATTTTGAAAGAATAATACCCCTTGGCTAAGAAGAATTCATATCAGGAATGCAAGAATTATTCAATATTAGAAAGCTGTTAATATGATTTACCATATAAATATATAAAAAAAGAATTACATAATTATCCTCCTTGATGTTGAAAAGATATTTGATAAAGCAAAAAATGAGAGAAACTATCTGCAAATCATATATCCAATAAGGGGCTCATATCCAGAATATATAAAGAACTCTTAAAACTCAACAACAAAAAAACAACCCAATTAAGGATTTGAATATGCATTTCTCAGAAGATATATAGCCAATAAGCACATAAAAAGAGTTCAGTGTCATCAGCTTTCAGAGATATTCAACTCAAAACCACAATGAGATACCAATTCACACCCACTAGGACGGCTAAAATAAAAAAGATAGATAACAAGTGTTGGTAAGGGGGTAGAGAAATTGGAACACTCATACACTGTGTGTGGAAATGCAAAATGGTACAGCTGCTTTGGAAGACATTCTGGCCACTCCTCAGAACATTAAACATAGAATTACCATATGACCCACTCCTAGGTACATACCTAAGAGTAATGAAAACTTAAGTCCACACAAAAAGTTTCACACAGATGTTCACAGAAGTATTATTCACAAGAGGCAAAGATATGAAAAAAACCAAATGCCCATCAACTGATAAATGGATAAAGAAAATGTAGTATATCCATCCAATGGCATATAATTTGGCAACAAAAAGGGATGGGTGGGACCTTCAAGAAGATGGGGGAGTAAGATGTGGAGATCACCTTCCTCTCCACAAATACATCAAAAATACATCTACATGTGGAACAACTCCTACAGAACACCTACTGAATGCTGGCAAAAGACCTCAGACTTCCCAAAAGGGTCTTGGTGCTCCAGCCGGGTGTCAGGCTGAGCCTCTGAGGTGGGAGAGCCGAGTTCAGGACACTGGACTACCAGAGACCTTCTGGCCCTACGTAATATCAGTCAGTGAGAGCTCTCCCAGAGATCTCTGTCTCAACACTAAGACCCAACACCACTCAATGACCAGCAAGCTCCAGTGCTGGACACCCCATGCCAAACAAACAGCAAGACAGGAAAACAACCCCACCCATTAGCAGAGAGGCTGCCTAAAATGACAATAAGTTCGCAGACACCCCAAAATACACCACCGGATTCTGTCCTGCCCACCAGAAGGACAAGATCCAGCCTCATCCACCAAAACACAGGCACCAGTCCCCTCTACCAGGAAGCCTACACAACCCACTGAACCAAACTTACCCAAGGGGGGAAGACACCAAAAACAACGGGAACTACGAACCTGCAGCCTGTGAAAAGGAGACCCCAAACACAGTAAGTTAAGCAAAATGCGAAGACAGAGAAACACACAGCAGATGAAGAAGCAAGGTAAAAACCAACCAGACCAAACAAATGAAGAGGAAATACGCAGTCTACCTGAAAAAGAATTCAGAGAAATGATAGTAAAGATGATCCAAATTCTTGGAAATAGAATGGAGAAAATACAAGAAATGTTTAACAAGGACCTAGAAGAACTAAAGAGCAAACAAACAATGATGAACAACACAATAAATGAAATTAAAAATTCTCAAGAAGGAATCAATAGCAGAATAACTGAGGCAGAAGAACAGATAAGTGACCTGGAAGAAAAAATAGTGGAAATAACTACCACAGAGCAGAATAAAGAAAAAAGAATGAAAAGAATTGAGGATAATCTGAGACACCTCTGGGACAACATTAAACGCAACAACATTTGAATTATACAGGTCCCAGAAGAAGAAGAGAAAAAGAAAGGGACTGAGAAAATATTTGAAGAGATTATAGTTGAAAACTTCCCTAACATGGGAAAGGAGATAGTCAATCAAGTCCAGGAAGGGCAGAGAGACCCATAATGGATAAATTCAAGGAGAAACATGTCAAGACACATATTAATCGAACTATCAAAAATTAAATTCAAAGAAAAAATATTAAAAGCAACAAGGGAAAAGCAACAAATAACATACAAGGGAATCTCCATAAGGTTAACAGCTGATCTTTCAGCAGAAACTCTGCAAGCCAGAAGGATGTGGCAGGACATATTTAAAGAGATGAAAGGGAAAAACCTACAACCAAGATTACTGTACCCAGCAAGGATCTCATTCAGATTCGACAGAGAAATTAAAACCTTTCCAGACAAGCAAAAGGTAAGAGAATTCAGCACCACCAAACCAGCTTTACAAGAAATGCTAAAGGAACTCCTCTAGGCAGGAGACACAAGAGAAGGAAAAGACCTACAATAACAAACCCAAAACAATTAAGAAAATGGTAATAGGAACATACATATTGATAATTACCTTAAATGTAAATATATTAAATGCTCCAACCAAAAGACATAGACTGGCTGAATGGATACAAAAACAAGACCCATGTATATGCTGTCTACAAGAGACCCACTTCAGACCTAGGGACACATATAGACTGAAAGTAAGGGGATGGAAAAAGATATTCTATGCCAATGGAAATCAGAAGAAAGCTGGAGTAGCAATTCTCATATCAGACAAAATATACTTTAAAATAAAGACTATTACAAGAGACAAAGAAGGACATTACATAATGATTAACGGATCAATCCAAGAAGAAGATATAAAATTGTTAATATTTATGCACCCAACATAAGAGCACCTCAATACATAAGGCAAATGCTAACAGCCATAAAAGGGGAAATCAACAGTAACACAATAATACTAGGGGACTTTAACACCCCACTTTCACCAATGGACAGATCATCCAAAATGAAAATAAATGAGGAAACACAAGCTTTAAATGATACATTAAACAAGATGGACTTAATTGATATTTATAGGACATTCCATCCAAAAACAACAGAATACACTTTTTTCTCAAGTGCTCATGGAACATTCTCCAGGATAGATCATATCTTCGGTCACAAATCAAGCCTTGGCAAATTTAAGAAAATTGAAATCGTATCAAGTACCTTTTCCGGTCACAGCGCTGTAAGACTAGATATCAATTACAGGAAAAAAACTGTAAAAAATAAAAACACATAGAGGCTAAACAATACACTACTTAATAACCAAGAGATCACTGAAGAAATCAAAGAGGAAGTCAAAAAATACCTAGAAACAAATGACAGTGAAAACACGACGATCCAAAACTTATGGGATGGAGCAAAAGCAGTTCTAAGAGGGAAGTTTATAGCAATACAGTCATACCTCAAGAAACAAGAAACATGTCAAATAAACAACCTAACCTTACACCTAAAGCAATTAGAGAGAGAAGAAGAAAAAAACCCAAAGTTAGCAGAAGGAAAGAAATCATAAAGATCAGATCAGAAATAAATGAAAAAGCAATGAAGGAAAAGATAGCAAAGATCAATAAAACTAAGAGCTAGTTCTTTGAGAAGATAAACAAAATTGATAAACCATTAGCCAGACTCATCAAGAAAAAAGGGGAGAAGACTCAAATCAATAGAATTAGAAATGAAAAAGGAGAAGTAACAACTGACACTACAGAAATACAAAGGATCATGAGAGATTACTACAAGCAACCATATGCAAGAAATAGACAACCTGTAAGAAATGGACGAATTCTTAGAAAAGCACAACCTTCTGAGTCTGAACCAGGAAGAAATAGAAAGTATAAACAGACCACTCATAAGCACTGAAATTGAAATTGATTAAAAGTCTTCCAACAAACAAAAGCCTAGGACCAGATGGCTTCACAGGCAAATTCTGTCAAACATTTAGAGAAGAGCTAACACCCATCCTTCTCAAACTCTTCCAAACTATAGCAGAAGGAGGAATACTCCCAAACTCATTCTACGAGGCCACCATCACCCTGATACCAAAACCAGACAAAGAGGTCACAGAAAAAGAAAACTACAGGCCAATATCACTGATGAACATACATGCACAAATCCTCACAAAATACTAGCAAACAGAATCCAGCAGCACATTAAAAGGATCATACACCATGGTCAAGTGGGGTTTATCCAGGGAATGCAAGGATTCTTCAATATACACAAATCAAACAGTGTGATAAACCGTATTAACAAATTAAAGGATAAAAGCCATATGATCATCTCAGTAGATGCAAAAAAGCTTTTGACAAAATTCAACACCCATTTATGATAAAAAACCCTCCAGAAAGTGGGCATAGAGTGAACCTACCTCAACATAATAAAGGCCATATATGACAAACCCACAGCCAACATCATCCTCAATGGTGAAAAACTGAAACCATTTCCACTAAGATCAGGAATAAGACAGGTTGCCCACTCTCACCACTCTTATTCAACATAGTTTTGGAAGTTTTAGCCACAGCAGTCAGAGAAGAAAAAGAAATAAAAGGAATCCAAACCAGAAAAGAAGAAGTAAAGCTGTCACTGTTTGCAGATGACATGATACTATACATAGAGAATCCTAAAGATGCTACCAGAAAACTACTAGAGCTAATCAATGAATTTGGTAAAGTAGCAGGATACAAAATTAATGTACAGAAATCTCTTGCATTCCTATACACTAATGATGAAAAATCTGAAAGTGAAATTAAGAAAACCACTCCCATTTACCATTGCAACAAAAAGAATAAAATACCTAGGAATAAACCTACCTAAGGAGACAAAAGACCTGTATGCAGAAAATTATAAGACACTGATGAAAGAAACTAAAGATGATACAAATAGATGGAGAGATATACCAAGTTCTTGGATTGGAAGAATCAACATTGTGAAAATGACTATACTACCCAAAGCAATCTACAGATTCAATGCAGTCCCTATCAAACAACCACTGGCATTTTTCACAGAACTAGAACAAAAAATCTTAAAATTTGTATGGAGACACAAAAGACCCCGAATAGCCAAAGTAATCTTGAGAAAAAAAAAAGACCAAAAAAACAGAGCTAGAGGAATCAGACTCCCTGACTTCAAACTATACTACAAAGCTACAGTTATCAACACAATATGGTACTGGCACAAAAACAGAAATATAGATCAATGGAACAGGATAGAAAGCCCAGAGATAAACCCATGCACCTATGGTCAACTAATCTATGACAAAGGAGGCAAGGACATACAATGGAGAAAAGACAGTCTCTTCAATAAGTGGTGCCTGGAAAACTGGACAGCTACATGTAAAAGAATGAAATTAGAACACTCCCTAACACCATACACAAAAATAAACTCAAAATGGATTAGAGACCTAAATGTAAGGCCAGACACTATCAAACTCTTAGAGGAAACTCTAGGCAGAACACTCTATGACATAAATCACAGCAAGATCCTTTTTGACCCACCTCCTAGAGAAATGGAAATAAAAACAAAAATAAACAAATGGGACCTAATGAAACTTAAAAGCTTTTGCATAGCAAAGGAAACCATAAAGAAGATGAAAAGACAACCCTCAGAATGGGAGAAAATATTTGCAAACGAAGCAACTGACAAAGGATTAATCCAAAATATACAAGCAGCTCATGCAGCTTAGTATCAAAAAAAACAAACAACCCAATCCAAAAATGGGCAGAAGACCTAAATAGACATTTCTCCAAAGAAGATATACAGATTGCCAACAAACACATGAAAGGATGCTCAACATCACTAATCATTAGAGAAATGCAAATGAAAACTACAATGAGGTATAACCTCACACCAGTCAGAATGGCCATCATCAAAAAATCTACAAACAATAAATGCTGGAGAGGGTGTGGAGAAAAGGGAACCCTCTTGCACTGTTGGTGGGAATGTAAATTGATACAGCCACTATGGACAAGAGTATAGAGTTTCCTTAAAAAACTAAAAATAAAACTACCATACGACCCAGCAATCCCACTACTGGGCATATACCCAGAGAAAACCATGATTAAAAAAGAGTCATGTACCACAATGTTCATTGTAGCTCTATTTACAATAGCCAGGACATGGAAGCAACCTAAGTGTCCATTGACAGATGAATGGATAAAGAAGATGTGGCACATATATACAATGGAATATGACTCAGCCATATAAAGAAACGAAGTGGAGTTATTTGTAGTGAGGTGGATGGACCTTGAGTCTGTCATACAGAGTGAAGTAAGTCAGAAAGAGCAAAACAAATACCATGTGTTAACACATATATACGGAATCTAAAAAAAAAGAAAAAGGTTCTGAAGAACTTAGGGGCAGGACAGGAATAAAGACACAGATGTAGAGAATGGACTTGAGGACACGGGGAGGGGGAAGGGTAAGCTGGGGCGAAGTGAGTGGCATGGACTAGTATATACTACCAAGTCTTCTAGTGTGTTTTAGAATCTGCATCCCCAGTTCGTCCATAGAGGCACAGGAGTGAGCTGAGAGCTTATGGACCTGGAGAAGACACTGTGTGTAGAGAAATCAGGACACAGCGGTGACCTGCTCGGACCCATGACCAGAGACCAGAGGTCAGCAAGACCTCTTAGTGGGTGTCAGTATGGATAGCTGACAGTGGCTAGGAAGAATGCCCACCAAACCCAATCATTGACAGCCCATAGGCAAGTGTCTATCAGCTCACAAGAGCTAATTGTTAAAGTTTCAGGAATTTTATGTGCTGATTGTTAAACCCAGCCATTATTAAAATTAAATTATGTAAACTGACAGGTAAATTACATTAAAAAAAGAAAGGTAGTAAATACTCAAAAGTTATCACTTCCTAATCATTTTACTATTATATGTGTTCTTGAGGTTATTTACATATCTCTAAACCTTTGTATCTTTATCTGTATGATGGAAATGCTAAATAATGGTAAACATCTCTTCGCAAGTTCAGGTATAATGTCACGTCAGTAGCTTGAAATTAGCCACGGTGAGAGTATTTAGGAAATTGGCAAACGCTGGAAACCAGGGCTTGAGTTCCTGTTTTTTTGACTCTCTAGAGTAGATTGAAGAAAGTAATGGAGAAAATGTTAATAAGGCAAATTACATTTAAAAGTGTGTTGTGTATATAGCTGGTTTTTTGGTGTGTTAAATAGCGCAAAAAATTGAGGAAATATTCTTGTAGTATTCTAAAATTATTACCTGATTCAGACAAGAGGTCATTCAGATCATTGAGGAGTGAGTGATATTCTGTTATTTACGTTTGCTGGTTTACTTTTATCTTGTTCACATAAAAGAAACTATCAACCAGCATTCACAGGGAAATCATACACATTCATCAGTGCTGTGGTGACTTCTCATAGTAATCTGACCTTGTCAAAGGATGGCTGAATTGCAACCATAGGTTGGCTCTGGGTACAAAAGTTCAGCAAAACCAAGGCATTCTGTGTGGCTATATGGAATTTAAAATTAAGAATATTGTATATTTTATTATTTTTTAGAATTGTCTCACATCCTCTGTATAAGTTTATAATAAACTTACGTACATATGTATACACGTACTTCTTCCCCAGAGAGCTGATGGTTAAACATAGATCAGAACATCACTCCAGGGACTTCCCTGGTGGTCCAGTGGTTAGGACTGCGAGCTTCCACTGCAGGGGGCCCGGGTTCCATCCCCGGTCGGGGAGCTAAGATCCTGCAAGCCGTGCAGTGAGGCCAAAAAAAAAAAAAGGTCACTTCATAGGCCCCTCAAAACGTGGACACAACTCTGAGCAAAAGTGGGGAATGTTCAACTTGGCTAAGATTGTTTCCACTCTTGACGGAATGGGAACTCAATATATATATTAAATTCAGTTATAGAGAAAAGAATCTTGCATTTATTGCACTTCACAAATTATGAATATGTTTAAGATTTGTACTTATTTCTCATCTGAAAGAGCTTAGTTGAATAAGAAGCTTCTGAGACCAGAGTGCCCTCGGTTTATGCCTCCCGCGGCACATCCCACACGGGGAATGAGCGGGCCTCCAACTCTGTTGTAACAATATTGATGGTCCCTTCTCGGTCCTGACACATAACAGAAGTTGATGAGGGTCACTGAGTCTTGAAGTGGACATAAATCCTGAGGCTGCCCTGCATAACCTTTGACCTTTCAGTGGCTGCCGCCTTAAGGTAATTGGCTGAGTTGTTGGGAGTTAGGGTGGAGGGAATTGGGGATGTTGGGGGCTCTATAGAACCGAGACCTTTAAATGGACTCCATAATTTCCATTCCACATTTAAGGCTACCCTGGAAATTTATAGACTATGGTTTGGAAATCATTACAAGTACTAGACATGTTTTTCGTGCCTGCAGATCTGTGGAATGAGAATCTCTGGACGTTGTAACAAATGCCCTAAATAAATCAGATGTGCCCACTAGAGACGGAGAGCTGTCTCATGGGGATTTTGCCAGGCATGACTCCTGATCGTGGGCAGATCAGTTGCTTCAAGACTGCAAGGAAAGTTTCAGCCCAGGGCATCAGTAATTTGGACCGTCTTCCTCTAGCCTGGCTGAAACTCCAGTCAGGGAACACTGGGCTGAAAAGTACCCAAGGTGCTTACCCAAAAAGGTCCTACCTTCATACTGACCTTGTAAAATGCTTACAATATATTAATATTTTAAAAAGATAAGACTGTATATGCATAATGCTATTTAATGCACCTCTTATAAAAATACAATCAAAGGTATTGTGTTAAAAATTTACTGGAGGGCTTCCCTGGTGGCGCAGTGGTTGGGAGTCCGCCTGTCGATGCAGGGGACACGGGTTCATGCCCTGGTCTGGGAAGATCCCACATGCCGCGGAGCGGCTGGGCCCATGAGCCATGGCCACTGGGCCTGCGCGTCCGGAGCCTGTGCTCCGCAACGGGAGAGGCCACAGCAGTGAGAGGCCCACGTACCTCAAAAAACAAAACGAAACAAAACAAAAATTTACTAGAAGCACAATCACCAGAATTGTGGTTATCTCTGGGTGGGATTGATTATAGGCAATTTTTTTCTTAGTGGTTTTCTACATTTTATAAGCATCCTTACAGAGCATGTGCTGATTTTGTCATTAAAAAAGTAAATGTTATTTTAAAAATAATGTGTGTAGCAGGGCGAGAGGGAGAAAGAGAGAGAGAGAAAGGGACAGGAATGAAACAAAGCAGAAACAGAAGGAAAAAACCACTTCCATTCAGAACTCCTCCTATCAGCAGGCCCCCTATTTGAGCCAGTTCCGACCCACAGCAGCCAAAGTTCCTAAACCAGTGCAAAGTCCTGGGGCAACAAGTTGAGGGCACAGTTCAGCAAAGGTAGCTGAGGAGCTGTCGGCTTATATCACAGCGGCCCACAGCCAACATTCTGGACCCTTCCAGGAAACCGAGCTCTGCATCCTCCCCCAGGAGATGCCAGGGCCCTCCGGTTGCTCAACCCAACCTCCACCTTTCAGTGAAGGTGAGAGACAAGCAGGTCCGGCCCTATCCCGTGTGCATCGGGGATGCTCCGCAATGGCTAGCCGGCTGAATGGATGGATGCACTTGTGCTTCGCATGGGAGTCAGCTTCCACACAGAGCCTGGGTGAAGGATGGTGTGTACCAGGAGCACACATATATCTTGGCTCGTGTTGTCGGGCTGATGTAGTGCTGCTGCAGACCACCCTGGATACTTAAAATCCAGGAGGTATTTTTCAGACTCTGCTGCCAGTGGCTGATTTGGTGGCTTAGACATGGGGTATTGATGTGTCCTGGAATCAGAGCAAATCACGTTCAGGAGATAGAAAAACGCTGCCACAGGGAGTGATGTAGGACGGGAATTTTAGCCCAGTGTTTGCGTGGAGCTAGTCAATTTCTCCACTTCTAGTCTTGGAGTCAGAGACAAACCCTTAGAGAAACAATGTGCCGCTCTACTTGTGTGACTGATGGGAATCTAGAACTGATACTCTACCGAAATGATTACTCTGAACAGATTCTACTGTGAAAATTTGTGTATTGTCACTACCGATTCAGTTACAGGCAGTTCTGGAGATACGAAGCAACAAACTTTACAAAGTTCCCCTGGGCCCTCTGGTTCATTTTCTTTAGTTAGAGTGAGGGTCTGCATGTACCTCACCTGCAAGGGCCTGGGACAGACAGAAACCAGGCCCAGAGTCAGAAAGAAAGAAAATGCTCAGCTTGCATGCCCGTATCTCTCTGGTTGGTTTCCACAGGAATATGGTTGAGGAACTATTCTGTTACGCCCAAGAGCAGTAAAATAGAGAAGTTCAGAGCATGAATGTTGGAGTTCTGGTTCAGCTGTTTTTTCGCTGTGCAACCTGGGGAAAGTTACTTAACCTCTCTGAGCTTCCTATGTAAAATTAGGACAATGAGAGAAGTTCTGTCGTAGGGTGATTTTAAGAATTAAAAGAGAGAGTCATGTACCTTAGCACATTGTCTGGGACAGAGGAGTTGCTAATCAGTGTCAGTAGTGGTAGTGATGATGATGATGGTGGTGGTGGTGTTCGATTCTGGAACTTAGCGAGGCAGGACTAGTTGGAGGGGGTGAAGGGTGGTGGTAGTTCGTACTCTGGCCATGAGGGAGGCAATGAATATTTCCTTAGAGAAATGAATGTTTTCAGGGAATTCCCTGGTGGTCCAGTGGTTAGGACTCTGTGCTTTCACTGCCGACAGCACGAGTTCTATCCCTGGTCGGGGAACTAAGATCCCGTAAGCTGTGCAGCGTGGCCAAAAAAAAAAAAAAGTGTTTTCAGCCTAACTAGATTTTGAAAACTCTGTAATTAGGCTTTGTTGATAGGACAAACAGATGTTCTGGCAAAGCATTTTTAGTGCCCCCTAAATGACACCTCTTATGGGTGACTTTTTTTTTTTTTTTAAATTTCAGGAAACCACTTCAGGGTCTCAGGCTATGAAACTGTGGTCCTGGTACACTTCCTGTCCTGAAGTTTCTTGCAGACAGGAGATAACTACTTTTGTTGTCACCTGCTCCAGTTTCTCCTTCCAAGGTTCCCAGGGCCACCCTATCCTGGAGTTTGCTGCTCTTGGTTTAACTTCCACTCCTTATGTATACCAACGTCTACTGACCTAGGGCTCAGAGGTCATTTTAGGGAAAGAGTCTTCCAAAGGGAAGGTGATTCTGTCTCTGGGGAACCAGAGAACTTTTAACCTGGTCTTGCTGTGAGAAGGGCTCAGGGCCTGAACTCTGCCCTGGAACCCTGTGGGAAGCCTCCATCTGAGCTTTCAGAGATTCCTCAGCCGTCGATTGGTCAGGGATAGATGCCGAAGGACATATTCAGAGAACAGGAGCCTAGCTCTCCCCATGTGCTCCTTTTAGCCTAGAGCCACTCATCCAAAGGACACCTCCCAGCACCAGTGGAGATAGAGAAGAAACAAGTGAGTCATGTGGAGCAGACCAGGGACTTCTGAGAAGGAGCTGCCAGTGGACTCCCAAACTGTTTGATGCAGAAACATGACCTGAGGTTGATAACGCAGGGTCAGGCTTGGCAATGTGTTCCAAGCTTGCTAGATTTCACAGGGCATTCACTAACAGGATCTGCTTTGGTCCTCACCCAAATCCCAGGAGAGAGGACGGACAAGCCCTGTGAGCCCATTTTATGGATGAGGAAACAGAGTCAGAGAGGGGACACAACTGGCCTAAGGCCTCGCAGCTAGGACATGGCAGGGCGATGGCCAGGATGTGGTCCTGTTCCTAGTTTATCCTTTCTTCACCCCCACCCGAAAGAGGTTAAAGACAGTCCCTGCTAAAGAGCTTTCCCCAAGGACTTTGTTAACAACATCCCATTAATCCTCACAGCCATTCTGGAGCAGCAGGTGGCTAATATTATAATGATTATAATGATCGTTATCATGACATAGAATCACTGGGAGCCTGGGGAACAGCTTCCTTACTGCCACACTTTTCTGTGACCCATATGGGCGTGCGCCTGTGTGTATATCTATATATCTAGGTATAGATAGATAGGTAGATAGAGAGATAGATAGATAGACAGACCGACCTCCCCATCAGCAGGACATCCAGGTGAGGCAGCTCGCGCTGGGTGCTGAGAACAAGGCCTAAGGTCCCAGCACTTGTGAGCAGGGATTCTGTATGTTTTTCTGATGATCTAGGGGCACAAAAGCTTTTGAGGATGACAGGCATAGGGAGTTAACACGATTAGAGAAATTTGGGGGCGTCTTCACGGGCTCAAGTGCAGGCAGCAAATAAAGGTGCTGAGCCCCTCCTGACTGGGAATGTGAGGCCAGAGCCTCTTCTCAGGAGTGGAAGGAAGCCAGCGTACGGAGGCCCGCCCAGGCCTTCTGGGCTCCCAGGGGGCCGCTGGGAAGTGAGAGGGTACCCAGCCCTTGCTGTCATCACAGTCCACACTCAGAAGCAGATTGGCCAGACCAGCGAGAGGGTGGTGAGTCTGCCCCAGGACCGGGTCCTGGTTCACTGCCGGCCTCAGCTCTTTACTCTGTGATGCTCTCGTGCAGCTGAGAAGGGGAGAGGGCCAGGTGGGAAGGAGGCTGTTTGGCTTCCACGGCGTAAGGAGCAAGAGGAAAATCCCTGCCCTTGGTGCTGGGGACCCTGGATGCTCTGGTCTGAACGTTTGTGTCCTCCACCAATTCATGTGTTGAAATCTTAATGCCCTACGTGATGGTATTAGTACAGTACGTGGGGCCTTTGGGAGATGCTTACGTCATGAGGATGGAACCGACATGAATGGGCTTAGAGCTCTCATAAAAGAGGCTCCAGAGATCTCCCTGCCTTTTCTGCCGTGTGAGAACATATGACTCTGGAGAGACCCCCGCCTGGTCATGCTGGCGCCCTGATCTCAGGCTTCCAGCCTTCACAGCTGTGAGCAATACATCTCCATGGTCTGTAAGATGCTCAGTCTGCAGTACTTTGTTTTAGCAGCCCAAACAGACTAAGGCACTGCAGGTTGCTGCTCCCGGTGTCCTGCGTCTGAGGCCCCTTTGGTCAGCTTTATGCTGACAAGCCCTTCTTCCTGGCCTTATAGAGTCATTCATTCTTTTTTTTCTTTTTTTTCTTTTGGCTGCACTGCATGCAGAATCTCAGTTCCCCTGCCAGGGATTGAACCCTGGGCCACAGCAGTGAAAGCCCAGAATCCTCACCACTAGGCCACCAGGGAACTCCCCAGGGTCATTCATTCTTTCATTCACTCATCTGTCTTAGTTCAGGCTGCTGTAGCAGAATAATATAGACTGGGTGGCTTAAACAACAATTTATTTTTCACAGTTCTGGAGGCTGGGAAGTCCAAGGTCGAGTGTGGGTAGCTCCAGTGTCTGGTGAGAGCCCTTTTCCTGGTTTGCAGATGGCTGTCTTCTTGCTATGTCCTCACATGGTGGAGGGAGCTCTAGTCTTTTCTTAGAAGGAGGACACTAATCCCATCATGGGGGCTCCAGCCTCATAACCTCATCTAAACCGAATTACCCCCCAGAGGCTCCACCTCCTCATATCATCCCCTTGGAGGCTAAGGTTTCAGTATATGAATTTTGGGGGGGACACAAACATGAAGTCCGTAACACTCATGCATCCATTCAAGAAGTGTTTGTGGAGCGTAGTCCCCAAGGCCCTGACAGTCCAGTGTGAGCAACTGACAAGTAACCAGCAGTGACGTTACATGGGAGAAGTGCCCTGGCACGGTGTGGTCACTGGGTGCCAGGGAATATGTAAGAGGAAAACGAGCACCATTTCAGAGTGTCGGGGGAGGCTTCCCAGAAGAAGTGACCTCTCAGGGAATGAACAAGAACTGGGCAAGCAAAGAGAAACAGGGGAGCAGGCTAGCTGGCACAGTCAGCAGCACCTGCAGAGGTAATGCCGCAGCGTGTAGGCTTCATTCTCATCTCAGCTCCTCCCCACAATCCCATGCTGCTCAGGTCTTTCTGGGCTGCAAGTCATGAGTTTATTTTCCTGCAGAGATCTGACAGAAATAAAAAAATCACTGTGGGTGCTTGTTGGGTAGGGCCTGCACTGCTACATGTTTTGGATGTGATGGTTAATTTTATGGGTCAATTTGGCTAGGCCATGGTACACAGATATGTGATCAAAGACCAGTGCACATGTTGCTATGAAGGTAAATATTTGGGGGACGAGATTAAAATTTAAACCAGTACACTTTGAGTAGAGCAGATTACCCTCCACAACGTGGGTGGGCCTCATCCAATCAGTTGAAGGCCTTAAGAGAAAACAGAACGACGAACCCTGAGGAAGAGGGAATTCT
Organism: Stenella coeruleoalba; assembly: GCF_951394435.1. Lineage (NCBI taxonomy): Eukaryota > Metazoa > Chordata > Mammalia > Artiodactyla > Delphinidae > Stenella > Stenella coeruleoalba. The sequence goes on along the minus strand of NC_137164.1, from coordinate 20,805,896 downwards.
GCCTGCAGTCTGCCTTCAGACTCTAGTTGCAACATCAACCCTTCCCTGGGTCTCTAGCCTGCCACCTGCCCTGCAGATTTTGTTCTTGCCAGTCTCCACCATCGTGTGAGCCAATTGCTTAAAATAAATCTCTTTCCATGCATTGATTGATCGATCGATCGATAGATACAGATCCTATTGGTTCTGTTCTCTGGAGGACCTTGACCATTACACTGGATAAACCCTGGCGCCTTTAGGTTGCCTTGATTCATTTGAAAGTGTTAACGTTTTATCCACCAGGAAAGACCATGCTTTCTGGCTTTTTCTGCTGATCACAAAGGACTTGGTAGGAAAAAAACAGCCCCCAATTCCATGCCTGCCCCGGGTCTCTAGAGTCCAGACAAGTCAATTCACTTCCTGGGAGTTGGTTTCTTCATCTGTCACACAACTGACAGCGGCAGTTCAGGTGACATGGCAGCATGGGGAGCCTCATAATAAAAATGACATAGGTACTACTTACGTAACATTTTTCCAGGAGCCAGCCCTCACGGGAAGCACATTACATGCATGATCTCATTTCATTCTCACAGCAAAGCCACCAGTTAGGAATCATCCTCAACCCCGTGCTAGAGATGAGGAAACTGAGGCACAGAGAAACTTAGCTGCATCACCCAGATTCACCCAGGTGGATTGGAGGCAGAGTGAAGAAGCCCAGGCAGCCGCCCTGCTAGGCCTGCATTGAGACAGAGGAGGGAGGCTGAGGCCCCCTCTGGTTTGTGTCTTTTTGCGCCACTCCATTGCTCCGCTCCGGGGGAAAGGCCCCAGGCAACCTGCCAGCCCTGGTTCTGCCAGCCTCTTCGCCTTAGGATCCTGGTGACCGACTGGAATAAAGACGGCGAAGTGAGGCTTTATCCGGTGTTCACATCCCAGCAAAAGAAGAGAGGTGTTTACAGCCACTTATTTCCACTAACAAGGGGAGTGGAAAATTATGTGCATGGATCTGTTTTTTAAAGTGTTGTTATAAATTAGACCAGTTGAGTTATAAAACCCTTTAGGAATGGCATTCATCCGGATGGACACATCCACAGAAGCCCCAGGATGGCAGCCCTCCGGGGCGCACCCTCTGATGACGCTTGCTTGGCACGGGTAACGGAGCGCACCGTTCACCTTCGCCTGCTTCCCCTCCTCGAGATGCCGAAGGCTCGTGGGGCTGCTCTTTGCCAAGTGTTGACGTATGAGATGGGGGCTTCCGCTCGCCCCAGGCCTCACAAGTATTAGGGGCAGGTCTGCTCAGGATGATGGTGCCTGGCAATTCCAGAGTCCTGAGCAGCCGCTGCCCCTCTTCCCACCACCTTCCCTTCCTTCTTCACATCCTGAATAACCTGGGGAGAAAGACTGTCCACCAGGGCCGCTTCTGTGGGAGTCTCTGGGTTCCCAGGGGCTTCTCTTTCTCCTCCTCCCCCAGATTCTGGGGTCCCTGGAGCGGCCTCACCGGGAAACAGCCAGCTGTGGGGCATCTCTCTGACGTGCTGCTGCTGGTGTCTTCCTGGAAAGTCCTCTCCTTCCCACACTCTCCCAGCAGGCTCTGTTGCTTCTCTTCTGTGTTCCCCTCTGTGCTTTGTACATAGATACAGGTACCATTATGGGTCAGTTGTGTCCCTGAAAAAGATGCTGAGGTCCTAACCCCCAGTACCCGTGAACGTGGCCTTATTTGGAAATAGGGTCTTTGCAGATGATCAAATTAAAATGAGGCTGTTAGGGTGGGCCCTGATCCAATATGATTGGTGCCCTTATCAAAAGATAATTTTGGACCCAAAGACAGACACATACAGAGGAAAGAGGATGTGGAGACAGAGGGAGAGCGCCATCTACAAGCCAGGGAACTCCCGAGGCCACCGGAATGAGGTGTGGGGCAGATTCTCCCTCCCAGCGTCAACCCTGCCTGTGCCTTGATTTTGGACTTCCAGAGCCATGAGACAGTTAATCTCTGAGGCTCAAGCCCACTAAGCTGTGGTACTTTGTTATAGCAGCCTTAGGAAACTAACACAGATACTGATAGCCCAATCACAGCCCGTTACATTTATTTGATTTCTCGTCTCCACAACTATAAGCCTTGAAGGCCTGGACCGTATTGCCCCAGGATCTAGTACAGTGCCTGACACATAGTAGGCCATCAGAAAATGTTAGTGCCATAAGAATAATTAGACTTTGAGGTGGAAAACTGCTAGAGAGAATTTTGACTGTTGTCCTAATTAACTATACAAAGATGCAAATTACAAACACGTGTTACTTAAACAGCTCTGTAGCCCTCTTAATTATATCATCACCTAGATGGTGCCCCCAGGAAATACCTGTTCTGGATTATTGGGTTGATAATCAATGAAGTGGGGCAGGAAGGAAGTGAAGGGGGCGATTTGCAGCTCAGCAAGCTGCGTAGGAAGAGAGAACAGAACAAGTGTGCCCTGCAAGATACCTGGAGGTGCCTCTTCACGTGCCAGATTGATTTCTGGTTCTTATGCTTCAGCACCACCCTCCAGGAAGCGGGGCTGAGGGCCTGGGGAAGAGGCAGGAGGGATTTATGAGGGCCATCGTCAGGGAATGCATCATACCTGTGTGTTCCTAACTGGGATTACGTGCTTTTGCTCCTGGGGCATGTGTGCCCGGCTGTGGGGGACACGTGGGACCCAGGGCATCTCAGAGAAGTCTGGCTCCTGGAGCTACCAGCCCAGGCCCCCCAGAGTTAGTCCTGACACCTGCTTAGCTACTCACAGGGCACCTTCTGAAGACGTTGAGGTCTCAACCCGCACCTGTCTGATATCCTGCTCCCGTAACTGGGGAGCAAAGAGCAGAAAAGTTGCAGTCTTTCTGGAACGTGATTTGGGAACTTGTTCTTCAACTCTAATGTCAATTTCTTAGAGGTGACTAGATTTCCCCAGTAATCACTCATTACTTTTTCAAAGTCCAGGCAGACCTCAGAGATCTCGCAGGTTCGGTTCCAGACCACCGCAATAAAGAGAATATTGCAATAAAGCAATTCACACACATTTTTAAACTTCCCAGGGCATATAAAAGTTACATTTACACTACACTGTAGCCTGTTAAGTGTGCAATAGCATTATGTCTAAAAAAACAATGTACATACCTTAATTTAAAAATAATTTATTGCTAAAAAAATGCTAACCATCAACTGGCAGCGCAGGGTGGCCACAAACCTTCAATTTGTAAACAAGGCAATATCTGTGCAGCATGATAAAACAAGGTATTCCTGTATAGTAAGCAGCATATTGGATCATGTGAAAACACACTGAGCCAAAGGGGTTTTTCTTGTAACGTAATAAACTGCATTTGAATTTGAGTCTTTTCTGATTTAAGCTTCAGCTCTGAATTATTACTCAGGAGTGATTAATGCCATGAAAAAGTGAGCTAAAGTTTTCATTATCAAGTGAGTATATAGAGAGAATGGGGAAAAAGGCATAAATAATGTTAATTAATATTAATAAGGATTGCCTCTGGGCTGTGAGATTATGGGCAATTTAAGCTTTTAATATTTTTATTGCCAAATTTTGAAAATGAACGTGTATTTTTCATACAATCAGAAAAACGTTATTTTTAAAGAAGTCAGTATCCTAAGTACAGTTGACACATATCTATTGTGTGAGAGCTGGGTGTACGCAGACCTGGGAGATAGAAATTCATCCTCGTTCTGAAACAGGAGGAGCTGTTCCGAAAGCTGAAGTGTTCTCCAACTCCGCCTCCTGCCCCCACGGCCTCCAGCCCAGCCTTAAATATTAGCTCCGTGCGGTTCTACTTATTTCCTTTATTAAAGAGCAAATGAAGGCTGGAGGTCACATGGTCGTGGAGTCTATGCTCGGGTTGCCCTAGAGAGGCAACCACAAGGGATTCTTTTAATCCCCCCTCAGGACGGACAGCTCCTCCTTTGGTTTAACTGGTCCCTTCTGCTGTAGATAGCGCCATAAGCTCTTACTGGAACCTCAGTAGAAGGTGGGCACTGTGTTTCATAATGGTCTTGGGGGTACTTGCATAATAACATAATCACAGCTCAGATTTGCATGATGCTTCTGAGGGGTGGTTTCTCAGGTCTGACTGCACAATTGATTTGCCTGGGGAGTTTTTACTGCCCGGCCCACCCCCAGCCTGCTGACTTAATCCGCTTCTGGAGTCTTGTGAAAGCTCCCCAGGTGATTCTGATATGCAGCCAGCGCTGAGAAGCGCTCGTCCGCTATTTCAGCTGATTCTCAGAACCGCTACAGGCAAGGCAAGTCTGCCCCAGTTTCCAAGGCAAGTCTTTTTATAGCTACTACTTGAGAAACCTTAAGTCTCGTTCTACCTCTGGAGTTTTTCCCATTTCCTTCGTGAAACCTACAGTTGATATGACTTCCAGCTTTAAAATTTTCCAGTTATCTGAATGTAAACTCTCGGCCCTATAGAGTTTGGTCTATTCCGTGATCCCCCAAGCACTGGCAGTATTTTGGCCTCAGACTTAACACCATCCAAAGACACTAGGAAGCTTTTCCTACTCCTCTCCGCCCACATTATCCTACCGTTCCTTTAAGACAGAGGTCTAAAGATGCAGATGCCTTCAGGGCAACCAGGTACCATGAAAATGTTCATCTGGTGGTTTAATCCTGTAGGTCCACAGTAGAGGAGGCCATACGGATTTGTATCTGGAGTGTGTCCGTCCTGCCTGTGACCTTGGGCAACTTGCTTCCTGCTCTGATCCTCAGGGTTTTTCCTCTGTAGTATCATCAGGACGTTGTGTTTTTTGTTTTTTATTTTTTGCTGTATGCGGGCCTCTCACTGTTGTGGCCTCTCCCGTTGCGGAGCACAGGCTCCGGACGCGCAGGCTCAGCGGCCATGGCTCACGGGCCCAGCCGCTCCGCGGCATGTGGGATCTTCCCGGACCGGGGCACGAACCCGTGTCTCCTGCATCGGCAGGCGGACTCTCAACCACCGCGCCACCAGGGAAGCCCCAGGACATTGTTTTGATGGCCTACATAGTAGACGCTACAAAGTTCAAAGACACACTTTCTTCCGTTTGATCTCCACACACTATAACTTAGGCAATTTTTACATCCCATTTTACAAACCAGGCAAATTTGACTTAAAGAGGTTTAAGTGACTTGTTCAAAATCACACAAATAGAAACCGGCAGAACTCGGTTTTGAAGTCAGTTCCTATTAGTTCCAAGCCCTTAATTCGTCTCACTGCGCCATATTAAGTTGCCTAAAAGTGTCAATTATGTTCTCCGCCCCCGAGGGTAGTTAGTGGGATTAACTGTGATAAGGCCCAGAAGCAGGCAGGGCACCTGGCGGTTCTTGCAGTCACTAAAGCATTGATAGTCATAAAAATAGTAACAGAGTAACCACGGTCCCCCTACGATTCAGTGTCTTTCCCACATTCTTCCTTCTCTCCCATCTCTGTAAGCTCAAAGGGTCTGGGCCTGACCTCATCTAATTAAAGCAGAATCTCTGGGGGTGGGGACCAGGTTTTGACATTATTTTCTTCTTTTAAAGCTTCCTAGCTGAGTCTAACATGCAGGCAGTGTTGGAAACCACTTGCTAAAATTTCTCCGGACCCCCAGACTGCGTCACACAGAGCCTGGCGTGTAAAGAAAGGGGTGTGACGGATTTATAAAAAACAGTGCACCGGGAATGGAAAACCCAGCTTTAAATCCTGCTCTGCCACTTATTAGAGAAAGGGACTTACTCTTTCTGAGCCTCAGATTCCTCATTCTAAAAGAATGAAAATGGAAACCAGGCCATCCTCTCCTGTCTGCAGGGCTGGGCTGAGAAGTGGACGCGAGACCTAGCGTGTGCTGATGTGCTCACATCTAGGAGTGCCAGAACGTGGTACCTGGGCAAGGCGCTGGGACAGCATCACTAAGTATTTAGTGATTTTCACTAGATCTTTTCTACCCATCTTTTCTTCACCCTTAAATATGAAGCCGGAGGAAATAAATAAGAAATATAATTGCACCTCACACTTCAGGACTCCCCAGGCAGCTTGCATTAATAGGTCTCTTCAGCCATCCTCTAAGTGCTAATAATTCCTGGGTGCTTTGATGGTAGCACTTTCTCCCAGAGATGAATTGACCCCAGCTAAGAGCTCAGCTCCTTCCCCCAAATCTCATTATAATCAGCCTTGATGGCAGACAGGCTTCAGAATGTAACAAAATTAGAGGTTTTAAATCATTATCTCGACTCTGGGAACATCACATTAATAAATGGGAAGGAAGATGATGGAGAGAAGGCAGGGAAGGGATTGCAGCCTCCACGCCAGAGCTTCCCACCATGCTGTTCACCCTAAAACACAGGAGGGGAAACCGATTTCACCGAAGCCGGGAGCCCTGCCCCCAGCCAAGTCGGGGTGATGTGCTCAGCGGTAAATCTGAAGTGACCTTTTCGCACCTCTGTAAATTAGTTTAGTGCTCCAGATGACCACTTCTCCCAGCTTGCTTTCCTGCCGAAGGTAACGGTAGGGAAAAATAAAAAAGTCAGTGTCTTTATGAAACATCTTGGTAAACAGAAAGTGACTTAGGAGGCAGCCCTTTCTGTTGCTGCGACTCATTTCCCTCTCGCTGCTCTCCGGAGCTGCTGAGCCTCGCATCATCTGTTCATTCATTCCACTGCCGTCAGAGCATGCTTGTAACAGGCAGAGTACCAGGCTGGCCCTGCGGAGCTTCCAAAGATGAAAGCCCGGTCATCTTTTCTACTTGCTACTCATCTACCAGATCGACGGTGTTTCCCACCACCCAGCCCCCTCCAAGGTGTGTGTCCTCGTCGTTTCTTTTCTGGATATTTCGACGCCTCTAGAGGGTCTCCCACTGGCATTCTCTGCCCTGAGTTTAAGACTCCTCTCCGCACTCACTCTCCCCCAGGCAGTTCTCAAGGGTCTAGGACAGGGACACTTGTCAGCGGCCCCTTGTGTCTCGGAGGATTTTCCCTTTGCCCCGCGTCACACTTGCCCAGCCACACACAGCCTCTGGGCTTTGCCATTATCCTGCTTTGTCCATAGGATGACCCTTCCCCCTGCTCCCTCCTCGCTACCTGCACTCATCCTCTAAGACCCAGCTCTCATCTGGAGGCTCCGCCCACTCGCCGACAAAGCCCAGGACCCTCAACACTCAGAGGTCCCTGCCTGCCTCCCTCTGGCTCCCAACACTCCAGCCCTGAAGCTTTGTTTCTTGTTTTCTCCTCTGTTTAGCCTCTGCCCGAAAGGTGTTTTCCCCCAAGCCCTGCAGGGCCGGTTCTGGAAACGTTCTCTTCATTCAGATTTGAAGTCACGTGCAATTTGTTTAGAGAAGGCTTTCCTGGATGACCCAATTCCTAGAAGCTTGTAATTCTCTGTAAAGCGTGTAACCTTACCCTATATATTTGTTTATTTACTTGAGCTTTATTTTTCTTTTTCCCTGCACTAGATTGAGATCAGCCCCGCGAGATTAGGGACCTGTTTATCTTATTCATTAATATATCCCCAGAGCCTAGGACAGTGCTTGGCACATAATGTTAAATAAACATTTAAACGGATGGATGGATGGATAAGTCAACAGCCTTCTCTGCCAGCCCTCCTTCACTCTCCAAGTTGTGTTATTACAGGAACTCTGTGCTCTCTCTTATCACTCGCCTCGTGTCTGTGCTGCAGCCTTTATTATGCATTAATGGATTGCAGCAAAATCTCAGTTCCTAACAACTGACATCCTTAAATACATTTCTTCAAATTGAACATGGATATTCCCTCTCGGAGTTTATAGTCCCACAGGAGAGAAAGGGCATCCTTGGAAAGACCTCAATCCTCTGTGTGAGTTGTAAGTGCCCGAAAGGGAAGAGGTGAGGCGCCGTGGGAACGCAGGTCATCGCTTCGAAGACCGCCTAGCTGCCCACAGTCCTGGGATAACAGGCACCCCCAGATTAATACCCAGGCCAACCATGACCCAAAGATTCCCTAGGACTGTTTCTGGGAGACATACAGGTGGACTGGAATGAACACCGGGCACTAGATTTGTCCATAGAGTCACCAACAGGCTGAAGACCTACTCAACACCAGTTCTCTTTTTTCCATGGCAGCTTAGTGGCCAGTTCCAGTGCTGAGCCAGTCACTGTTCTTTGATTCTCCGCCCTTTTGGCAGTTCTGGGTGGCTGTGACCCAACTCTAGTCAATGAAATTTAAGGGCCACCATTTGGAGGTGGGGATCCTGAGAAAGCTTTTGCTTTCCCTATTGTGTGTAGTGTCACCCTTTCCTCTTCTATTTATCTTGAATGCAGTCAAGATGGCTGGAGCTAAAGTAAGCATATTGCATCCATGAGGTGATACCCTGACAAAAAGGGCAGGAGAATCACAGAGAGGCCAATACTGACATTTTGAGAACTGAACAAATGCTAGAAACTATCTACTCTTAGACTTTGTTTTGTGAGAAAAATAGGCCTATATTTGTTCAAGCCACTGATGCTGAATTATTCTGTTATTTTCGACGTATTCTTAACATGATAGGGAACCAGGCAGACATGTCCAGTCTAGGCCTGGAGCTGGTCCGGAAGGTCACAGAGTTCTCAGAGGGACTGGGAAAGCTGCAGACAGCAAAGAATTAGACCAAGCACTAGCAGCTTGCTCCCGGGACAGACTCTTTAGTCTCATAGGCTTCAGGAGCTACCTAAGCTCCTGGCTACATCTTGCTCAGGTTAAAAAGCACCACCAGGGTGGTCTTGGGTCTGACTATATGAAACCAAAGTGACATTCCCCTTCCAGCTCATTGCCACCCCTATCAATAAAGCTTTTCATTTTATCAACCTTTCCAACCAAGATTAATCCCTCTTTCCTTCCACAATTCTTTGTAGCTCCTCCATTCAAGGCTGGCTTCGTGGGCATCAAAACTGTGCCCTGCACTCGGAATGGTCCCATGCTTGATTTTAATGCACTACTGTCACTGCTGTGAAATTCTTAATTTTCTAACATACGGTCCTAGATTTTCACTTTGTGTTGTGCCTCACAGATGTCGCCAGTCCCGCCTCTGTTACAAACCTTGACTTTGGGCTGTGTCTTAGCTTCTCTGAGCCTCAGTTTCCTCATCTGTGAGACGAGAATAATCCTAGCTGCTTTGCCCGGTTGTTGGGGAGACTAAATGAGACATAAGCAAAGCGCGGCACTGCGCCTTGCCTCTGTGAGTGCCCTGTTCTGGTTCCTTCTCCCGCCCTTCTCCTGAGCATTGGTCCTGGCCTGACTCACACTGCAGTTAGTTGCACCCACGCCCATTTCCACGGTTGCAGTTCACGTTCCTGGTACGTCATTTAGGGGGTTGATTGCCAGTTCAGCTCTCTGAGAGCCGAGATCCTCTTCATTTCTTCCCACGGTACTTGTGATGGTCCTTTGTCCTTGGCGGGCCCCAGGTAAAGGTTTGATGATGTGCGGATGCTGCTCTCGAAGCTTCTAGGACTCTAGGAGAAGCCCACTTCTCCTTTGGAAGTTGGATTTAGAGAACAGCAGAATTTAACAGCAGTATAACAAAGAAGGCATAGTCCATATTTTGTGAGACTCAAAACTTGCTATCCTGGCTTGGCTTACCTAATATAAAAGAGTCAGAAAAATCTCTCCACATCCTCTGAGCTTACATGTGGAATTAGATTAGAGCTGAGACATCACCATAAGGAATCAATGCAACCAGGACCAGGCCTCTTTGGGGGGCCCAAGGTGAAGTCCACTGCAAGAGTAATAAAGGTCTTTTTCAATAAGCCAGTTTCCACCGTGGGCTCTAGTTTCCCTTAGGATTGAATTCCAGTCACATCACCATGCCTGATGGCCAAGGGGAAACCTGCTTACCGCGCAGAAAAGTTGACACCTAGACCCAAGTGTGGTTTCCAAGAAATCCGTCAGTGAAAATGAGTGGTATTGACAGACTTGTTAGGCGGAGGAGAGTTTTGGACAGAACTAACTCATTCTGTTGCATTTAGAAAAACTCTACCTTAAACAAATCCATACCTTTCAAAGTTTCAAGCATTTTAAGCACCAGCTTACACAGCTAATGCACAAGTAGTTAATGTCGCTGATATAATATAATAACCACCAGTGATGAAGCACTTGCACGTCCTTCCTCTCCTGCAATACCCTGAGGTAGGGAGTTGACCTCACCTACTCCTCGTGAGTAAATTGAGGTTTAAGAGGATAAGTGACTTGCTTGAGGGCATGGAGCTGGCCAGCCCCAGCTGACTGACTCCCAAAACTGCTCGTGTGTAAAGTGCATTCATCTCAAGTGTGCAGCTTGGTGAATTTTAACATGTGCATGACCCAGTAACCGCCACTCTGATCAAGATGTGGAACACTTCCAGTGTTCTGGAAGCTTCTCTTCGTCTCCCCCCCACCCCTCAGTAATTCCTCTTCTGACATCAACTAGTTTGAGACAAAACAATCTTGCTTGTTTCCCTTCCTGCAGTTTTTCCTCAGAGAAGACCGAGAGGTGCTTCTGTCTCTCAGCCCTGCTAATAAATCCTATCTGTATCATGTGTTCAGTTATATGTAAAATCTCTATTTAGAGTAAAAAAATACCTTGTATTTCTAGAGGCTTCTGTGTGCGAGACACGAGCCCCACACTCCATGATGCCCCTCCCCTGGTGGTGAGGTCAGGCATGCCCTTAACATTAGGGAGACCCCAGGCAAGGGTAACATAGAGGCCCACAGACCACTTGTCGAGATGTTTCAGAGTTACAGCTAAGCCAATAGATTGATAAAGTACTTTTTTTTTCCATCTTGATAAGTAAACATCTTCATAACACGTTAGAAGACCAAGCTTGAATTTAGAGTGCGAAACATGGTGGTAGAGAGTCCGCTGTGGTTCTAGGCTGGGCAGCCTGGCCTGCCTCTCCTCCTATTTCTGGCTCCATCCCATACCCGATGTATGTACGTGGCCACCCCAGCCTGTACATCTAAGTTCTGTCCACGGCCTCCACAAAAAAGGAAGCCTTAACGTTCCTTAGTCAGCCGCGCAGCACGCTGGTGGCATGGGACACCTTCGGAAGGACAGATCTGCAAAAGATAAGCTCTGGATACCCAGAGAGAGGCCTGGAAGGGAAGGTGCGAGCTCCAGGTAGGAACGTTCACTTGCGGCTGCAGATTCCTTACCCCACAGGCTTGGGGCACAGCATGAGGAGGGCCAGGTGGGACCTGCAGAGCTTGGGGCTTAAAATGCCCTTTTGTCTGGTCCAAGGGTGGTTCTACAGAATTGCGATCGTTGGTCTCAAACAAGAGACCATTCTTGTCCTTCTCAAGTTCACTCTGAACAGTTGGGTTTGGTGAAGCCCCTCTTCACTGAGGGCTTGCCTTATGCCAGGCAGTGAGCCCTGTCCCGACATGAACGGAACTTGCTCCCAGCTCTCCTGCCTCGAGTCTAGTGGGGGAGCCCAGCGGTTAACAATTCTGGATCATGATAGAGGTTTGGGGAAGGCATCCTGCAAAGAGATGGCATCTGAGCAGTCTTGATGGGTGAGAAAGTACTAACCAGACGAAGAAGCAGGGAATGGTATTCTGGGGAGAGAGAAGAGCGTGGGTTAAGAACGGTCTGTGTAGTGAGCTTAGAGCCCTCCAGCCTGGGAAGGTTTGAGCGGTGACGTGGGGTGTGTCAGGAGAGGCCGGTGTATCCTCTGACAGGAACAGGGACCATACCTCTGGACCCTGGGGGAGCACTAAAGGCTTAAAGCAGAAGTGGGACACAGGCAAATCAACATCTGTAGCCATATGACTCTGGCGTTGATATGGAGACCATGACATCGAGAAGAAGATAATCCAGGCAGGAGCTAATGAAGGTCTGCTTATTCATTGATCGAATGGATGTCCATTGAGCCCTACGACATGGCAGGCACTGTTCTATATTGGGGGTAGTGCAGTGGACAAGGCAGAAAAGGGCCCTACTCTGAAGGGGTTCACATTCAAATGAGAAGGCAGGGACACCACAGATACATAAAGAAATAAATACTTCAGATTATTTCAGACAGACCTAAGTCCTGTGGATAATGGATCATGGGATGGAGATGATGGAGGAGGTGGGAAGAAGATGACGGACTAGCTCAGTCTTTCATGTGTTTCTTCATCCAGCACATATTTATTTACTGAGGGCCTGCTATGGGCAATGGCACTAAAATGGAGAGATTTAAACAGACACTGTCCCTGGGAGAGCCAGGGGGAGTCAGGCGTCATTGGAATATCCCATCACTGGAGGTTGTACTTTGAAGAGAAAGAGTATAGGCTTTGAGAGCATATAACCAAGGAACCTGACCTAGCCTGGGTGGTCTGAAAAGGCTTGCTTTGGGTGGGTGGAGGAACATTCCAGAGGCCCAGTGATGGGAGAGAGCACAATGGACAGGAAGGCTGAGCCAGGCCCAAGAGGCCGGAGAATGAGGGGGAGAGCGGCGTGGTGTGAAGCTACCCATCGTAAGCCAGGGCCCTGCTATGACCAGCAAGTTCAAGGACTTGACCTTTTTTTTGAACAAAGTATACTTTTGGTATGGTGAAAAATATATAACACAAAATTCGCCACGTTTAGTAGTTTTAAGTGTGCAATTCAGTGACATCAGTTACATTCACAATGTTGTACCGCCACCACCATTATCTCTTTCCAGAACTTTAAAAAATCACCCCAGACAGAAACTCTGACCATTAAGCAAAAACTCCCTAGTTCCACTTTCCCTCAGCCCCTGGTACCCTCGAATCTACTTGTTGTCTCTATGAACTTGCCTATTTGAAATATTTCCTGTAAGTGCGGCCATGCAGTTTTTGTCTTTTTGTGACTGGTTTATTGAACGTAGCATCATAGTTTCAAGGTTCACCCATGTTGTAGCGTATGTCAGAATTTCATTTCTTTTTATGGTGGAACAATATTCCACTATGTGGATATACCATATAGATTTTGCTTATCCATTCATCTGTGGATGGACACGGGTTGTTTCCACCCTTTGGCTGTTGTGACTAATGTGTCTGTGAACATGGGTGTACAAATACCTGTTGAGCCCATTTCCAGTTTTTGCGGTACATACCCAGGAGTGGAATTGCCGGGTCAGATGGGAATTCTATACTAAATTTTTTGAGGCACTGCATACTGTTACAGCAGCTGCTGTTTCGCAGGCTCACCAGTAGTGCACAAGGTTTCCAATTTCACCACATCCTCTGACAACACTTGTGATTTTCCATTGACTAGGATCACCAAGTCTGCACCCTCTCTCAGTACCTACTCTGACCACTCAAGTCTCGCAGGCAATCCTGGGATTCCTCATTTGTGATGAGCATGCCTTCCAGTTAGTTGAAAGAACTCAGCACCTCTATTACCAATGTCAGCTAGGAAGAGGGATGGAGATGGGAGGGAAATGGATAAGAACTGGGAAACTGGTGAAGAATTGGGGACCGCTCCCATGGTTATTTGTTAAGTAGGTATCTTTTTTTTTTTTTCTTTGCTATACGCGGGCCTCTCCCTGTTGTGGCCTCTCCCGTTGCGGAGCACAGGCTCTGGACGCGCAGGCTCAGCGGCCATGGCTCACGGGCCCAGCTGCTCCGCGGCATGTGGGATCTTCCCGGACCGGGCACGAACCCGTGTCCCCTGCATCGGCAGGCGGACTCTCAACCACTGCGCCACCAGGGAAGCCCAAGTAGGTATCTTTTGAGGGTCCTTTTACTCTCTCCATGATGAGCCAATCCTCATAGCAGGTCCTCAATAAATATATGCTCATAGCAGGAGCTCAGTAAGTAGACACATGAACAAATAGGCTACCCCATCTTCGTTTCCCCATCACATTCAATGTCTGAAGACCTGCTAAGGGTTCTGCTCCCACCGGGACCCTCAGACTCCTGTCCAGTGGACCCAGCAAACCATCCTGGGTCTTTTCTGGTGCTGAACACTGCTCGCCATGACAATTTTTCTACAGAGTGCTTATTACTCTGCAAAAAATGAGGAAAAAATAGGCAGGTTGCCTTGAGTCCTTTTTAGAACAACAAGGGCTAAGCAAACAAAAGGATGTGGAAGGGGTAATTTATCCATATAATACACTTCACCCACATTGTGATTTAAAGATCACAAAGCACTTTGCCAGGTATTTTCTTGTTTGATCCTTACAATAAGCCATTGAGGTTGGCAGGGTAAGTACTGCAGTCCATCCCAGATTTGCAGGAAAGGGCAGATTGAGAAAGCAGGGGTGATCTGCTGAAGGTCAAGCTGAAGTGTCAGGGGCGGCTCTGTCTCCATGCTTGGCACCCGTTCTGTCTCCCCCAGCGCGGTGATGATTCACCCCTGCCTTGCTGCCCCCAAACCTGCTCAGGGATTCTAGGACGAGCTCAGCCAGGCTTTCACTCATCAATCAAGAGTTTTCCTGAGGCGTCCTCACAGATTTCTGGCTAGTCTTCTCAGAAGGCGTTCTTGCAAAATGCTTTCTGATTTTTCGCCCAATCGGTAGTGAGGTTAAAAAAAAAAAGTCCTCCATTCTCTTTTTCTGTATCAGCCAGCCTGGCAAGGTCTGTTTCATTCCTGAGACTCAAATTGGAAACTGCCTTCTGTTCTCATTCATTTGGGTTGTAGCGGTCATTACATTCTAAACAATTAATCCCTGGGTGCCAATTTCTTACTAGAATTATCCTGGACTCAACAACTGGTTTTCTTAGCAGCAAGGCTGCAGCAATTATTTCGTGGCTTTTGTAAGTAAACATGCTGTGCTTGGCACTTTACAATTTTTATCATCATCACTGAGTTATCAACATTTACCTCTATCAGGGGAAACAAAAGGCTGTCCAGTTGTGAAGGCCTGGCGATCACATACACCTGTTTACCAGCATCCGTGGGGCTCCCTGGGGCTCCCTCCACTTGCTGAGAAGAGGGAGGAAGTCCCCCAGGCCCCCAGTCCTCTGTCTGAGTCGGGGACCATCTGAGAGGTAACAGTAAACCAAGGGGAAGAAGCGATCTGCCTCTAAGGTCTCAGGTTACAGGGCTGTGCTCCCTGGGTGCTCAGACCCCGTAGCTGGCAGGCAGTGTCCTTGACCTCATGGGGGTTGTCTGCCTGGGTTCTCAGCTCCTTTTCTGGGGGGGCCACAGAACTTCCCTTCCAAAGCTGGGCCACTTGGAGTCAACCCAGGGAGTCTGATGTGGTCTGTGGGATTCTCCTTTCCTTTCAGCAGGAAAGACTGAGCTACCCTAGGACCATCAGGCAGCTCAGCCCACCCTGGGCTGGGAGAGGCCCGCTTACCTTCCTGTGAATTTACCTAAACTTAGATCTTCTGGCATAACAGGTGTAACAGGAGACACCGGAGCAGCTCTGGGGCCAGGCTCCTGAGTTCATGCTCCTGGCTCCACCTCTCAGTGCTGTGTGGCTGTAGACACAGTGCTTACCCTCTCTCTGCCTCTTTCTTCATCTGTATACTAGTGATAGTTATTGCCCTATTTCACAGGGTTATTTTGAGGATTCAGTGAGTTAATATTTGTAATTAGAACAGCGTGCCTGGCTCATAGTAAATGTGCCTTTAAAAACAAAAAGGAACTTTAACATGTAAAGGAGCTTTCTAATGTTCTTTTGTCCCTTTTAGGTAGAATATAAAGACAGAAAGCCTAAACCACAAAACTCACTGGTTCATTTGAATACACCAGCAAACCAAGCCCAAACCCATGTTCTTTTAAAAGTACCCATGGCACCATCATGGTAGTGACTCGCAGACTCTCCCAAAGTGGACCTTAAAACATTTCTCAGCAGCATGTAGAGAGAGAACTGACCTGCAGATGATCAACTACCCAGTTTAAGTTAGAGCAGCTGTAATAGAGTGGATAGAAGTCAGAATCCACTAGATTCCTGTTTCCTCTTACACCGCATCACTGTCAGGACCTGTGGACTAAGTGTGCCCTCCTTGCATCTGGTAATGACAACAACAGCCCTTACAACAATCCTAGGATGCAAGTACTACTGTTACGATTCCCATTTTACAGATGGGAAAACTGAGGCAGAAAGAAGCTAGGTTGCAAGTCCAACCTCGCACAGCTTATAGCTGCAGAGGCAGTGGTTGAACCCAGGCAGCGTGGCTCCGGAGTCCCTCCCTCAGCATCACACTACACTTGATTGTATCACTGACCCCAACTGTGAGCCCAGACCCAGTCCAGGCTCAGAAACCCAGCACTGTCCTCAAGCAGGAGGGACTTGCGGGGGCTTGGGCCAAATTTCACTGCTCGTCCAGCTCTGGCCTTGTAACCCGGCTGTCCTCCTCATAAGTTTCCAGCTTAGCGTAGGCTTCAGGAGACAGGCTCTGTCTCTTTCCTGCCCTCGAGCCTCTGTCTTGCTAACCCGCTCAGTCCTCCCGCTTCCTTACCAAGTTCTTACAGTCCCGAGCCTTCCATTTACTAATTAGACCCGCATTCACCAAGCACCTAGCGTGCGATGGTCATTTACGCGAGGCCTGGGGATACAGAGCCTTGGGGGGTCTCACCGTGTGTGACAGGGACACAGATGTGCAAATGGTTGCATAGAGTGGAAGAGTCTGAGGGCTGTGATGAACATCAATTCAGTTGAGGCGGACAAGGCAGGTTTGATTCTCCCTGGGGAGAGGGGTTATCAGGACAGGCTACACAGAGGAGGCGGCACGGGCTGCTTCCTGCTGCTGCGCATCCCTGATACCAGCCAGTTGCCTGGAATTTTGCTGGTTGTCTCTTTGCCTGCCTGGACACACCCACGTGACCTCAGAGTGCAAGAAGGAGCTGCATTTACCATCTTTACTTTCTAATTGGTTAGTAGAAAATGTGCAGACGTCTGCCGTCCAGTGCCAGCTCCAGGAACAGGGGACTGGCAGGTTCTAGCGCCCCCTAGACCGCCCAGGCGTCCTGATGTCGCAAAGTTTCACATCTGTCTGGAGTTGTACCCCTTGCCCTCCCTAACAGTGACCCTGCCCCTGGTCTTCCCAGCTTCACGTGGAAAAAACATCCTCCCAAGATTCCCTGTTCTACTCCCAGATACCCTTGGGAGATCTCAGTTGTAGAGAGAACTTACTGTATTAATTCTACACCCAGATAACAAAAATACGATGTAGAGAATGTAAAAGACTCATCTGGTGACTTTGGATAAGTTAACCGAGTCATTTCTCATCTTGAAGATTTCTCCCTTCCCTGCATGACAAGGCTCTCTTCCTTTCGTAATTTCAAACTTTCTCATTCTCAGAGAGTTTCCTGTAACCCACTATTCAAATAATGCCAGAAGTATTTCCTGGAGACTTCCTTATTTACCATGGAAAAAAAAAATCAAAAGAGGAAGGAAGGAAGGAAGGCAAAAAGAAATCAACGTCTTCGAGGGTACTACTGCGTGCTTGGCACTGATCTAGGTGCTTTCGCATGTATCTGTCACATTTAATCCTCCACCAGCTTCTCAGTGTTTGTCTTGTTATAGACAAGAAAAATGAAGCTCAGAGGGTTGTCACTTGCCAAGGGTCACACAGCTATGAAAATTGGAACTAAATTTGAAACCACACCTGAGTCCAAAGGCCATGATCTTTCCAGTACGCTGAGAGGTGTTTAAAATACATCTGTAGAATTTCACTTTTCTACTAAATTTCTGTCACGATAAATGGGTTAAGCTTTCCAATTAACTGCTCACGTCCTCCATTTTTCTTCCATTTTATTCACCTGTTCACGCTACCATTTGACTTCAATTGTCTCAAACCCCTTTGAAAAGAGACCACGTGTGGATGAGGTCAGCAGTGAAGAGCGGGCCTCCGCACACCAAGGTCACCCAGGAGGGAGGCACAGAGCAAGTGGCACCTCTCCCCTGACAGATGGAGAAGCCAAGGTTAAATGACTTGCCCAAGACCCCGTGGGAACGGAGCCAGACCGCAGACAAGGGCTGCAGCCTCTCGGTTCTGAGGAAGCCTCCTCGGCCGAGCATTTGCACGGAGCTGTGGTGAGTGCCGGGGAGCCCGCCTTCCGCTCTCATTTCCCTTGGGCTCTTGGAGAGCCTCAGGTGTCTGGCACCGACTTCAGCAAGCGCGCTGAGAAGGGTCCGACTGGCTTTATTTAATTACCATAAACAGATGCGTCACTGGGGCTTCATGAGACAGCTTCTACTTTTTGTCTTTTGTTACTTATTTGTTTTAATTGAACTGTAGTTGATTTACAATATTGTGTTAGCTTCAGGTGTAGACGAAGTGATTCAGTTACACACACCACACACACACACACACGCACACATACACACACATATATATTCTTTTTTAGATTCTTTTCCATTACAGCTTATTACAAGATACTGAATCTAGTTCCCTGTGCTATACAGTAGGACCTTGTTGTTTATCTATTTTATATATAGTAGTGTGTATCTGTTAATTCCATACTCCTAATTCATCCCTCCCTTTTCCCTTTAGTAACCATAAGATTGTTTTCTATGTCTGTGAGTCTGTTTCTGCTTTGTAAATAAGTTCATTTGTATTATTTTGTAGATTCCACATATAAGGAATATCATATAATATTTGTCTTTCTCTGTCTGACTTCATTCAGTATGATAATTTCTAGGTCCATCCATGTTGCCGTAAATGACAATATCTCATTCTTTTTTATGGCTGAGTAATATTCCATTGTGTATCTGTACCACGTCTTCTTTATCTATTCATCTGTTGATGGACACTTGGGTTGCTTCCATGCCGTGGCTATTGTAAATAGCGCTGCTATGAACATTAGGGTGCATGTATCTTTTTGAATTAGAGGTTTTGTCTTTTCCAGATATATACCCAGGAGTGGGATTGCTGGATCATATGGTAGTTCTATTTTTTAGTTTTTTAAGGACCCTCCATACTGTTTTCCATAGTGGCTGTATCAATTTACATTCCCACCAGCGGTGTAGGAGGCTACCCTTTTCTCCACACCCTCTCCAGCATTTATTATTTGTAGACTTTTTGATGATGGCCATTCTGACCCATGTAAGGTGATACTTCATTGTTGTTTTGATTTGCATTTCTCTAATAACTAGCTATGTGGACCATGTTTTCATGTGCCTGTTGGCCATCTGTATGTCTTCATTGGAGAAATTTCTATTTAGGTCTTCTGACTTTTTTTTTTTTTTTTGCGGTACGTGGCCCTCTCACTGCTGTGGCCTCTCCCGTTGCGGAGCACAGGCTCCAAACGCGCAGGCTCAGTGGCCATGGCTCACGGGCCCAGCCGCTCCGTGGCACGTGGGATCTTCCCGGACCAGGGCACGAACTCGTGTCCCCTGCATCGGCAGGCGGACTCTCAACCACTGCGCCACCAGGGAAGCCCTTCTGACTATTTTTTGATTGGGTTGTTTGTTTTTTTGATATCGAGTTCTATGAGCTGTTTGTATATTTTGGAAATTAAGCCCTTGTCAGTCACATTGTTTGCAAATATTTTCTCCCAATCTGTAGGTTGTCTTTTCGTTTTGTTGATGGTTTCCTTTGCTGTGCAAAGGCTTATAAGCTTGATTAGGTCCCATTTGTTTATTTTTGTTTTTATTTCTTTTGCCTTGGGAGACTCATGTAAGAAAATATTGCTACGAATTATGTCAGAGAAAGTTTTTTTGTCTATGTTCTCTTCTAGGAGTTTTATGGTGTTGTGTCTTATATTTAAGTCTTTAAGCCCCTTTGAGTTTATTCGTGTGTATGGTGTGAGGGTGTGTTCTAACTTCACTGATGTACATGAGGCTGTCCAGCTTTCCCAGCACCACTTGCTGAAGAGACTGTCTTTTCAATGATGCGGCTTCTTCACGTGCTCATCAGCTCTCCTGCTTATGGGGAGGCCGGGCAGGGCTGGGGTCGGCAGAGGTGCCTGCAGTGCCAGTCCCCTGCCCCCGCTGTGGTCACCCCGCTTCAGGCCGTCACCCCGAGGGGCGGGGGGATGAGCAGGGGTCATGCGGGGCTGGGAATGGTGGCGATGGCATATCGCTCAAGTCTGAGGCACTTTCCTCACAGAATGCCTTTAGTTCCTTCGTGTCAGCGTCCCCCGTGAGCCCTCTGCAGCCTCTGTGACTTTCCCCGGATGTCGGAGCTGCTGGATGAGGTGACCCCTGGGGGATTACCTTGGTGGCCTCCCCTCCACAGCGCCTGGCCGAGCGTTTTCCTCACGCCGCCTGAAGTCAGTATAGACACTGCCCCTCGCGGCTCCAGCTTGTACCCTGGAAACAGGGCTCACAAACGTCATTGCGCTCTCCTCCCAGAAGCTCACCTCTCACCCGGACACTTCCCTCAACTCGGTTCTTCCCACGGCAGTTTTGGAAAAAAGGAAATGTTTGAAGAGCGTTAGGGCGGAAGGGTCGACCCTTCCCCTAATCAAGGTAGAGGCTCAGTTAAGTGAGGTAAAAAATGGTCCTTAAAACTGCGTTCCTCTTCAATTTTAGTTTAAGAAAATAAATTTAGTAATAAAGTATGGCTGCTAATGGGAAAGGAAATTTCAAAGGCCTGTGGATCTCTCAGAAAACTGGTGTGACAGGGTAAGAGCCACATTCTCTTGAAGGACATTTTTGCTTTTGTATAAAAAGATTTCTTCTTTTCTCAGAAAAAGTGGCCCGTTTAATGCTATCCCAGTGCTTAGAGAACATTTTCATTTCTGACGTGGTCAGCTAGTTCCCATTGTCATTGAGAAGCAAGTGGGGAATTGACAAGACGATCACATGTCCCAGATTTGGGGGTCAATGCTGGTTTCAGATGCTCTGTCCTCCTGTCCAACCATGTAACCCATTTAAAAAAATGATCATGGGGGCTTCCCTGGTGGCGCAGTGGTTGAGAGTCCGCCTGCCGATGCGGGGGACGTGGGTTCGTGCCCCGGTCCGGGAGGATCCCGCGTGCCGCGGAGCGGCTGGGCCCGTGAGCCATGGCCGCTGGGCCTGCGCGTCCGGAGCCTGTGCTCCGCGGCGGGAGGGGCCACGGCAGTGAGAAGCTCGCGTCCCGCAAAAAAATAAATAAATAAATGATCATGGAGCACAAACTTCCTTTTCTGCAGGATAACTTTGAGTCGTGCACTTAAATAAAGTTGTTGCCAAGATTTCCTTCCAAGTATTTTATGCAAATCGTAATTTTTATCGAGCCTGAATTGGAAGGCTAGGCTCTTTGTAGAAGCTTCCAGGTAAGCAGTTCTGTGACCGAGAGGGAGAGACAGCTTAAAGATTAAAAGCACCAGCTAAACTCTACCGCTGATTGGATGCATCCTTGGACAAGTTACTTAATCTCTCTGTGCTTCAGCTTCCTTGTGTGTAATTTGGGGATAGATTGTCGGCGTAGTTCTGAGGATTTTTTAAAAGGCAATTCAGGTAAATCACTTAGCATCACACTTAGCACTTAGTGAGTGCTCAATAAACGTGAGCTAATTCAAAAACGTATACACAGGGCTTCCCTGGTGGCGCAGTGGTTGAGAGTCTGCCTGCCGATGCAGGGGACATGGGTTCGTGCCCCGGTCTGGGAAGATCCCACATGCCGCGGAGCGGCTGGGCCCGTGAGCCATGGCCGCTGAGCCTGCGTGTCCGGAGCCTGTGCTCCGCAACGGGAGAGGCCACAACAGTGAGAGGCCCGCGTACCACAAAAAAACAAAAAACATACACACATATGTAGTTTTAACTTGGTTTCCCCCAAAGTAGAGCCTGAGATAAAAACTTGGATGCAGTGGTTTATTTGGGAAGTGATTCCAGGAAGCAGGAGGAAGGGACAGAGTCACTGCCATTGACCACAGGGCTCCATTCCACCAGGTAGCCCTGGGGAGCCTAGAGCATGCCTCCCAGGATTGGCCCCCAAGAGCTGGGGCATCTGTGTGTGTTTGATGTATGCAGACAGAGGGTGAATGAGACAGGATCTTAGCTCAGTATTTTTAAATGGAATATAATATACTCAATATTAGTCTTATGGCCAGTTGTTTGTTGTGAAAAGAGAGAACACTGAGGGATGACATACCAAGAAGTGCTTAAAAACGTGGGATTTTCATTTTAAATGGCTCCGCCACAAACAGTTGTGTAAGAGTGAGTAAGCTCTTTACCTTTGCTTTGCTTTGATAGAATGATAATATACTATTTCCAAGGGAGAATCAAATGCATAGCATTTAATGCAGTTCCTGGACATAGCGCGCCTTCAGTAAATGGTAGCTATTTTGTGGTTGTTCTGATCATTATTGTTATTATTGTGTGCATAACTGTGACAGCAGAAAACGACAGTCTGTGGACTTCAGGATATGTAACCAGCTTAGCCTAAGTCACAGTATACCTCTAATTTATAGAAAGGGAACGCGAGGTTCTGAGTGGCTACTTGCCTGGGACTTCCCAGCACATCCTTGGTGAAGTCGTAGGCATTAGATCTGAGGGACCATGGCACTGGCTGCAAAGCTGGGCACATCGCTAGATGGGCTGGCCAGTCTTTTGTAAAATCTGGTATTGATCTGATTTGGTTCTGTTTCTGTGGAGCCTTCCTAATGCCATGCTAACCCCGTCTTCCGTCCCCAAACGTGGTCTGCGATGGCCTTTCCCTTCCATAGAGGACACTCTCCAGTTTCGTCCTGCGGGGCCCTGTCCCTTCCACAGGCCAGTGTCTCCTGGCTGGAGTTCCCGGTGCCACCTGGAGATAGCTCTGCGGCTCCCAGCTCCCTCCTAATCACCGGTTCGTGATGAAGCATCCATTAAAGGACCAAGGAATTATTGAGGTACAGCATCTTGCAAGTAAAACTGCTATTTCCTGTTACACCACAATTCTAAATTATCCACGGGACCTTTGTTCTTCTGCTGAAAACATTAGGCTGGTTTCTGATGGTGCGTTCATCCTGGGCCCAAGGTCAAGATGAAAATGCAGCCTTTTGTAGCAGAACTTGATCCACCCTGCTATGTGAAGGCCTGGGGTTATGGCTTCCTGGCTTGGGTGATCTCACGCAGAGCCTCATCTCAGTCACTCGCTGTGTGTTTGTGCCAGCTCTAGAGACACGAGGAGCATTGCCTTTTTAACGCCCCATCCTCACCCGGCCGGTTTATACCTTGGCAAGGTCCTGAGGACGGGGACCCTTTGGGAAGATGCCCAGTGCGTGGGGGTCATAGTAGACAGGCAGCATCCTTTTCCAACGCCCCTACCCCCCAGCAGTGTGGTGGCACAGGTAGAGCAGTGGACCCTGCCCCTTATCAGCTGTGAGCTTGGGCATCACCCCTTTGGGCCTCATCTGTTAGACCAGGACCTGGAACTGGAGCGTGGCTCTGGTTCTCTGAGCTTGGACCTGCCATGCTCAAAATCTTGGTCACTCAACAGACAGGTCCTGTTACTGCTGGCCCATCCCTCTCTTTCCCCCGACATCCAGTTTGAGTAGAAGTTTGATCACTCATACAAGTTGGGCAAAAGAACCTTGGTCACATCTTGTGTATCAGGTAACATCTCTAAGGGACTCCACTTACTAGTAATGGTAGTTACCGTTTATGGAGTGTGTATTAGGTGCTGGGTGCTATGCTAAGCACTTTATGTATATCAC
Organism: Stenella coeruleoalba; assembly: GCF_951394435.1. Taxonomy (NCBI): domain Eukaryota; kingdom Metazoa; phylum Chordata; class Mammalia; order Artiodactyla; family Delphinidae; genus Stenella; species Stenella coeruleoalba. The sequence continues at coordinate 20,782,477 of NC_137164.1, read as the reverse complement.
GATATTTCACCTTCAGAACAGTCATTTTGTAGTTGAGGAAATGCGGGCTTAGGGAAGTCAAAGAGATTACTCCAGGCAAGTGACAGCATTGGATTCAAAGCCAGATCAGTCTGACTCCAAAGCCCATATTCCAGGACCTCAGCTAGAATGTTACTCTTTTCTCGCCCATCACTGACTTCCCCTTTTTACCTCTTTCCTGAGGCTGGAGTGGTCAGTTACAGGTTGGGTCGGGGAGAGGGATCTTGTTCATCTCCGTGCTTTCCTCCACAGTGCTGGGGACCAGGTTTCCCCATCCACTGGGCTTCGTACCCTGTGATCTTTATATATATATATATATATATATATATATATATATATACACACACACATATACACACACACATACACACATATATATATATTTTTTTGGGGGCTGCATTGGGTCTTCGTTGCTGCACGCGGGCTTTAGTTGGGGTGAGTGGGGTCTACTCTTTCTTGCTGTGTGCAGGCTTCTTATTGTGGTGGCTTCTCTTGTTGTGGAGCACGGGCTCTAGGTGCGTGGGCTTTAGTAGTGTGGCACGTGGGCTCAGTAGTTGTGGCTCACAGACTTAGTTGCTCCGCGGCATGTGGGATCTTCCCGGACCAGGGATCGAACCCGTGTCCCCTGCGTTGGCAGATGGATTCTTAACCACTGCGCCACCAGGGGAGCCCTGTACCCTGTGATCTTGCGCTATTCAGAGACCACTCAGGGTACAAACAGATTGGCATCTCAGAACCTCCACTGACTCCGTGTATATGTGTGTGTGTGTGTGTGTGTGTGTGTGTGTGTGTGTGTGTGTGTGTGTAAACTCAGGATGGAGTAAGGGAACTCAGCCCTGTGGCCTACCTCTGTGCTTTTTAAAAAGTGTCTGATGACAGTGGGATCTAGGAATTCTTTCTTGGCTTGGAAAGGTCAGAGCACCCCTTGCCTGCCCTTGATGCCAGGGGCTGCATCCTCCATTAAGCATCAACCCCCTTCATCCTGCCCGGCTCAGAGGGAAGCTACTTCCTCAAGGCAGAATGAACTGAAGGGCAGAGAGAAAATGTCCAGTCTCCCAGGGGGCTTGCAGTTTTTGCCCACCTACCTCTCCCCACCCTGCTGCATCTCTCAGCGGTGTCACTCAGCCTCAGACCCACGCCCTCCGGATCAGGTGCCCCTCACAGGGCCGCTTGCCCCTGTGCTTAGTCAGCTGCCTCTAATGAAAAGAAAGCATGCGTAAGTCACGAGGGCCCGTTCCCGGGGTGGGAGGAGAAGGGGCCTCGTCCGCACGGCTCCTGGCTCCGATGACGGGCACCAGGTCCTCAGCCGCTGTTCCACCGCAGGCACACGTGTCCTCCCAGCCCCAGCCCCTCCTCTCCCATTGCACTTCAGGGCTCAGAACCCAAGCAGGGTTCAGGGCTTTCTTTGAAGTTAGGCAGTAAGGACGAATCTGACTTTTACGTAAGGCAAGAAATTGTTCCGTTCAAAATCTCTTCAAGGCCAAGGGCAATTCACAGATACCAAGGAACAGCAAGCACCGAGGCCTGCCGGGAGGCGGAGAAAGACGGAAGGTGGGGTTTTGGGGAGTTGACTCTAACTTCCCAGGAGTGGCTTTTAGCTTTTATCGTAATGACCCGTGTTGACAATAACTGCTACTATTTACCGACTCTCTCCTCTGTGGTAGACATTTTCCTTCTGTGAACTCATTTACGCCTGCAGCGGCCATAGAAGGTGGGTGGTTTTTTTTTTTTAACATCTTTATTGGAGTATAATTGCTTTACAATGGTGTGTTAGTTGCTGCTGTATAACAAAGTGAATCAGCTATACGTATACCTATATCCCCATATTCCCCTCCCTCTTGTGTCTCCCTCCCACCCTCCCTATCCCACCCCTCCAGGTGGTCACAAGGTGGGCGTTCTTTTCTCCTTTTTATAGAGGAGGAAATGGAGCCCCTGAGAGGCAAAGTCATTTGTTCAAAGTCACACATCGGCCAGTGGCACAGCCTGGATTTGAATTCAGACCTGTCTGCCCCAAAGCCCATGTTTTTTTCCTACACCCACTGCTTCTCCCCATATTGACCTGGAGGATTTATAAAATATGTACTAAGGGCAAAATATAATGCTCTGTGCTTTTTTTTTTTTTTGGCCTCGTGGCTTGCAGGACCTTAGTTCCCTGACCAGGGATTGAACCCAGGCCCTCAGCAGTAAAACCGTGGAGTCCTAACCACTAGACCGCCAGGGAATTCCCTATGCTCTATGCTTTTGACAGTGTATCTCTTTCCATTTGATTTTTAAATATGATGTGCATGCATCCATGTTCATTATATTGTTTTTAGAATAATTCAGTAAAGAAAAGGGAAGAAGATTTGTGGAGGGGGAAGGGGAATAAGGGAGGAGGATGGAGAGGCCCCAAATTGAAATGTGGATCTGACAAAGGGGAGATGGTGGGTGTGTGGTGCAGCCCATGGGGTCACACTGCTGGCCTGGGCCTGATGGGGTGCAGGAAGGGGGGTCCCCGCAATTTTCTGCTTCCACAGTGTGCAAGGGATATTTAGTTAGGGCTAATTGGAAGGCAGCCTGGGGCAGTGCAGGGGATCTAGGCCTGACATCAGGAGAGCTGACTTCTGGTTCCTAAATTCTGCCACTAAATAGGTTGACTCTGCAAAAGTCGAGTAGTGGGTTGAAAAGATAGATTCACATCCTAATACCTGGAACCTGTGAATATTACCTTAACTAGCAAGAGAGTGAATATTATATGACCGAAGGTGAGATTAAATTAAGGATCTTGCAATGAGAAGCTTATCCTGGATCACCCAAGGAGGCCCTAAGTGCAATAACCTGTATCCTTATAAGATGTACACACAAAGGAGAGAAGGAGCCCACGTGACCCCAGAGGCAGAGATTGGAGGGATGTGGCCACAAGCCCAAGAGCACGTGGAGTTCTCAGAAGCCAGATGAGGCAAGGGACAGACTCTTCCTTGGAGCCTTGGAGAGGCCTGGCCCTGCTGACACCTTGATTTTGGACTTCCAGCCTCCTGATTTCTCTGAGAAATAGATCACTCTGATTTTCAGCTGCCCCATTTGTGGTAATTTGTTACAGCAGCCGTAGGAACCGAATACAAGTCATTCCCCTCTCTGGCCTCCGTTTCCTCAACTGTAAACTAAGACGGTTCAGGCTCCCAGTTCTGACATTCTCCCCGTCACTCTCTGAGCCACAGAGAACGGAGCTCCATTCTCCAGGTAACCCCTTCCACGTGGTACTTTGTGTCTAAACAGGCCACCTTTCCCCTTTGGGGAACAGAGTTGGTTGAGTCCGGATGACTTTGCTAAGAGTAAAATACCATCCCAGACAGTTAATTTTTCTTTTTTTCTTATTGTTAATTGCTAGAGAAACGTTCTGCCTTGCCCCAGGAAAGCCATCCAAATAACTCTGACCTCTCTGTGGATTTTAAAAAAAGTGTTCAGTCTCAGTTTTCTCATTTCTTCCAAACAGTCCCTGCAGCTTGAGGGACCATGGTGAAGGGAGAGCCACAGAATTTGCTCTGGGGCTGCCGGATAAATGCAGTTCGGAGGCAAGGGGCTCACATCACCTCTGCGCCAGCTTCAGCCTCCCCTGCTTCCCCGTCACCAGCACGCTGCTAACCGAACGGCTGCTCGGGGCTCGCGCCTCCAGTTACGTGACTCAGGAGCCTCATGTGTAATCACCATGAACCAGAAAAGCCGCATGACTGCTCTGTGCCTACAGTGTCGAGTGTCTTATAATATTCACAGAAACCAAAGGGCTGGAGGAGGCAGCAAGGGAAAGCCTTTAGAATAAAGCTCACAGAGTGAGGACAGCCAGCTCAGCTCCTCCCTCATCCTTCCCCCACCCCCGCCTAAGGTGCTGTTGGAGCTGTGAGGAGCCTCCAGCCTCGGCAGCAAAGGAAGATGGTGAAACGTCCAGAAGACTGGGGATGCGACCCTCAGACAATGGCTGTGTCAGGAGGAGCTGAGCAACCCACACCCTGCCTATGAAACAATCTTATCGGAAGCCTTTAACTGCCTTAAACTAGGTATTCAGGCTGAATACTCCAGGGCCACCTCTAAACCTCTAAAAACGATGTTCATGTCTTTAGCGTTCCTTCAGCTGCCTGCCACGCTGTGTCAAGCAGAGTTAGTGAAAGCCCCAGGGCAGGCGCGGGATCTCCAAAGATCAGTGCATGAACGGTAGAGGTGAGGGTTGCCCTTGACCCCGCCTCTCCTCAGCTCCCTCCTCTGATGATCCCCAGCCCACCAGCTCCACCATCACTCAGAACACATTCATCCATACGGGTTGGTCTTAGAATGAAAGGCACGTGGATGCTTCCAGTGATGGTACTAAAATGCCCTGATTTTTAGATTTAGTATCTGTCAGGCACAAATTAAAGCCGTCATTGTCCCATATGCCCTTCCCACTGTGTGTGTGTGCGTGACTGTGAGTGTGTGTGTGTGTGTGTGTGTGTGTGTGTGTGTCTGTCTGTCTGTCTGTCTGTCAACTCAAGGTTAACGGGTAATAATCGAAAAGAGCTCCAGGGACTGGACCGGCTGGATGGAGGTATGAATAGCCTCCCAGGAGAGGTGGGGAGGTTCCGCCCTCGGGTCTGGGTGCCGGGAGGCACTGGGGGTCTCAGCAATGACATTGGCCCTGGTGAGGGCCTTTTGGAAGTCTGCCAGAAAGTGTTTTGCTAGACTTCTTTCAGAACCTCGTTTATCAAGCTCTGTGGCTACAGGGAGGAAGTCGCCCAGCCAGCCTCAGCTCAGCGCCTGTCCGCTTGGGAAGCGCTGAGCACTGACCCCAGAGGGGTCTGGCTGCCACTACAGACCCTTCCCTGGAGAGGCCTGGGTGCAGAGACTGGCCAGGTCACCCCTCAAAGGGCACCTCTGGGGATGGGACAGAAGCAGGGAGGGCTGCCCGGGGCAGGGCATTGTACAAGCAGCCAGTGTCGATGGGAGAGGGGCCAGGAGAGAAAGGCTTTCTTGGTTTGGAAACAAGCAAAGGACACGAGGGAGAAAGCAGTGCTGAATCAGGACCAGGAGCCCGCACCTTCCCCGGTGCCAGCCTGCAGCCCGTGGGCCACATTTCAGTGACCTCCATGAATGGGGAAGCAGATGGCAGCCAGCCAAGGTCACCGGCTCCTTGGTGGTCCCTTTTCATGGGGTGGGAAGGAGAAGTGGGGGCCCGGGTCCCTTTAAGGAGCCATCCCTGTAGGCAGAGCCAGACAGACAGACACAGGGCAACACGGAGTGCCATTTGCGGTCTACAGAGCCAGCTCTGCTACGGATTCTTCCTGAAGCAGAAGACCCTCCTATTCCAGGCCAGCGACTCTAAACACCCCTTTAAAGCAGGGTGGGCTTAAGGAGTGTAACGGCTTTAACTGGGTTGTCTGCGTTCCCCGGGAAGGCTTCTGCCTTCCACTTAGAAGGAAAGGCATCAGGTTGCTTGAAGGAATCCAGGTTACCGAGTAATCGCCATAATAAAATTGAGAATGAAGGTGACCCGTAGAAGCATGGTAAATGCACAATTTTCTCTGCTCAGTAAGTGAATTTTGATTATAACTCAGCACTTGCCTCGGGTCGTAAAGTACTGCTAGCATTCGCGGGAAAGGACAAAGTGCAAAAAATGCTTCCACAAAGAAAAACACAGGCTTCCCAGCCCTCTCTGTAGCAATATGCAACCTAGAAAATTGAAAGCAAGGTTGCAGTCTCTCTGTCCTTCGTCACCATTTTATGTACCAGCCTGTCATACAAAATGCGGGGAGGCACCGCAGATCAATAGCTATTCTGGGTTAACGTTGCCACAGCTTTTTTTTTTTTCTTTAAAAGAAGAATTTTTCTTCCTATGTGGATCACAGCTTATTATATCTAAGGCATACTTCTGTGGTCTGCCTATGGAAAGGAATGCTGAGAAGGAGCAACTTCTTTCGAGGTTTTATGCATTTTTAAATATCAGTGATGGGGCAGCAATGCTCCTAGAGAACTGTTCCTTTATAAGCTGCAAAGGGTTGTTAGCCCTCAGGTTTGAGAAGCAGGTAAAACTTACCTGATGGGCCACCTGGAGCCTGGATGAGACCTCCCCAGGGGCAACCTGGGATGCGGAGGTCTGTCTCCGCCTGGTACAGACTCTGTAAATCCTGTGTGTCCTGCTGCAACCCCTGGTAACATTAGCGGCCGTCGATTTGATTTGTTTATCTGCAGCGACACTCATCTGAGCAAACTCTCTAAGTGGCTTTTTATAGGAAATGAAAAGCCAAATGAGAATGTACGTGAAAAAGTGAGCCATGGGAAATAGCCTCTCAAAGCACGTGTCACCTATTTTTATGTTACTAAGTTGGCTGAAGGCTTTAAGTGATAACTTTTGAAGTTCCTAATGGAACCCTACAAATTATGTACGATAACGTAATCTTTTTTCGGAGGAGACCGTTATAAAGCACATCTACCTTGAGTATCATCTCTTTTTCAGCCTCACAGAGTCGTGGAGGAGGCGGGCTAAAGAGTCATAGGTTCATTTTGAAGGTGAGGGAGGGAAGGCTCAGAGACATCGAGTCCTTCAAGGTCACACAGCTAGTCAGCACTGACCCAAGGACTCCGACACTGACTCTGGGCTCCTGAATCCGGGCAGCAGGACTACCTGTCAATATCCAGCCTGACATCACTGAAACATACACACAGATGCTTTTCCCTCCACCCCACACCAAGATCTTAGCACCCTTCTTCCCCTCCATCACCTGCTGCAGCCAACGAACCATCCAAACTCAAACTTTGGAAATGCTAAGTCTCATAAAAAATTTGTAAGGGTTTTAAAATGCGAAACAGGAATAAACAAAATTTCTTGCCGCAGGGAACTAACTAATGTAAAGCGACAAAATAATGGGAGTTTGAATGCAGTCTCAAAAGTGGCCATAAAATGGAATTCAGCATCATATTTTACTAGGTACATCATACACTCGCTTTGCCAAGGATGACTGGTGGTGAATTCTCATTTATAAAAGTAAGCCATGAAGGGAAAAAGAAAATAGGAGAATGAGGGGAAGAGAGAGGAGGGGAGGGGAGGAGGGAGAAAGGGAGAGAGAGAGTGAGAGAAGGAGGGATTGGGATTGGGAGGCTGAACGGTTGAGGGAGATGGTATTAGTCACAGCTTGGGTACCGCGGAAAGCCGGTTCCTAGGTCAGGAGCACCATAGCTGTCCCAGAGTAGTGCATCACCCCTCCGTCCAGGAGTGGCCTTGACATATGGCCCCAGGGGCTCCAGGCAGCTGTCCCTCCTGAGGACTTCCAGGAATTGTGCGGAAGCGGGGGTGGGGGGAGTGTTGCAGGGAGGCATCCTTCAGCACTGGCCTGCAGGGCTTCAGCCGAATAGAGTCTGACTGCAGGAGTTTATAAAGTGATGAGCAACAAGCAACATCTCCTGCCCAACAGCAGTGGTCAGAATGACAGAGCTGTTCTGGTAGAGACTCTTCCGTGGCTCAGCTGCAGACGTGCCCTTCCCCCGTCACTCTGCCTTGGGTATAATGAGGACAGGAAAGCAACTCCCAAACGAGTCCATCGTTTATTTGGGGACAGAGCCCATTGGGCTCAGACTTTCACACTGGGGGGAGTTCAGCTGCGCCCTCGCACCGCCCCTCCCGCCCTACCTTCCCGTCTCCCCTGCCTCCCCTAGCCAGGGGCTCTGCATTCATTTCCCTCAGCCTTGGCGGTGATGTGAAGCGGTCCCTCCAGCCCATATTTTGGCTGTTCTCTTAAAGGGCATTGACCTAAAGGCGCAAACGCAGCGGCAGCGGCGTCGGAAGCGCAGCCCGGCGGGCGGCCACAGCAAAGAGGCACCCGCAGCGCTTGCGGTGATTCGGGCAGTGGCAGCTCGGGGCTGGTTTCATTTCGATACTCTTGAAGCAAATCTGCCCCTCCTGTCCTCCGCGCACCGGGCGCATCTAGCTCGAAGGAAGGAAAGAAGACAAACTCCTCCCGACATCCCCGCCCCCCCGATCCCCACTCACGCCGAGTCTGAGCACAAGGGGAAAACACTCTGAAGAAGGAGCCCTCTCCCCAACTCCCAGATCCCTGCCTCGGGGTTCCTGCCCCTCCACCCCGACCCCAGTTACTTCAGCGGCAGCCAGAGGGGCTTCCTAAATCCGTGTGCTCGCCTGCCTTTGCAGCACGTGGGACAGACTGCGATTTGAGTAACTTTTCAAATCCTGTCTCCTAAACACTTGCCCACAAATATTTGGGAGAGAGAGGGGCAAGCCCCCTGCTCCGTCCACCGACCTCACTTCTGACCTCCGCCCCACTCCTAGGCTGACAGCGTGGAAAAAAAAAAGAAGACTCTCACTCCAGTTGCTCTTGCCAGTCGGGGAAACAACACACTGTCGCCGAGAGCATCCAACCGCCAAGAGAGGGAGAATGAGCCCCGAGGCACCGGCGCCGGGTACCCAACACCGTCCTGGCGCCAGTGGACCAGCCTTTGCCGCGAGTTCCCCACGCTCGCGGGAGGGTCACAGACGCCCCCGGAGGATGGACTTGAACCCAAGCCGCGGGAACATCAAGCGAGAGAGAGCCACTCACCTTTAGGTTGTGCGTGGGGTTTACAACGCAGACAAGTTGCCCAGCGGCGGAGAACACCCGTTTAGCCTTGTAGTGCTGAAAGCGGAGGTGAATGAGATCTAACACAGCCCCAAAGCACTGGGTGAAGAAAAGCATCACAACTTTTTTGGGGGGGTTGTTGGCACAGCAAGGCAGCGGAGGAAGCTGTAAGTCCTTGGGCTCTGGAAGGAGCGCAGCCCCTGAGACACTACACTCCAGCCCGGCTTACTGTGCTTTCGTATTCATCATCAAAATAAGACGGTTAGAATCTTGCAGCAGTGAGGCGGCCAATCAAAAGGACAGAAATGTTATCCTTGAGGTGCAGAGACAGCCAATAACAAATGCCTCCCCTACCGAAACTCCCTGATGAATTGAGCCTGGCGGAGAATGTATTATTGAACATTACCATAGATCAGCACATTGCATTTATCTTGTGATTACAGCCAACCATACATAATGCTGGGGAGATGGGCTGACAAAACTGATTGCTTAATGTGTCTCCATTTATTAATTGACTTAATTTAACATGAGAGGCTTTCTTAACGCGCTGGCAAAAACGTAAAGCATTTAAACCGCCAAATAGTAAAACACCCTGCTCTAAAGTAAGCAGATGGATAACGCAGATCGCGGCTTGATTCACCAGAGCTGCTTGGGAGAAAATCAAATATTACAAGACTCCTCCGATTCCAGATAAGGGTTTGGCAACAGCAGAAACGTGCATCTTTCAATCTTGTGCTCCGATTCTCTCTGTAGTTTGGATTTCAGCCCCTTGATAAATCTGACTCTCCGCTCTTTATCATAGAAAAAGCATTCCTGACAAATAAATGCTTCGGGAGTTGAGGGGGAAAAAATGTACGTATATCTATAATACTGTAATTACTGAAGCCTGAAAATATTAAAGCATAAACGTGTACGGAGTGTGCTTCTAAAAATAATGAAATCCCTGATGCATGAATGCACACACACAGAAAAACCTACACAGAGAGGAGAGTGACTTGTAAATCAGCAAAATAATTACAGATGCGGAGGGCTTTTGCTTGTCATTCATTTGCATATTGGTGGGCAGCAAATTGCTAATTAACCACGAGATTGTTGGAGACGTTAAAATAGAGGTTAAGAGCACACATACAACATCATTTGCTTGTCTCTGCAAATGCCAGCAGCACATTTCTGTGCTAGAGAAGGCAGAGGGCATTCCAGTCCTCGGACTGCACTCCCTCTCTCTCCAGAACTGGGCTGGTAGAGGTGCTAAGCCCATCCACTGGTTCTGGAAGAAAGGCTCCTGAGCAGTACACGAGGAGTCTTAGGGTTTGGGGGGAACAAGCTCTGATGGCTTAGTCAGTCTTTGGGACTAAAGCAGGAGAATTGCATGTGTCGTGTTTCTCATTCTCTTTGGTTGTTTCTCCGCTGGGAAGCCAGCCCAGAGGCGGTGAGCCTGTGTGAGCATCAGTCTTGGGTGTGAATTACACTGAGTGTGAGCCCATTGCTTCTTCCTGAATGGCTCTCGCTCCACTCCGGCTACAGTACTTGGGTTGTAACGTAGGCAAAGCGTACACACACCTGGGACACCTACATCTGTGACCTGGTAAGGCAATTAAACCAACTACTGATTAAAGTATAGGGGAAAAAAATGCACAGTTTTCCTGAAACCAGGACAAAGCCCAGGTGTTGGTTTTCACTTGAGTTTAAAACCAAACCAATGTGTTCGGAAACAAATAAGCCAAGCACCATTTAAAATGGAAACTTTGTACTTTCTAGAATAATCGCACTGGCACAAAATTAGAAGAGGACAACATTTGAACTGATTAGAACCTCATCTGTATGATGCTTTTATAGGATATGAGTCCCCGGACCCATTCATAATATGGTTCATAGATAAGAGTTGCTGACCTACAATACCAGAATTCTCTTTGCAAAGTTTTCATTTTCCAGAACAAGCTTTCAGCAGTTCAGCAGGAAAACATTCAGTATTCTTTTATTGCCTTCCTTAAAAGAAATAAATAAAAGTGACCATACTCCACCAGTTCATAATTCAGAAGTTCCGAACTTCCTCTTTCCACATCCTTTGTTAGAGTGGAACTATTATGCTGTTTGTTTCTACCTCTGGGTAACTTCAGACAGGTTTCTTAAAACATCACTTAGGCTCAGTTCCCACGCCTGTAACTTGGGGATAATAGCAAATTATTCCCCTCTCAAAGTTATTGTGAAGGCTAAGATGATGTATCTGGAAGAGCCCAGCACAGTGGCTGATTCAAAGCAGCCCTTCAATACTTGAGTCTATTGAGTGTCTTGTGGAAGAGTGATTATGTTCAGAATGTTTTTCCTTCCTGTTCCACGAAATATTTTTCCCCGTGAATATTCACCCTACCATCCAGGGTCACAAAAGCAGAGGACACGATAAGAGCAGACTTGACTCTTGCTATGTTCTTAAGGGTGGATGTTCCCAGTATTACCTGGACACTGGGTCTGGGAGTGAGGGCTGAAGGGCTAAGGAGTGCATATTGACATCAGTGGTGAGAACAGAGCCACAGACCTGCTACTGTGGACGCTTTTCCTTAATTCCAGACCTGACCTTTTGTCCTACTCTCTAGCCCCAAACTGGTTTACGTCAGTCTACTTTCGAATATTAAGCATACCCATCTGTTCTCGGAATCAGTCCTCAAAATAATCATCCATTGGGAAATGTCTGAAGCTAACCCTGATGACAAACGCTCATGGTTAATGTCTCCCAAAACTAGTGGCACAAACTAGCCTTCGTGTAGAGATTTAGAGCTGTGTTCGCCTCTTGCCACTACCCCTCTGCGGTAGCCACACCAATCCTCTCATGCTTCCCGTTCACCTCCAGAGCAACCAGCTTTCCATTTTATCTGGACCAGCAATTCTCAGAGATTGGTAATTAGACAAATTTGGATTGAAAGCCTACATTGCTACTTACTGTTACTTTGGGTAAATTATGTAATCTTACTGACGCTTAGTTTTGTTTGTCTGTAAAAAGGAAGCTAATGACTCTCTTGTAAAGTAGTTTAAAGATGAAGTGAGATAATATAAGTAAAGTAACCAGCCCAATGACTGGTTTTCATAATAACTTTAATGAGAAGCTATTGTCATCATCATTATCATCATCTTCTCATCAAAAAAATTTTTGTCCAAGGCAACCCAAAGTTCTGGTGAGCATATAGAACAACCAAAATTCTCATGCACCACTGGAAACCACTTTGGAAAGCTGCTTGGAAGCATCTAGTAGAGCCAAACACATGGGTACCCTATGACCCAGAAAGCCCACTCCATATACCCAACAGAGGTGTGAGCATGTGCTTAGCAAAAAACTGGTACTAGGATTTTCATTGCAATGTATTCATAATATAGTTTCATAGCAACTGTAGTCACAATAGATAAAAACTGGAAACAACCTAAGTATCTATCAAAAATAAGATGGATAAATTACATTGTTTTCTTCCTTCCTCTGTTAAATACTACATAAAAAAATAGAATAAACTACTGCTACGTGCAACAAGGCAATAACATGGATGGATCTCACAGATACAGTTTTGAGGTAGAGAAGCCACATGCAAAAGAATACATGTTGTGTGATTCCATTTATATGAAGTTCAGGAACATAGAATAGGTTATCCACGGGGCAGGAGATCGGGAGAGTGGTAACCTTGGCATGGGGTCATGACCGAAGGGGACATGGGGTAGGTTTTAGAAAGCTAGGTAGATTCTGTTTCTTGATCTGTGTTCTAGTTTCATGAATATTGTGGATTGACTTGTTTTCCTGAAAACAGATGTGCTGAAGCCCTAATCCCCAGTGCCTCAGAATGTGACCTTATTTGGAAATAGGGTCATTACAGAGGTCATCAAGTTAACATGAGGTCATTCGTGTGGGCTTTAATCCAATATGACTAGTGCTCATCTAAAAAGGGAGAATTTTGATGTAGAGATATACACACAGGGAGGATGCCACATGAACGTGAAGACAGAGATCGGGACAGTACATCTATAAGCTGAGGAACACCAGAGATGACCAGCAAACCACCAGAAGCCAAGGGAGAGGCATGGAAAAGATTCTCCCTCATAGCCTCCAGGAGGAACCAACCCTGCTGACACGTTGACATCAGACTTCTAAGATGTCTCCAGCACTGTCAAGACAACAGATCTATGCTGTTGAAGCCACCCAGTTTGTGGTACTTTGTTATGGCAGCCCTAGAAAACAATACAATGGATATATCTGTTGGGTGGAAATTCTTTAGGCTGTGAACTTATGATCAATGCCCTTTTCTGTATGTAAGGTATATGCCCCAATTATACTGAAATAACATGTGAATGAGCATATAATTGAACTTTGAAGTAGTGAAGTATTCCTACAGATTTTAAAAGTTTATTGAAGTAATCACAAAGGAAAATACTTGGTTACATAAAATGTTAAACTCTATGTCAAAATAATGTCTGACAACTGACATTGAAAAAACCCAACATATTGAGGGATATATTTGCAGCAATTATGACAGCAAAAGATTTGTATTCCTAATAAAGAACTCTTGTATATCATTTTAAAGAACTAAAATTATGTAAAACAAGATAGACAGAGGATATAAACAGAGTACACAGAAAAAGAAATTTAAAAATTCATAAATGAATGGTAGATGTTCAATAGAACTAGAAATCAAAGAAATGCATTAAAACAAGATGGCATCTTTGGGCTTCCCTGGTGGTGCAGTGGCAGAGAGTCCGCCTGCTGATGCAGGGGACACGGATTCATGCCCCGGTCCGGGAAGATCCCACATGCCGCGGAGCGGCTGGGCCCGTGAGCCATGGCCGCTGAGCCCTGCGTGTCTGGAGCCTGTGCTCAGCAACGGGAGAGGCCACAACAGTGAGAGGCTCACGTACCACAAAAAAAACAAAAAAAACAAGATGGCATCTTTTATGTGTCAAATTGGCACTTTTTATTTTTAAACAATAATAACCAGGGCTGATGAATCTTCATTGAGAAGGACATTGTCCTCTGCTGATGATGTGAATAATAATAACAAACATTTAAATGCTTTGTAGATATCAGGCACTATGCTAAATAGTTGGCCTTTGTAGTCAAGTATATCTACAGTCAAATATCTTATTTTCCTTTTCACAGTAACCCCATCAGATATTCTTCTCGTTTCCAGACAAGAAAGCTGTGGCTCAGGAATATTAACTTGACCATCGTTACCTAACTAGTAAACGGTAAAGGTAGGATTTGACCCCAGATTTCTGCAGTGCCAGATACTGAGATTTACTGCCTCTGAGAGTGTATACTTGTTGTACGCTTTTCTTGAAAACAATTTGACAATATGCATTAACTGCCTAAGAAGGTCCATAAACTTTGACCTACTAACTAAATATCTAGAAATCTGTTCTTATGATAGAAACAGAAATGTCAACAAATATTTAAGTATGAGGATGTTCATTGTTGTATCACTTATACTACTGGAAATAATAGAAAGAACCTATGTGTCCAACATTATTTAAGTAGACTTAAGTAATTTAAGATACATCTAGCCACAGCATGGAATAAATCATAGCTGTAAAAATAGGTTTCTGGAAAAAGTATAGAAAGACGTATGCATAAAGCTATTCACTGTGGCACTATTTGTAATAGTACAAGACTAGAAACCGCCACATTATCCCTCCATAGGGGACTGGTTGAATAAACTGTATACATTTATCAAATGGTGACAATTAACCATAAAAAGAAATGACAGTTATCTCCAAATACTGCTAAGCAATGAATTCAGGTTATCTTGGTAGATTAAAAAAAAGTAATGTGAAGAATTTTGTGCATAACATGAAAATATTTATCTTAGAATGGGGGATATCTATTTATTTGTTATTTATGTTTTAAAAATGGAAGAATGAATTAAAAACTAACACCAGGGCTTCCCTGGTGGCGCAGTGGTTGAGAGTCCGCCTGCCAATGCAGGGGACACGGGTTCGTGCCCCGGTCCGGGAAGATCCCACATGCCACGGAGCGGCTGGGCCCATGAGCCATGGCCGCTGAGCCTGCACATCCGGAGTCTGTGCTCCGCAACGGGAGAGGCCACAACAGTGAGCGGCCTGCGTACCACAAAAAAACCCCAACAAAACAAAAATAAAAACTAACAACAAAGTTACTTATAGGGGCGAGAAGGGAAGAGGGTAGAGGAGGCAAAAATAAAGCTAGACTTCTCTGAATATATCCTGTTCTGTAGTTGGACTTCAAAACCTTGAAATTATTTTATAAAATTATAAAACAAAAATAAAAAAGAAATCTTCAAAAGTTAAAACCAAAATAAAACAAATCAACCATTTGACAAGTTGGTGGCATATGCACACAGAAAAGACAATTTTAAGTTACTTTGGAACACAGTAAGATGACTATATATCTTAGTAAAATGTACTCCAAAGACAGAAAGAAGCTCAAAAAATTTAACTACCTTTAGGACATGTATTGCTGGTGGTAGTGTCTGTAGTGGTTTAAAAATGTATCACCACCTTCAGAAAGTGGAGCCTAATCTCTCTCCCCTTGAACGTGAACCAGACTTGATGACTTACTTCTGATGAAGTGTGGAAATGATGCTGTGTGATTTTTGAAGCTAGATCATCGAAGGAATTGCAGTTTCCCCATTGTTGTCTTGGATCACTTGCTCTGGGGCCGGATTTCATGCCATGAAGACATTCAACTAGCCCTCTGGAGACGCCTATATGGAAAGGAACTAATGTCTCATGCTAACAGCCAGTACCAACTTGCCAACCGTGCAGATGAGATACTTTGGAAGCAGATCCTTCACCCTTGGTCAAGCCTTCAGATAACTGCAACTCTGGTCAAATTCTTTACTGCAACCTATGAGAAACTCCCCACCAGAACTACCTAACTGAGCTGCTCTCAAATTCCTAACTCACAGAAACTGTGACATAATAGTTGTTTAGTGTTACTTTAAGCCACTAAGTTTTGGGATAATTTGTCATGTAGAAATAGATAGCGAACACAGAATTTGTTCCAGGACTGGGGTGCTTGCCATGACAAAACCGTGAAATTTATGAGCGGCTTTGGAATTGGGCAGTGGACAGAAGCTGAGAGTATTAATGAAAGCCTAAAGGGCCTCGAGAAGACTGAATAGAAGCCCAAGGTCAAGAAGGGCTGATTTTGGAAGGGTTTGTGAACGTGGTTTTGTCTGAGTGGGCTACACCCAGAATCATAGGAGATCCATAAAGTTTTTAAGAGAAGTAAATTGGCAGAAGTACCACATGGATTGGATTGAAAGGGGCAGAATTAGTATAAAATGATAAGAGGCCTTTGGACCCTGAAGCTTCTACTGATAGGAAGTAAGCTGAGAATACTCTTCAGTAGAAAACATGGGCTACCTTTCATGAAAAAGAGAGGATGACCTACAGGGTGGAAACAAGAGCTCAGAGGCTGGAGCTTAAAGCTATGGAGACACATTTTCAGACCTGGACTCCTAAACAAGGAACTTTCAACATTTGCCCTGATGAATTTTCCTATCTTTTGCGTCTGTGTGTCTCCTGTTTTCCTTTATTTTGAATGATGGTAGTGGTGGTGGGGTGATGGTCCATGGTAGTTATCCTGTGCTTACCCTACCATTGGATGGTGTGTGTGTGTGTGTGTGTGTGTGTGTGTGTGTGTGTAGGTGGCAATTAACTTTTCTTTTTAGATCATAGGTCTTCAGATTGTGAGGAACTGTACTCGAGGAGCTGTTCTCTAGGACACCTGAGGAGTCTCCTCCACACTTGTACCTGATTTAGTACCAAGATCATGGACTTCAAGCGGATGGTGTAAGAGAATAAGACATTGGGGAAGTCTTTGGTAGGGGTGAGTATATTTTACATTTATAATGTAAATTAAGTTGCAGCCAGAGAGTGAAAAGAAATATGCTTGCAAATTCTTTGACATTCCCCTTTCAGTGGGTAGAGACTAATTCTTCTCCCTTTGAATATGAGCCATACACAATGATTCACTTATAACAATAGAATGTGGTAGACGTGACACTGTGTGATTTTTGAGGCTAGATTACCAAAGGCCTTGCCATTTACACCTTGCATTCTTGAATAGCTCACTTTGGGAGAAGCCAGAAATCATGCCATCTGGACCCTCCAGCAGCCCTCTAAGACCCACTGAAGTCTTCTTTCAACACCCAGCATCCACTTGGTAGCCATGTCAGTAGGTCCCCTTGGAAGCAGATCTCCCAGCCCCGTTCGTACCTTCATATGACTGTGGCCCTGGCTAACATCTTGTCTGCAATCTCATGAGAGACTCAGACCCAGACCGTGCAGCTAAGCTGCTTCTGATTTGCTGATCCATAGAAACTGTGACATAATTAGTGTTTATTGTTGCTTTGAACCATTAGTTTTGCGGTAATTTGATGTGTGTGTATTGTTAATGAAGCAGATGAGTAATTATGTTGGTGTCATTGATGTAAGGGAAAGGAGCCACAGGTGTAAGACTGATGAGGTTAGAAAAAACACTGTAATCTTGAATTCAAATGGCGATCATTGCAACGGCGTATTTTATGTTAAAGGGCAGTAAGAGCAGAAGGAGAGGAGGAGGGACAAGGGAAAGCGAAAGCAAAGTTCCTTAATTCTGTCCACAGAAAAGACCTCGAAAATGAGTACCTGAAAACCCAGATTCTATATAAAATTTCCCACTTAAAAGCAAACAAGCTAGATCTCTTTAAAGAAATGGCTCGTTCTAGATCCGGAGCAGAAATGTTTCAGATGAGCCCGGAACATCCCATGACAACAGAAAGTAAGGATGCAATGTTTTTAAAAAGTACTAGAGGGCTTCCCTGGTGGCGCAGTGGTTGAGAGTCCGCCTGCAGATGCAGGGGACGCGGGTTCGTGCCCCCGGTCCGGGAGGATCCCACATGCCGCGGAGCGGCTGGGTCCGTGAGCCATGGCCGCTGAGCCTGCGCGTCCGGAGCCTGTGCTCCGCAGCGGGAGAGGCCACAACAGTGAGGCCCGCGTACCGCAAAAAAAAAAAAAAAGTACTAGAAAAAAAATGCAAGGATCTTTTTCAGGATTTAGAAAGCAACGTGAAGAGGCTCCCACGGCCTGAAGATGGGACGGCTGGAGCATGATTAAGAATAATAACTGCAAGGGACTGAAACACATCAAATATGTTTAAATCCACACGGACATAATGACACCAGCAAAACTAATTAGTTCCCTTTGCATGGCGCTTGGCACTTAATTCATTATTTTGATAACTGGCAAATGAAGGGAATAAATAAGGTATTTATCCTGCCTTTCTTCAATGAACTGTACCTCAGTGTAATTAAATAGTCAGTGAGGAGAAGTTTCTCTTTATAGCAGTTAACAAATGAAGAAATAATGGTAAAATGAGAATATTCACCTTTTTGAAATTCCTAATGAAGTAAGGGATCTGGGCGGTGATCATCATTGGCTGCTGACATCACAGAAAGACAACCAGGTATTGGGTACCTCCTGGGAAGTCACAACAGAGCATTCTTACCAAAGTAACAACATGAATCTGATCAACCTTTGAGATGTAGCTACTGATTTTCAGGAGATGCAGGGGACAGAGGAACATGATAAATGACAACATGGAAATCCAATTAGCAAACTCCAGGGCGTAGGAAACTCTACAGGAGAAATGACCAGGTTCTTTAATAAATAAATAAAACAGCTTAGAGAGAGAGGGATGGGGAAAAGGAGAGAGAGAGAAAGACATCATGTTTCAAACGGTTTTTACAATGTGCAAAAATGCCCAATGTATATTAAGTTAGGAAAATCAGAATGTAAAATTGTATTTATAAAACAAATCCATCTTACTTTTTGAAGAAACATATAGCACAAGAGAAAAAAATGTTCAAAAATAGTAACAATGTGTGCGGGTAGCAGGATTATTGGTAATTTTGGAATATTGTATTTTTCAAATCTGTTTTAAGATGGAAATATTTTTATAATCACTGTCTCTCTTGGAATAAGGACAAATAGATAAATTACTAAAAATATGTCTATAGTGAGGGGGAAAAAAGCATATTACTTTAACACTTGTTTTACATGTGGTGGCCCTGTGCTGTCCATTGAGATTCTGTTTTCTGCAAGAACACTGACTAATGCCATCGTAGTGAGTTGATGGGTCCCATCTCCCTAGTATCAAGCGTATATTTTATTAAGGGTCCTTTGGGAAAGACCTGAATTCAAAGGAATAAGCCAGCCCTTCTAACTCTGAGATGGGCGTGAGAAGTTAGCCCTCACATAACTGTTGAGGAAGGTCAGCATCTGAATTATGAAGTCTGGCTTTTGGTAGGTGATGAACAGGAAAAGGAAACAGACCACCTCGACATAGCCCAGGTTGGGTACAGATGGTCTAAAAGCAACAAGTTTATTCTGTAATGTTGCCAAGGCAACAGCAGCTGCTTCTGGCATTGCGGAGGGTGAGGGAGGGAGAAAACAGGAGAAATAAAGAGGCAGAATGATTCTGTGCATCTTTCCTAGGAAAATAGGAAAGAATACTGACTATTTTCTGGGTGAACATGCTTCCATAACGCTTAAAGTGTCATCAGTGAAAGGCAAATTGTGTTTTTCACATTGTAATCTGCCTCGAACTAAACAGGAACGCGGTCCCTCTTGTCATACTGTCATTTTCCCGTCTATGACTCCGAACAGTGGTGAGTGGGGCTTTCTTACAGCTCTATCCCCTTGAGTATTAAAACACCTTGATGTTTTCTTGTGATGGTTACTGCAGCATCTATTCACGTGGCTGAAAGATGCTTATGTTTTGACTGTGTCTGGATTTGCAAGGGAAGAAGAGAGGAAAGGAATAGCCTTGGCCCTTTTCCTCCTCTTCTCCTCCCCTTCGCTCCTGCCTCCAGATCTTTCTACCTGCAAAGGAAGAGGATGAAGCAAGGAGAATGTGGCAGTGAGGAGGGAAAGAGAGCAGCAGGTCTGGGGAGTGTGCTAGAGATATTTTCAGCCAAGGGCTACCTTCCCTGGGAGCCTGGGAAGAGTTGAGTCAGGGCGAGGTAAGCAGGGCTGGAGCCCAGCTCTGCCTGTGATGGCCTCAGAGAGAGAGAGCAGAGCTGGAGATGAAGACAGAGCTACAGAGACGATCGGTGGCAGATGTTGAGCATCAAAATCATTCTCGAACTGGAGAAACTCAGAGCTCTGATGCCCTGGCTCAGGGAAAGACTCTCTTTCCTGCCTGAACCTCATTTTGTGTGTTCAGAACCTGAAACAGTCTCTGGGCAGTTTTCCCTTGCTCAGAAGGGAAGAGAATTTAGAGCCCTGCTCGTGCCCAGTTGAGGCTGAATATTTTTTCAAATGCCAAACCGCTTTTAACACAGCAGAATGGCCTAGAGATCAAAAGTCTGAACTTGAGAGTCAGGCAAGTCAGAGGAGCCTGGATCTCCTGACTGGAGCTGCCGCTCCAGCTGCTTATTCATTACTTGTTATATATTATTTCACTGGCGTCACATTTACAAGGATGGAAGCAGGTGGCTCAGCTGCACCAGGCCTTAGCTTCCTCTCTGTCGGTGGGGACGCCAGGGCCAGCCTCCTAGTGTTGGGTTGTGACTAGGACTGCACAGTGGACTGCAGTTCAAGTCCACTGTGCCTAGTGTTGGCACAGCTTCTGTGACATTTCTATTATCATCTCATTCGTCTTTGAACATGTCTTTGAAAAGTGGGAAGGAATGGAGTTCACCTGTGCTTGCTTCTTGGATTTGAAAGTGACACTAGAGTAGGTAGAAACCCTGACCAGAAAGTTAGGTCACAAGTTGGCCACGGACCTGTATTAGGTTTCTCTAGAAAAACAGAATCAGCAGGAGATTTTATATATACATATATATATATATATATAATGTAATATTATATATATAATGTAATATTATATATATAATATGTTACATATTATCTCTATTACATATAGCTATAATTATATATAATATATATCTATAATCTCTATGTATTAGAGAGAGAGAGAGAGCAGGGGCTGGGGGGGTTGGAATTTATTTTAAGGAATTGGTGCACACATCATGGATGCTGGCAAGTTCAAAATCTGCAGGGCAGGCCAGCAGCCTAGAGGCCCAGGGAAGAGCCGATGCTGCAGTTCAAGTCCACAGGCAGTCTGGAGGCAGAACTTCCTCTTCTTAAGAGGAAATCAGTTTTTTTCTATTAAGGCCTTCAACTAATTGGACGAAGCCTGCCCACATTATGGAGGGTAATTTGCTCTACTCAAGGTTTGCTGATTTAAATGTTAAGCTCATCAAAAAAGACTTTCACAGAATTATGTAGAGTTATGTTTGACCAACTATCTGAGTACCATGACCTAGCCAAGTTGACAGATAAAATTGACCATGACAGGGCCCCTTAGAGCACCGTCCGAACATTGGTACCTCCCCACGAGTCAGTAACCATGACCCCAGAGAGTCACTCACACAATAAATAAGTTCCATTAATGCAGCTCATTTCATGGCATCTGCAGAATAGCTGGGACCAGATTTCAGTTTTTCTTTATTTGTGCTGCACCCTTCTTTAGGAGAAAATCAAAGCACAGCAAAAGTTGATAGCAGGAATTATGTCAAAAAAGCAATTTCTACCACAGGTCCTGGGGTTAATATGTATTTATTCCAATCTCTTAAATATTAAGCGAAAGAGGGAAATATTTGAAGGGAGCTCTAGACTGGGGACCAAAGGTTCAACACTCCACCCTGACACTTAGGCAAGTGTCCTGATCCATAGTGAGGTGGATAATCACACCTGCACCAAATCAGGTAGCGGGGAGGACTTGCCACGATCATCTGTGCCAAAGTGCACAGATATCGGGCTTCCCTGGTGGCGCAGTGGTTGAGAGTCTGCCTGCCGATGCAGGGGACACGGGTTCGTGCCCCGGTCTGGGAAGATCCCACATGCTGCGGAGCGGCTGGGCCCATGAGCCATGGCCGCTAAGCCTGCGCGTCCGGAGCCTGTGCTCTGCAACGGGAGAGGCCACAACAGTGAGAGGCCCGCGTACCACAAAAAAAAAAAAAAAAAGTGCACAGATATCAATTATACTTGAATCTGGAAAAGGGTTGAAAGCCAAAACCTTGCTGTGTAAACAGAAAGTATTGCTGCTTTTAACACTAAAAGAAAGGGAAGAGGGAACCAAGCCCCATAACTCTGAGGCTGACACCTCACTCTTTTCTCTCTTTCTCTTGAGCAAAATTTCGCTATGTCCTGACAGCCCATCTCAGCTGTTCCTCCAGTTTATGGCTGCCTGCCCATCTTTCTTTGTCTGGTGCACACGAGTGATACAGAGCTCTTTCTGTAAGCTGCAGTCAGGAAAGGAGTGTGTCCTGGTTGGGAGTTCAAGGGCAAAGATGATACACAGGACTTTTTTCTTTTTTTGCGGTACGCGGGCCTCTCACTGTTGTGGCCTCTCCCGTTGCGGAGCACAGGCTCCGGACGCGCAGGCTTAGCGGCCACGGCTCACGGGCCCAGCCACTTCGCGGCATGTGGGGTCTTCCCGGACTGGGACACGAACTCGTGTCCCCTGCATCGGCAGGCGGACTCTCAACCACTGCGCCACCAGGGAAGCCCAATACACAGGATTTTAAAAGGTGCCTCTCGTGCATCTAGGGAAAAAGACTCAGACGCTGTTGCTAAAAGTGTAAATCGGTACAAATCCTGGCGTACAGTTTGGAAATATTTAGCAAATGCTTAAAAAAGGGAAAGATACCTAGTAATTCCATTCTAAGGACTTTATCCTTAAGTAAGTAACAGACAAGTATGCAAATATATGTACAGGGATATTCATTAGGGTCTTCTTTTAAAAGTGAAAAACTGCAAGCAGCCTAAGTGTCCAGTGATATCCAGGATTGAATAGATGAATTACAGTCCATCTTGAGAGCAGAATATTATTTAACCATTAAAAATAATAAGCTGATGATGTGTACGCATGTGTGTGTGTGTCTAAAGGTATTCATGATACATTAAGGGGAAAAGTAGGTCACAAAATATTAAATTTAGATTTAATTCCATTAAAAATAACCACACACAGATATGTGAAGAAGTTTTGATGATATCTTAGTTCGTTTGGGCTGCTATAATAGAATACCACAGACAAGGTGGCTTTAAACAACAGAACTTTTTTTCTCATAGTTCTGGAGGCTGGGAAGCCCACGATCAAGGCATGGGCACATTTGCTGTCTGCTAAGGACCCACTTCCTGATTCATAGATGGCGGTCTTTTACATACTGTCTCCTTACATGGTGGAAGGGAAGAGGGAGCTCTCTGAGGTTTCTTTTGTAAGGGCACTAATCTCATTCATGAGGGCTTTGCCCTCATGACCTGATCACCTGCCAAAGGCCCTGCCTCCAGATACCATGACATTGGAGGTTAGGATTTCACCAGAGGAATTTACGTTTGAGACATAAACACTCAATCTATAGCAGTGGATATACACCAAAATATTTACAGTCATCTTCTCTGGGTAATAGCATGTTGGGTGTTAACTCTTTTTAATATCTGTATCTTCTATTTTTCTACATTGAGTGTATGATTATTTGTATCAATATAACTGAGAAAATCAAGGGGGAAGATGCCTTTCCTGGACATTATTTACTGCCCCACGATCTGCTCATCCTTGATTAGAAGGGTGAGTGCTGTGTATTCTTGAGGCCTATCAGGACATCTGAGGAGGAAAATTGTACTCAGCATTATTTATTTTTCACCCTCCGTGGCGTTTTAACATCAGTGTTGACAGTAACCTCTCAGATTGATTTTCTCTGTCTTGTAAAAAAGAAAATCCTAGCAGACACCAAACCAGAGAGCTCTTTCTAACAAGTCTAGATCATGAACCATTGCAAGGGAAAGCAGCCATGTAATCCCATAAGAGGCCCTAGCACCCCTATTGTCATAAAGACTGCAATCTTTGAGGTTTGTTAACAAAATTTCATCGAGAAGTTTCTGGGGTTAATGGCAAAAACCAGAGTCAGGAATATAAACAAAGGTGGCACTGAGAAACCTTGATAGGTAGGGGTGTGTGTGTGTGTGTGTGTTTCTGTAAGCAGAGTTGATAATTTTTCTTCCTCTTGGCCAACCATGAGACCTGATATTTTTAGCGTATGTAATAGCAGGGCTTGAAATGCTGCTGTTTCTTGATAATACTGGGACATTTCACCCTGAGTGCTCAGAGTGTAGATAACCTAGAAAACAGCTAGCACTTTTCAGATTGGACACTGCAGAAATGCCAGTGTATAATCACGTTACCCTGTTCTCCTTTTGCACCGTTGACCTGTAATCAGGGGTTTAGTCTCCTGACTGCACATATGTTAGGACCGCTGGAAGTAGTTTCAGGCTTCTAGATCCTGAAACACCAAGCAGAAGGCCCAAATCACTCTGTATCTTAAAGAGGCAGCAAATGATGAGTCAAGATGGAGGGAGAAAGGGATTGCAGGCGGGAAGGCCGACACACACCCCTGTATCTGCAATCTCAGATGGGCTTCAGGGGGACAGGCAGTCAGCGTTTTGATGGGCCGCTTGCCTCTCCGCATTCTCATTAATCATGGAGATGATAGATTCTTCTCTCGCCGTGTCTCTACCGCCTTAGAACTCCTACTAGCCTTTATTTGCATTTCTCTCAGGGCATTTAACTTATTCTGCCTTGCGTTATAGTGAAATATGAAGACTTCTTAGACTCTTGCTAGATTGCAAGTTCCCTGAGGGCACTGACAATTTCTGCATTGGCTTGGCATTGATGACGTACGGTACCTAGCAGATATTCAGTAAAAAAAATAAATAAATAAAAAATCATTGAATGAATGAATGAATAATAGACAGTAGCGCTCAAAATTTCCTCACTTCCACTGACAGAGAGAACAAGAAGTTGAAGCTCTTTAGGAAAAACAAAAGCTGATTTTTCAGTCTCCTAATGGTTCAGTGGTTGTGTGTGATTCTCCCTTTTCAAGAGAGGAGATGGCTCTGCTATCCCTAACATCACCACTGTGGTGCTTCCTTACGCTTCCCCTCTCAGCAGAAAAGGTGAATTTAGCGATGCAATCCAAAGGGCTCATTATTCAAGGGCCTGTTCTGTATCTGGGACCCAGCCTGGTCCATTTCTGTTTGCACGCCACTGTTGACAAGCTGTCTGATGGTGGAACAGGTCCTTCCACTTACAGTCTATGAAATGGATTCGTAAAATCAGTCCATAGGTATTTATTATTCAACCGTTATGTGCACAATCCTGAAAGGTACAATACTCACATTTATAGAATTTTTGGACTGAATAGGAAAGCAAAGTGGTTTCTCGTAGATTACAAGGAGTAGTCTAGATCACTTAATCCATCCTCGTTACAGAAAAGATTGCACCAATCGATTCCAAGGCATCCTTAGCAACAGCACCTCCTCTTCCTCTCCCTCACCACCCCCTCCTCTGTCCTCCAATCATCACACAACCTTCAACAAAGGACCTGTGCTCAGAGTACTATGCTAAATGCATACAATGAATACAGAGGACTGTTGGATCGATATATGCATGCTCATAGAACTGTTTTTCATGGTGTAGTTTTACACCGTGGGCTGAAAGGGACCATATCTTCCATTTCTAATGATATCCTAGCACTTTGTCACTTTGAAAGGAAGTGCTAATAACGTTAATAGAATGTACAGCGACTTGCTGGCCCCATGCCCCTCCCCATCTCCCAGGGTCCAAAGGAGCATGGCCAGTGGCAGCCTCCGGGTGTTTCTGTTAAAGGTGGCCATGGCTTCCCCGATGAGAGCTCCTGGGAGAGGGAGGCTGCCCCTGTAATTCGGCAGTGGCCCCAACTTGAGCACCCCCAAGAAGCGTGAGCTACAAATTTCATTACCTGCACCAGCCCTTCCTTCCTTCCTCCTCTGGTACCTGTAGGTCTTTCTTCAGTGAAGGAGCTTCACTCTTCCCTTACCTGAGATTTAAAATGCGCCTCACAAGTGCCCCCAAATCACTGGGTCAAATCCTCCAGGGATCATAAAGAAAAAAAACCAACGTTTCCAGGAGTGAGTTATATATGGCAGTGAATTCATGCACTTTCTGTAGCTCCTCATTTCCTTCCATTATGTTAATTCTTCCAACTCAATAACCTAATTCCCTGCCCCCCACTGCACACATTTTTTTTTCCCCCTCAGGGAGGAAGCTGATTGATGCTGAAGTAAGAATCCGTCCAATTTTGTGACGGTCTAAGTACTCCAGGCAATCGCCCTGCAGCTGCCAGTGGCTATCTCAAGCCCACACCAGAGCAACCACGGTCTCAGCAGGCTCATTCGGAGCCGCAGGGAGGTCGGAGGCGTGTGCTAGGTGTGCATTTCGGAGGTTGTTTGCACCACGTGTCTTGGACAAACGCCAAGGTCAGGAAGTCTCCAGAAGGCTGTCCTAACGCTTCCTCTGTGATCTGTCTCGACCTGCCTTTGTGCCGCTCGGGGAGGTGCTCCTCCTGTCTGCTGCCATCGCCCCCTCCTACCGTCTGTCTTGACTCAATGCTTTTTATTATTCAATTATTAGAGTTATTGGACGTGTTCATGGCTTATTACCCTCTGGGCGCATTTACAAGTAGGATAGGAAAAACCCACCGCAGCTTCATTTCTGTTGTTACCACAAAGTGTGTACTTACTGTGACACATAGTCTTTGTTCCACAAAGCTTTTATGGAATAGTCAGCCTCTCAGACCTTGATTTTCCTTTTAGGGGCTACCTAAAATGTATATAGGCATCTTCTATACAAAGTAGGTTAGAAGCAGGTGCTACTGATCGACAGGCTGGGCTAACAGCCACAGTTACTGGGAAGAGGACCCCATGAAATAAAACCTGCTTCCTGAAGGTGATACCTGGTCTTGATCATGTCAACATTTGCTTCATAGACTGTGTTTCCATGCCTTTCTGGTCTTTCTCAGAAGCCTGTTCTCTCTCTTCCGTGTGTTGTGTGAACAAACACACGTGTATGCAAACACACACACACACACAGAGCTGCAATATCGCAGGCTCTTATCCACAACACAAAGAAGGATTAACAGTTTTCTGGAGACAAAAGGGACACATTTCATGTCATCATAGCCAGCCTCCCTTGTGGATTCTTTGAACGGAGAGAGGTTCCTAATTTTCTCTCCTGCTGTAAACCCTGATGCAGAAGGAAGGCCGAGAATATATGGGCTGATGGTACCCGGGGCTGGTCTGCTTCTCTGTGTGTAAGATGATAATGGATTTGTAAAGCGCCAAGAATGCAGACCATTTTTCCTTCCTGCTTCAGAAGAGGAATGCTGGAATGAAAGGGACAGGGGAACCCAAGTTTTATTATGCTGGCTGTAAATATTCAGTGATTGTCAAGAACGCAGGGGAATGTGAGAGTTCTGTCATTTCTCCTTCCTCATTTTCTCTCATTCCTGCCGTTGTCTTAGTGCAACCCACCCCAGTGATTAGGTGGACACCCCTATGACTGGGTGCCGTGGCATCACTGCAGGACCATCTGGAGCCCAAATGATGTCCTTGCCTCCTGGCAGCTCATGTCACAGGTCCTGACCCTATCTACCCGCCGGGTATTCACCAGAATCTCCGCTCTGTCTTCTTGTAGTTCCCTGCAGGAACAGGGCAGCATGTAGCTCTGACCTCTCCTGGCAATAACACCTGGTTGCTTTATCCACTTATCTTTTCAAGGCTTGAAGGGAATGTGTCCCAAACGAAAGGCATTTGGCTTGTTCTGCCCAGGGTCCCACTCAACCAGTGAAAGCAATGCTGACTCTGAAGCACTGGAAAGGAACATTTGGAGTAATTTAAACACTAAAGGAGTGTTTGCTGGTTGTCCAGCAAACACTGCTCTGTTATCTGCTGCTCTGTTATCGGGCGGGCCAGCAGCGCTTTCACCCCCAAGCCACTCCCTCCACGTAATTTGCCGACCACAACAGGACAGCACCTGAACAAAACACTCTTCCGTGGGAGGCTGTATTACAATGCCATTTTCATCTCAGCATCCTTCTTCCTTTAGAGATGCCTGCAGCAATTCTCACTCCCTGCTGCATCTGTAAATAGCTTCCACTGCCCATTTCCTGATGATACACTTTAGTCTGTCTCTCGGAAACATTGTCATTCCACTGCAGAAACACAGCCCCCAAACTGTTGCGTCCAGCCTTTTATTTTTTTCCCTCGGCTGTTTGAATCAGGGGATGAGGGTGACTGATGCTGCAGTACAATAACCCGCCATCACTTATTGTACCGGCTCCCGAGAGGAAAAGCTTTGCCATTGAATTGCAAATGGCTGAGCAAAAGCAGTAAACCTCTTCCAAGAACAAGGTCTGGCTTTGCCGCGCGCGTTGGGCTTTGCCAAATATTTCAAATAGCCTTTCTGATCTAAGCAAGGTGGGACGTTGGTATTTATCATTAGTCTGAGGCAGTGTTCTTAAACTATAGGTCGTGATCCACTAGGGGTGTCTAAAATCAGTCGAGTAGTTTATAAGTAGCATTAAAAAACAGAATTCAGGGAACTCCCTGGCCGTCCAGTGGTTATGACTCCGCCCTTCCACCACAGGGGGCATGGGTTTGATCCCTGTTATGGGAACTAAGATCCCTCAAGCCGGGTAGAGCGGCCAAAAAAAAAAAAAAAAAAAAACCAAACTGAATAAAATAAACACATGAATACACCTCATGTAATAAAGGTAGATGTCTTTGGAAATTTTTTTTTTTTTTTTGTGGTACGCGGGCCTCTCACCGTTGCGGCCTCTCCCGTTGCGGAGCACAGGCTCCGGACGCGCAGGCTCAGCGGCCATGGCTCACGGACCCAGCCGCTCCGCGGCACGTGGGATCCTCCCGGACCGGAGCACGAACCCGTGTCCCCTGCATCGGCAGGCGGACTCTCAACCACTGCGCCACCAGGGAAGCCCTGTTTTTTTTTTTTTTTAATCTTTATTTTTCTTGTGAAATATATTAAACTCCCAGCAGCATATATACAATTTATATATTTTAGAGACTAGTAAAGCAAAACCCTGAATTCCCATCACTACGGTTAAGAACTAGGACAGAGCCGTGCCTTCTAGAAACCATCTGAGTGACCCTCCTCCCCCACAGAGGCAGCCACCATCCTATCCTGACTTTTATGATCATCACCCCCTTGCTTTCTTCATAATTTTTCTACCCATGTAAACGTCAGTAAAGAGAGAGTTTAGTTCGGCCTGTCTCGGATTTCTTCGTAACAGTTCTTCTGGGATCTGCTTCTTCCACTCAGTACTGGCTGGACTATTCCCATGGGTGGAATTCATTCATGTTCAGCGCTGCATGCTTTTCCTCCTATGAGTGCATCGTGATCCATGTTCCGCCCCAGGGCTGGTAGACATGGGGGTGGCTCCAGACTGGGTGTTTGCGAACAGGGCTGCTACGAACCTCCTCCTTCATTTCCTTGGCACACCTGCAAAGGAGTTTCTCTGGATACACAGGAGACGGGTGCTGGGTTTGTGATTCCCGCACGTTCTCCCGGGTGAGGTGCAGTTCAGTGCTTGTACCCATGTTCCCCCCACCAGCCCACACATTGTTTTATTCAGATGTTTTTCTGACTGGGGGCTGTGATCAAAAAAGTTGGAAAACACCAGTCCGAAGGCTCCTAAGGTAAGAATGGTATTTTTATAAACTCGGGATTTTCTCATTGCCCGGTGGTGCTGGTGGTGTGTCTCTGTGTGTGTGGAGGTGGCCTCAGAGGAAACGAGAGCCACAGAAAGGATAAAAGGTTGCTCACATTGAATGAGCACTTGTTCCCTGCCGAGCATGGAGCTCAATGCTTTTCCGCTTTCCAAGTATCATCTCCTAAATCTTCACATCAGCCTTAGGAGATGTGGTTAATCCCACTGGATAGAAGAACTGAGGTTCAGAGAAAATAAAGAACATGTCCATTTCTCCAAAGAATATATACAGATTGCCAACAAACTCAACATCGCCAATCATTAGAGAAATGCAAATCAAAACTACAATGAGGTATCACCTCACACGGGTCAGAATGGCCATTATCATCAAATCTACAAACAATAAATGCTGGAGAGGGTGTGGAGAAAAGGGAACCCTCTTGCACTGTTGGTGGGAATGTAAATTGATACAGCCACTATAGAGAATAGCATGGAGGTTCCTTAAAAAACTAAAAATAGAACTACCATACGACCCAGCAATCCCACTACTGGGCATATACCCTGAGAAAACCATAATTCAAAAGGACACATGCACCCCAATGTTCATTGCAGCACTATTTACAATAGTCAGGACATGGAAGCAACCTAAGTGTCCATTGACAGATGAATGGATAAAGAAGATGTGGCACATATATACAATGGAATATTACTCAGCCATAAAAAGAAATGAAACTGAGTTACTTGTAGTGAGGTGGATGGACCTAGAGTCTGTCATATAGAGTGAAGTAAGTCAGAAAGAGTAAAACAAATACCATATGCTAACACATATATATGCAATCTAAAAAAAAAAAAAAGTGGTTCTGAAGAACCTAGTGGCAGGACAGGAATAAAGACGCAGATGTAGAGAATGGACTTGAGGACACGGGGAGGGGGAAGGGGAAGGTGGGACGAAGTGAGAGAGTGGCATGGACATATATACACTACCAAATGTAAATTAGATAGCTAGTGGGAAGCAGCCAGATAGCACAGGGAAATCAGCTCGGTGCTCTGTGACCACTTAGAGGGGTGGCATAGGGAGGGTGGGAGGGAGACAAGAGGGGGAAGATATGGGGATATATGCATATGTATAGCTGGTTCACTTTGTTATAAAGCAGAAACTAACACACCATTGTAAAGCAATTATACTCCAATAAAGTTGTTTAAAAAAAAGATTTGAATAGACGAAAGAAAGAAAAGAAAGAAAGAAGGAAAGAAAGGAAAGAAAGAAAAAGAAGAAAAGAAAAATGAAATATATGAATGGCTAGTAACTACATAAGAAGATGGAAGATATTCAGTCTCATTAGGAAAATAGAAAATAAAGTCACAATGAAATATACAAAAATCACTAATAAAGTCTCATCTATTAGCATGGCTATAATTAAAAAGACTAACGTGTTGGCAAAGATGTGGAGAGCTGGAACCCTCTTGCGTTATTGAGAGGAATTGAAATGGCATAGCCACTTTGTGAAGCATTTTAGCAGTTTCTTATAAAGTTAACATAAATTACCCTCTGACCCAGCAATTCCAATCCTAAGACTCTCTCCAAGAGAAATGAAAACATACATTCACAAAAAGACATGTGCACTAATGTTCATAGAAGCATTATTCATAACATCCCCAAAGTGGAAATTATCCAAATGTCCATCAGCTGGTGCATGGATAAACAAAATATATCATCCATGAAATGAAGCAATGCAGCAGCAAAAAGAAGAGAGGCACCGATATATGGCACAGTATGGATGAAGCCCCCGAACTGTATGCTAAATGGAAGAAGCCAGAGGCGACAGCTCATATACTCTATAAGTATATTTATAGGAAATGTCTAGAAAAGGCAACTTTATAGAGACAAGATAAATTGGTGGTTGCCAAGTGCTGGTGGTAGGAACTGGGGTTAACTGCAAAAGGGCACGAGCGGACTTTTTGGGGGGTGGTGCAAATGTTTTAAAACTAGATTGTGGCGATGATCATACAACTGTAAATGTCCTGCAATCATTAATCTATACAGTACAGTTACCTTAGGTGACTTTTAAGGCATGTAAATTATACCTCAATAAATCTGTTTTTTAAAACATTAAAAAAAAAAAAAAGAACATGTCCAAGGTCGCACGCAAGGGACGTGCTGGAGCTGGAACTTGAACCCAAGCCTGTCTGTCCCCAAAGGTGCTCTTTTCTGGTGCCCTAGCACCTCCAGGCTGCACTCCTCTGCCTCATTGGCACGTGACTTTGACCCACAGCTGCCCTGATGTCACTGTGAAGGAGGCCTAGTTCATTCCGGCGAACTCCTCCCAATGTGAGGGTGACCCAGAACAGAGCCCCTAAGGATAAGTAGCATGAACAAGAGAGAAACTTGGTTTTTAAGCTGCTGAGTTTGGGGAGCTGTTTTACTGCAGTATAACCTGGCGGGTCCTCACAGGTACAAATACGCAAACACATTCACACGGTCTCTGTTTCTGAGTGCTTGTTTTAAGTGCGTATTGGAGCGCCTTACACAGATGGAGGCTTTCTTTGGGTGTGACATATTCTCCCGACCACGAAGAGGTGAATCACGGCGGGGGCGGCAGGGAGATGTTTTATTATCAAGGTATTCTTAGAGCCCCCTAAGGTGTTCTTAGGATGTTCTCAAAGCTCTAACAGGTCGTGCAGTAATTAATATATTCAGACAGATTAGTCACTTACCAGCAAAACCCTCGATTTCTATAGCATCGCCGGAGGCAGAAAACTCACAGTGTTTAACTGACTCGATTAGTAGCTCAGGGTCACGAGTGAGATCATTTATAAGGAAAATGGACAAGATGAGGTGGCAGGAAGGACTGATCACTAAAGACTGAGAAAACATGTTATCTAGGGAACTGAAAGAGTTTCCATGTCATCGAATGGGGCTCACGTTCCAAGGGCCAGTCCCTACAGAATAAGGACTTACATTCAGCGAGGTACTCTGGAGAACTTACATTACCCCCATCTTCTCTTCAGTCCTACTCCACTCCAGGAGTGTGCCCTGAGGGCTCAGGTCCTGGACCTTCAGCTGCTGGACAGCATGGCACGGAGAGCCCTGACGGAGAAGCTAGGAGTCAGGCGTGCACAGCGCTCGTCCTTTATATACCGCATGTGATATATGTATCCTATTATAGATCATAGTTTTTTAAACCAAAGTATAGTTAATTTACAATGTTGTGTTAGTTTCAGGTGTACAGCAAAGTCAGTTATACATGTATATATATTCTTTTTCATATTCTTTTCCATGATAGGTTATTACAAGATATTGAATACAGTTCCCTGTGCTATATTGTAGGGCCTTGTTGTTTATCTATTTTATATATAGTGTTTTGTATCTGCTAATCTCAGACTCCTCATTTATCACTCCCTCCCTTTCCCCTTTGGTAAGCATACATTTGTTTTCTATGTCTGTGAATCTGTTTCTGTTTTGTAAGTAAGCCCATTTGTATCATATTTTAGATTCCACATACAAGTGATATCATATGATATTTACCTTTCTCTGATTTACTTCACCTAGTAGGATAACCTCTGGGTCCATCCATGTTGCTGCAAATGGCATTATTTCATTCTTTTTTATGGCTGAGTAGTATTCCATTGTGTATATGTGTGTGTGCGTGTGTGTGTATCACATGTTCTTTAGCCATTCTAGATCATATATTATATACCATATACTTATGCTGTATATAAAGAGATTTGATACAAGGAATTGGCTTACGTGATTTTGGGAGCTGGCAAGTCCAAAACCTGTAGGGCAGGACAGAAGGCTGGGAACTCAGGCTGGATTTCTGTGTTACAGTCTGGAGGCAAAATTTCTTCTTCTCCAGGAAATCCCAGTGTTTGCTCTTAAGACCTTCAGCTCATTGGATGAGACGGTTACAGACTGAATTTTGTCCTCCCAGAATACACATGTTAGAATCCCAACCTCCGATGTGATTATATTTGGAGATAGGGTCTCTAAAGAGATAATTAAGGTTAAATGAAGTCATAGAGTGGGGTCCTAATCCAACATGACTGGTCCTTATAAGAAGAGGAAGTGACACCAGGGAGGGGCATGCAGAGAAAAAGCCTTGTGAGGACACAGAGAGAAGGTTTTCAAGCCAAGGAGAGAGACCTCAGAAAAAACCAAACCTGATAACACCTTGATCTTGGACTTCCAGCCTCCAGAACTGTGAGAAGTAAATGTATGTTGTTTAAGCCCCCCAGTCTATGGTATTTTGGTATGGCAGCCGGAGCAAACGAATACAGAGGCCCACCTACATTTGAGGCCAATCTTCTTTATTGAAAGTCAGTTAATAGCAGGTGTTAATTGCGTCTTTAAAATACCTTCACAGCAACTGCTAGACTATTGTGTGACTAAGCAGGTGGGCACCGTAGCCAAGCCTCGCATCATCAAGCACACGAGCACTTCAGCAGTAAAATGGCATGTCCCACACTAAGTGAGATACAGTCTGTTACTAGGTGCCCTCGACTCCAGGGCAGGTTTTGCCACCAAATGAGTTTTTGCAGCTTGGGAATTGTGGGTACAGATAAAAGGAGACCAAAGGCTAATTGCCCTTTCTTCACAGTCTTGGTTCTGGTCAGACCTGCTTGCACTGAAGAAGCAGGGCACTTTGACATGTCCTAATAGTGATAATAATGAGTGTCATTCAGAGACGTGTAACACTCTGCCATGAGATGCATAACCTTTTTCTCCTGTGTCTTTCACAGCAACCCTATGAGGTGCATAGTATTATGCTTATTTTACAGAAGAGGAAACTCAGCTCAGAGAGGGAAAGTAATTTGCCCCAGACACACAGCTGCAAAGAGGCAGAGCTTAGCAGAGCTCTCGACCACCTCGCTCTGCCGCCTCCTCCCACGAGGAGATGTGCACAGAAAGGGAGGAAGTGTACCTGCTCAGAAAATAGGGAGAGACTAACCCTGAGGCCGACATCACCATCAAATACAGTAAGTCCCCTACGTGTGAACCTCTGAGTTGTGAACTTTCAAAGATGCGAACATGTGTTCGCATGTCCAGTCACGTAAGTTCACGTGTCTGGCGTACGTTGTCACGTATGTGCATCCTCTACAAGTGGTTGTGCTTTTGTGTACTCTACTGTACAGCACTGTATACAGTAGTACAGTATCTTTATTTCAAGCCCAGGATGTCCAGAAGCAAGCTTAAAAACAGCAGTGAGGGACTTCCCTGGTGGCTCAGTGGTTAAGAATCCACCTGCCAAGGCAGGGGACACGGGTTCGAGCCCTGGTCCGGGAGGATCCCACATGCCACGGAGCAATGAATCCCATGCACCACAACTACTGAGACTCTGCTCTAGAGCCTGTGAGCCACAACTACTGAGCCTGCATGCCACAACTACTGAAGCCCGTGTGCCTAGAGCCCGTGCTCCGCAACAAGAGAAGCCACCGCAATGAGAAGCCCGCATACCGCAACGAAGACCCAATGCAGCCAAAAATAAATAAATAAAATTTATTTTTAAAAAAACAGCAGTGATGTAGCTGGTACTACTGTACTTTTCAAGGTACTGTACTGTAATATTAACACTGTTTATTTTTTGTGTTTGTTTTTTATGTATTATTTGTGTGAAAAGTATTATAAACCTATTACAGTACAGTACTGTATAGCCGATTGTGTTAGTTGAGAACCTAGGCTAACTTTGTTGGACTTACAAACAAATTGGACTTACGAATGTGCTCTCAGAACAGAACTCGTTCGTATGTAGGGGGTCGTTCCATTTGGGTGTGACCCCCAGATCGAGGCTGGAGGAACCTTCCTAAAGATCTGGTATGGGCACGCCCTTCCTCACGGTCCTCAGTGGCTCCCCATTAATGACTCAACTCAACATGGGCAGTGAGCCTCCCTCCAGCACTCAGAGTCCCCCAGGACTTGGCCATGACTGGGTTTTTCCTGCTATTTTTTTTTAGCAGCACTGCATTTCATTGCTTCTTTCCAGCCCCTCTTTGCTCCACCCCAGCTGCAAACCTCCTCTCTCGCAAGCTGCTGTGGTCCCTCCTCCGAGGGTGCTGAATGGAGCTTGTGGCTTTTTTTTTTTTTTTTTTTTTGCGGTACGCGGGCCTCTCGCTGTTGTGGCCTCTCCCGTTGCGGAGCACAGGCTCCGGACGCGCAGGCGCAGCGGCCATGGCTCATGGGCCCAGCCACTCTGCAGCATGTGGGATCTTCCCAGATCGGGGCACGAACCCTTGTCCCCTGCATCGGCAGGCGGACTCTCAACCACTGCGCCATCAGGGAAGCCCACTAGTGACACTTTTTTAAAAAAAATTGTGATAGGACACATAACGTGAAATTTACCATCGTAACCATTTTTTAAGAGTATAGTTCAGTGACATTAACTACGTTCATAGTGTGCTATTGGACACACTTTTGCATCTCCTCCTACCCCTACCCCCAGCAGTCTGGACTTACTAGAAGTGGCATAGCAAGATTTTGTTGATTAATTGATACTTTTGCTGGTCCTGTTCCAGCTCTCTTGGGATATCGTGCCTTTATCCTGTGAGGGTCTCTCCATTTGAACGGTAGGTACGATCACATGCTCTTGTTTTCGCCAAACACCCACTGAACTGAAGGATGGCATCTCTCTCTCTAATTCGTGGTCACTCTTCTTTGCACAAAGAATACAAAGAAAAAGACAAGTTATAAGAGGGGAAGGAACCAATGTTTATTGGGTAGCTCTGTGCTGCTTTTGTGCTAACCCAGGTACAGATGTCATCCCGTTCAGTGTTTACAAGTATCTTCCACCGTACTAGCTCCATTTAACAAATGAGGAAACTGTGGCCCAGAGAGGTTAAGGAACAAGGTCACACAGCTGGGATTGAGCTCCAGGTTCACATGAATTCAAAATCCAATATGGTATGTGGCCTAAGAGAAATAGAACCCGGAAAGGCAGGAAGATTCTAGGAGGGAGATGGGGAGAGTGAATAAGTAAGAGTGTAAAAGAAAAGAACGCCCGTCTCCCTTTCCAGGAGGAATTAACACCATTGACTTCTGCTCGTAACAACACTCACAGGATATCTCAGTAGCCGGGCCTCTTTCTTATGGAGAGACCTCCCCAAAAGGGCTTCCGGGCCCTGCTCTGCCCAGTTGGGAGTCTGATTACAGACATTTCAGATTACTTTGATCACTTGCATTCTCCTGCTCAAAGGGTCACTCGGAGCCGTAGGCAGAGTTTCTGACTCTGCCTCAAATTAAAACGCCAACTATTTGTCAAGATAGATTTTCCTAACCAACCATCTTCACAAGTTGGAATGTCTCTGTCTGGTTGAAAATGCCCCCTGGAGGGTTACCATGGCAACGCTTGTCTGCTGAAGAGCGGGAGGGAATCCTTAAAAGAGATTCCAAATTGCTACGGCCACTTCCAGCCACAGGTCCGCACTGGGTTTTGCTTTGGGAACCTGATATCTCTGGCCTAGGGGATAAAAGACCAGGAGGAAAACTCCAAGGTTCCAAAGACACGCAGGAAGCGTCTCCCCAGCCTCAGGAGAGGGCTTGCGGCGTCTTTATCAGGCTGTGCTGATTTTCCTCTGTCCTTCCTCTGTCTTCAGGGCTCAAGGGCAAACACTTCAAAGCAGATTTATTTCTTACAGAAAAGGACTGAATGCAAGTTAAGGAAGAGGCAGCTGGCTCAATAAAGATAAAGAAGATAGAAACAGTTGAAGGTTTGAAAACTGGAATTGGGTTTTGATAAAGGATTAAGATAATTTCCAAAAGAGGTCAATGATTTTCTTTCTTTCCTTCTTTCCTTCTTTCTTTCTTTCCTTCTTTCTTCCTTCCTTCCTTCCTTCCTTCCTTCCTTCCTTCCTTCCTTCCTTCCTTTCTTTCTTTCTTTCTTTCTTTCCTTCCTTCCTTCCTTCCTTCCTTTCTTGGAAATGGAATAGAAATGTAAGCAGTCAAGAGATTTGGAATGTATAGTTTGACACAAACAAGTTTTACATTTATATGAACTCCCCTGCCAGGATTTAATTAGTGCCGTGATCCATCTGATGTTGGCAAACAGCATACTGTAGCATTTAACAGCTGTACAAGCTCAGTTACATGTGAGTGTAGGGTTTTGTGGGGGAGTATAGAAAAGACCTGTAAATGTTACAGAAGCATCAGGCATTTCCAATCCCTCCTGTTTGGTAAACCTGGTCACACCGTTATTTTCATTGGCTGTGACCACCCAGGAGGACCCCGGCAGAGTCCACTAGTCCACAGAGTCCTCCTCCTCCCATCCTTTCTGCCTGAGCCCTCCTGTCATCACAGTCTGACCCCAGAGCAGGGACAGTGTGGACCCCGGCAGTAAGGGTCTCTGAAGCACATGGTCAAAGAACCCCAGACTCCTGGAAAATTCAAAAGAATGAAACATTCACTTTTGTCATAGGTTGGTGTATTTGTTTCCTAGGGAACCTATAACAAAGGACCACAAACTGGGTGGCTTACAGGAACAGGAATTTATTCACTCACAGTTCTTGAGGCCAGAAGTCCAAAATCCAGGTATCAGCCGGACTGGTTCCTTTCGGAGGTCCTGAGAGAGAGAATCCTTTCCATGCCCCTCTCCTGGCTTCTGGAGGTTGCTGGCGATCCCTGATGTTCCTTGGCTTGTAGACACATCCCTCCAATCCCTGCCTCCACCTTCACGTGGCCTTCTCCCTGCGTCTGTCTATGACTCTTCTTATAGGGATGCCAGTCATAATGGATTAGGGCCCACTCTAATCCAGGAGGACCTCATCCTAACTTGATTACAATTACAAAGATCCTATTTCCAAATGAGGTCACGTGCACAGGTTGGGGAGGGAAGGTTAAAGCTTCCGCACGTCTTTTGGGAAACACAGTTCAACCTGCAACAGCTGGGTTCCTCCTGAAACAGACCCTGAGACAGAGTTTGTGGGTTTTTTTTCTTTTTTCTTTTTTTTTTCCGGTACACAGGCCTCTCACTGCTGTGGCCTCTCCCGTTGAGGAGCACAGGCTCCGGATGCGCAGGCTCAGTGGCCACGGCTCACGGGCCCAGCCGCTCCGCGGCATGTGGGCTCTTCTCGGACCGGGGCACGAACCCGTGTCCCCTGCATCAGCAGGCGGACTCTCAACCACTGCGCCACCAGGGAAGCCCTGAGACAAAGTTTTGAATGCAAATTCGGGAGGTGATCCCAGGAAGCGCTGTGAGTAGGCGGAGAAATGAGGAAGGGAAGGGAAGGACGGCAATACAGAGGGCGTGAGGTTGGGATTCAGTCCTGCCAGGGAAAGGGGGCCTCCGATGACCATGGAGAATGTCCCACCCGAGGAGGTTGGAGTATTTGTCCTCCAACCCTCTTCTGTCATTGGTCTGGGGCTGCTGGGGCATTGCCTCCTAGCATTTCCATTTCCTGGGAAAGCCCTCGGGCAGAGCCGGAGCCGGGCAAGTGGAGGTGGCTGCCTGCAGGAACCGCGAGGGCCACAGCGTCTGCTAAAACCGCAGATAGCGGGGCTTTCTCTCACACTGAGAATAAGGAATTTTTATTGTAAGTCACTTCAGTTCCTTCTGAACATTGGCAGGTAACCACTGTCTAATAAATGATGAGTAAGAAAGATATTTTACTCCAAAATCACTTTCTTCAGATATTGCCCGATGATAGATCATGCCAAAGATTTTCAAAGTGATAACTGCATTATCTGGACTTGAAAAAACCTTGTCTCTGGGACATATTTTTTCATCTTCCTCAAGGTTAGATTTTCAGGCCTGTGCCTTCCCCTCCCCAGCCCATGCCCG
The DNA here is from genome assembly GCF_951394435.1 of Stenella coeruleoalba. Lineage (NCBI taxonomy): Eukaryota > Metazoa > Chordata > Mammalia > Artiodactyla > Delphinidae > Stenella > Stenella coeruleoalba. The sequence continues at coordinate 20,743,522 of NC_137164.1, read as the reverse complement.
TCCTGGTAAATTTCTGTTCAGCCTTTAAGACCAAATTGCCCCTGCTCATTGATGAATGAGCTGCTGACAGTAATCCTGGAGTACTGAGCACAGTGCCGTGCACGTGGACGTTATGCCGTAAATGTTTGCTCAATGCACGAACGACTGAATGAATGAATGTGGGATCATTGGCTATTTCAAGTTCTTCACCACACAACTGGGAAGTGGCACCCTAACAACAAAACTGTACCATCCATTATTCTTCCAAATGTGCCATGATCCAGGACGTACTTTATAGTCACACCGACACCTTGAACATAGTTACTGACAATTTGTTCAGGTGCCACTGACAAGGCCACTGTAGGAGCCATTTTTCTTTCCACGATGTCATTGCTCTTTGAAGTGCAACCACATCGCTCTTCTCCCTGGGCCTGGCACAGCCTTTTCTCTTGGGCTCGGGGTCAGTTTGCTCTCCTCCCTCAAAAGAGCCAGCCCCGGCCCACCATCCCACAGCAGGCCTGTCCCTTTGTCACTCTGGCGTCCCGGCATGTCACGGCTCCACTCTCGGGATGGTGTTTCCACTGCTCCTTGGGGCAGACGTGGGGCAAATACCAAGTTCTTGTCCAATCTCAGAACTCTTGATTTCTTTCTCTGGATTTCTGCAGGAGCTGAGGAACATCTAAAACACCGGCCACCGATCTTTAAGTTATCCAGTGTGGCCATAATGAATTCATCTATGAGTCCATGAAAGCCGGCGCTACCGCCAGGACCAGGTCTATAACGATCCTCCTGAGTTTCCTCTTCATTGTTACCGCCCGTCTTCTCATCACTGTCAGCACCCATTACATCTGCCAAGCACTGAACAGTGTGAGCTGTTTTCCTTGGAGCTGGAGACGAGGTAACAGGACCCTTTAAGCTTCCACCTTAAATTCTATGACATTGGCCTATTTTTTCACAACCATTTTTGAAATCCATCCAACTATTTAATAGATATTTATTGCAGGGCCATTGTACCCAGAATACAATGGTTTAAAAAACCCAGTTCCCCACAAATATTCACAGCAGTGTTAGTCATCATAGCCAAAAGGTCGGAACAACTAAGATATCCTTCAACGAATGAATGGGTAAACAAAATGTATACACAATAGAATATTGCTCAGTCTATACAAAGGAATAAAATACTGATGCCTACTGCGACATGGATGAACCTTGAAAACATGGAAGAAGGCAGACACAAAAGGCCACATGTTATGTGATTGCCTTTAATTTATGAAATATCCAGCATAGGTAAATCTATTACAGAGACAAAATGCAGATTGATTGATGCCGGGGGCTGGTGGGGTGGAGGTAGAGGGAGTGACTGCTCGATGGGTAAGGATTTCCTTCAGGTTTTTTTGTTTTTGTTTTTTAAAGCAAAGCTCTCTCTTTTTTAAAATTTAATTAATTATTTATTTTTGGCTGCGTTGGGTCCTCGTTGCTGCGTGCGGACTTTCTCTAGTTGCAGCAAGCAAGGGCTACTGTTCGTTGCGGTGCCGGACTTCTCATTGTGTTGGCTTCTCTTGTTGCAGAGTACGGGCTCTAGGCGCGCGGGCTTCAGTAGCTGCGGCACGTGGGCTTCCGTAGTTGTGGCTCGTGGGCTCCAGAGCACAGGCTCAGTAGTTGTGGCTCACGGGGCTTAGCTGCTCTGCGGCACGTGGGATCTTCCCAGACCAGGGATCGAACCCGTGTCCCCTGCATTGGCAGGCGGATTCTTAACCACTGCACCGCCAGGGAAGTCCCAGGGATTTCCTTTTGGGTGATGAAAATCTTTTGGAACTAGATATAGATGGTGGTTGCACAACCATGTGAATGTACTAAATGTTGCTGAATTGTACACTTTAAGATAGCTAATTGTATTATGTGAATTTTGCCTCAAAAAAAATTTTTTTAAAGACCTAGTTCCTATTCTTCACAGTCCATTATTTCCAAAGTTTCATGTTCAAAGTTGTACAGGCCCCCAAAGAATCTGTAAGGTAAAGGAGAAGACAGACAACAGTCTTATGGTGGAGGCAATAATTGATATCACTGAGAGCTTTAAAATGGAAAAGGACGTGAAAACTATCAATGGATAAAAGCTGGCATGGGATTAGCAGAGAGTTTAGGCCCTGTGGCACTGTGGTGGGCGTGGCTCAGCCCTTCATTAGGAGAGTTGTTTGGTTCGGGTTTTGGGGTTTTTTTAGCACTACTTGGCAGTCACTGGGCAAGTTGGTGGAGGATGAAGGAGACGAAGATTCTGCCCGCCGTCCAACCTACCTCCCACTGGCTTGCATTCTAATGGGGAAGAGACCTGCCCGCAGACAGTGAGAAACGGGGTAGAATAATAAATGCCATGAAAGTGAGTTACACCAAGCTCTCCGGTCAAGCCCTGGAGGAGGCTGGGAAGTAGTCTTCATCCAAGAGAAGGAGCCGCTTTATACCCCTGCAGGGCCCGAGGGTCAATGCCAAGGGCTTAGGAGGCCTCCATGCCTCAGACTTTGCCCTGCAAGCTTATTTGATCCCATCAGTAAGGGAGGCCAGTTAGGTGTGTGACGAATTGTTTCCCAGTTAGATCAGCAACCCGCTGAGAATTAAGGAAGTGCCCCAGATGCTGGCTGATTCTGGTCTTATTTTTCTCTCCCCAGGAGATGCCCACTTGGCTTTCCATTTCCCCTGGGTTCTCTGTTGGGGGCAGGAGGCGTTGAGGGTCAGGGAAACCTCTCTCTGGGGTTTTGCTCTGCCAGAAGAGGGTGCTCCGTGCTTTACCTGTGGTATCTCTCACAGTCATCCTTTGAAATAGGGATTGTGAACATTCCTGTTTTGCAGATGAGGTCCAGAAAGATTAAATGATTTGCCAAAATCACACAGCCAGTAAGCGACGGAATCAGGATTTGAACCAAGACTGGTGTGACGTCACAGGCTCTGCCCTGTGTGGCCCCAACCCTGTTTGGCTAAGAAGCAGTGCTATAAGGCATAAACCTTAATTAGGACAAGTCCTCCAATTGGAACCATGAAAGGAAAAATGAGTATAAGGCTGAAAATGTTGACAAGCTATGGCTGCACCTATATTCCCGAACATTCCTAGGAGCTGGGCGGCCGTGCTCCGACTGGGCAAGCTCCATCACTCACAGGACCGCCCCGTCTCCTCTGGGCACCTGTGGCCTTGACCGTTGCCCAGAGTCGTGTCCTCAGCCCAGAGCTGAGACCTGCAAGGTTTCTGATGAGGAAAGAACAAAGTCTATGCAGACTTGAGTTACACTCTGTCACAATGAAAAGCCTGGAATTGGCATTTTAAAAATTCATCGTCTTCTAATAATAAAACTGTATTTACCATTTTACAGATGCTCCTGAGAGCATCAGGCTTATGCAAACATCACTTCTGGAATGTTCACAGCAGAGGCTGAGGAAGTGGGAAGGTGACTCGGATTGGGGTCTCTTCAGCTGAAAGAAACAGTCTCAAAGGAAAAGTGGCCTGCTGCAGGCTGGGCAGAGAGCTGCTGGAGGGATGTGATGTGAGTTCAAAGAACAAATACTTGCAGAGCACCTACACGCACGAGGCCGCCGCAGGCACACGAGCAAAGCTTCCTTTGCCCTTGGAGCATCTACGTCCTGGGTCCTGTGCTCATTTCCTTATTCCTTGAGTGCAAAAGTCATGGATGCGGAGGAAGCTGGTCCTTACAGAGCCAGGAGGGGGAAGTCCACCTTGGTCGCTTCCCCACGTCCGCCTTCATCTTGCACTCACGCGCTTTATATCAGACTCTGAGCCTTCGTGCATCTGAGTCCTCCGCAACCTGCCCAGCTGGCAGGGGCCCCGCTCATCCTTCTGGCCTTAGCCCAGAGACCCCCTTACTGTGTAAAGCAATGATCTTGCCTCCATCGTTGTATACTTCTTTTCCTTTTCCCCGCTGGGCTGTCTTCTCCATGAGAGGAGGGAACGTGTTTATGAGGGGCGTGGCTAGTTCCCGGTGCGGGGGCTTCAGCCAGAGCAACACTCCTGGCCCTCCTCCCGCCCTCACTCTTCCTTCTTTGCAGAGGAGTAACTGGTGCATGGAACCTGTGAGCTTGGAAAAGGGCCTGAGACTGGTACGGTCCTTTCTCTTTCAGATCTGCCCCCGTGGAGGTTTGCCTGTCAGCTCTCAGCTTGGGGCCAGCTCCCTGGGCGTACACGCTCTGCCCCTTGCGGGAGGCTGGCTCTCCAGGGGTGGGTTGGGCAGGAGTGGGAAATAGTAAGAGGCTGCATAGCTAAGCCACATCCTCCAATCCAGCTTTTACTAATAATAAAGCTGATTTTTTTTTTTTTTTGCAATACGCGGGCCTCTCACTGTTGTGGCTTCTCCCGTTGTGGAGCACAGGCTCTGGACGCGCAGGCTCAGCGGCCGTGGCTCACGGGCCCAGCCGCTCCGAGGCATGTGGGATCTTCCTGGACCGGGACACGAACCTGCGTCCCCTGCATCGGCAGGCGGACTCTCAACCACTGCGCCACCAGGGAAGCCCTAAAGCTGATATTTTAATCTCCTCCTGTCAGGTTCTTGAATGTATCTCTTCATTGGATCTGAGATCAGAGAGGATGGAAACTGGTGTATGATTTCTTTCCTTCCTAGAACCATCGTAGGGTCTCTTTTCTACCCTAGCACAGTCACTGCCTGGTACCTCGTAGGTGCTCACTATTTGTTGCATATTGAAGTAGTCCAAGATTCTGGGATAGGAAGCTGCTGCTTTTCCTCCCTTACTATAGAAAAAATGCAAAGCACACCCATTATCATGGACCCCTTAGTAAATGTGCTTTGGGGGGGTGGTCAGGTGAAGCCCTCAGATTTGATTGGCTGAGGGTCTCCTAGTTTTGAGGAGATTATGTCTGAAACAGAACTAGCCTCAGTCTGAAATGCCCAGGGCAAAATCCCTAAGGATCTTTCTATTGGGAGATAAAAAACACTGGGAATTTGTTAAAGTTTAATTCTTTTTTAGGGATGGAAATAACTGTCCAGGTTTATTGTTTTAAAGAGTGCGCAGCTATCTAAAAACTCACGTCAGCCAAGCTGCGCTCTGCCCACGGACTGTGGCTGGACTTCAGGGGCTCAGGCTCCCCGCTTTTGTCTTCCTGTCAGCAGAGCTGGGGAGAGTTTCTAGCCCTCGTTGGAAGGAGCTGAGAAACCCCACGGCAGAGGTCAGGTGAGGGGTGGAACTCAGGTTTACATTTTAACGCTGCTGAAGAGATAAATGAGGCTGTTGGGCTTAATGGCAGCCCCAGGGAGTGACAAAGTGAAAAAATAGTTTTTAAAGAAAGCATAAACGTGAAAATAATGAGGGACATGAGAGAGATCTCAAGACATCCATCTACAGGGTGGAGGGGGAGAGTGTAGGATTTTCCCCAAGAAAGTAAGTAAAAAGTCACGTGAAATTAACAATCAATTGACAAGAAAGAAAGTACCCCATAAGCATTCCATATTTCTGTTGTCTTAGTACTCAAGCAGAATTAACTCCTAAATTTAAGTCTTCCAGGCCATACAGAAGATATGTCTTTCCCCTGTCTTTTTCTGCGTGTGGCATTGGGGTGATGATGGGGGATGAGAAATGGAGCTGCAGCCACACAGGAGGGTGCCCGTGGGCAGGGAGAGCTGGGCTTCCCGCTGCCGCAGATATGCCAGGCTTGGGAGCTAGAGGTGGCAGGTCTGCCTGATTTAAAAAAAAAACCCGCAGGAGGCCCACTGATTAAACGCAGGTCCCATTAGGATGTGTTCCCATCACTCCCTCTTCCTTTCATTGCAACTCAGCGTGGTGAGATGGGGTGGCCACTGGTGCAGTGCCCAGGCTGGAAGGATGGCTCTTCCGCTCACCCAACTTTGATGTTGGGCAAAGTGATTCATTTTACTGTGCCTCACTTGTAAAATGAGGATGAAATCATCTGTTATCTCAGAAGCTGTTGTGCAAATGAAATAAACTAATATTATGTGCCACCACCTATTTTCATCACCTCGTTGTAGGTCCAGGAATTCCATCCTCAGGAAGCTTCCCCCTAGTGCATCTCTTTGGAAATCAACCATTCAGATTGCTTCCTAGAACTCTGGGAAGCAAGGCCCTGCTGGGAGGGGCTGCAGTTGGCACTGGGGTAGAGCATGATGAGTTGATAGGATACTTATAACCACTGCCAATAACAGAGCTCTCTGTCTGTTCCAGGCATGAGTTAATCCTCCCAACTTCTCTGTGAGGTAGGTCTGTGCTGTTATTCTCCTTTTGCACGTGAGGAAACTGAGGCATGGAGACGTTGAGTCACTCGCTCTACTTCACAACCTAGTAAGTTTTATCAGGTCGGCTTTGTGCCGCATGCGCCCCGCCTTTCTCATGTACCCTCCTTCCTCCTCACCCCCACTTCATCCCCGGCCCAGATTGGAAGGAGACCATTGAAAATATCTCTGAAAATTAGAGGTATGGATGGCACCCACCCCGTGGGGCTGTTGTGAGGATTCAGTGACGTAATTACGGGACGCGCTTACAAGGGTGCCTGGTGTAGATTAGGCGTTCAATAGATGTTGGCTCTTAAGATCGGTATTGGATTCATCCTCTGAGCCAAAGGATTCCTGAAGGAAGAAAGAGAAGGAAGCCTGGGAGGCGGGAGGGGAAGGGCAATAGGGCCTCCGTGACCATTAGTGCCCTGTAATCAGATCTTAGACTCTTTTCAGAGATACATCAGGGCCTGAGTGTGCTGAAAGAAATAACTAGTGCTTTTTGTGGTCACCAGGTTGCACAGCTAATCGTGGCTCTCCATCTGTGATTATAAAGTACCAGAGACTTGAGAACGGAGAGCTTGTTAGGTAAAAATTGAACGAGCATCAGCCACTTCTAGAGGCGCAACTCGCGATGAACATCAGAAACGGCTGTGTCTTAGGCATTAATCAGGCAATGGCTTATGATTTTTTTTGCTTTTTAAATATCCAACAGACAACCTCAAATGTCTTAAAAATGAGGACCCGGCATAGAATATGCGTCTAAAATACAGGAGGACCAAATGAGCTCTATTTAAGGTTCTAAATAAGGCATGGAGTTTATCACTTAGTACAGAAGACTGTCCTCGGGCTTCAGCTGCTAACTGTGGTGTTGTCTTCTCTTTCTCCCTTGTGTATGTTTTTAATTTTTATTTCCTAACAAGTCTGGGGTCACTTGTGGTGATTTCATTCTCCCCACATTACTGCCCCCAATTCTCACTTCACCTCATCAAAGCCTGGACATCTGGGTAAATTAGGGGTCACATTTGATCACTGTGTTTCTTTTGCTGCTCAGACAGGGAGCAGAGGCCGTGCTTCCCACGCTCACTGAGGCGCAAGGTCACGGTGGAGGCAGGGCACGATCCTCCACAGGTACGTGGCAGTGCCTGCCTGACCAGTAGCTTCCACTGCACACACCCAGGGATGCACGTGAGTCCCTGGACTCCACGGAAGGCACCTGACCTAAGGGCCGCGGTCATCTGGCTTACAGAGATGTACTAGACCAATCAAATGCCTTTACTCAGAACTCTAAACTAAAAACGAGAGAGACGGGGGCTTCCCTGGTGGCGCAGTGGTTGAGAGTCCGCCTGCCGATGCAGGGGACACGGGTTCGTGCCCCGGTCCGGGAAGATCCCACATGCCGCGGAGCGGCTGGGCCCGTGAGCCATGGCCGTTGAGCCTGCGCGTCCGGAGCCTGTGCTCCGCAACGGGAGAGGCCACAACAGTGAGAGGCCCGCGTACCGCAAAAAAGAAAAAAAAAAAGAGAGACGGCTGGTTGCAAGAGCTCCAGCTCAAAGGCCATGCAGTGGAGTCGGGCATGGGGAGACCTTGTCTAGGTGGAGGGCCTGCGGGTGACTCAGCAGGTAGAAACCGAGGTGAGGTGGTGTCTGACCAAGGTGGGGCACCAGAATGAAGGGCCCCCGATCCAGACCCTAGGTGTGTCCACGAGGGGCTTGGCCTGATGACAGCTCCGTCTGGATCCTCAAGCTGAGCTTGATTTTATGTAATACCTAAGAGGACTCCTCTTTACTGCAACCGGGTGAAGCAATCCTCGTCCTCAGTAACTCAGTCCTCGTCGGCAGGATGCCGTCCGAGTGCAGATCTCTGACGTCAGAGCAAATCAGCCTGGCCTTGGCTCTGGGCTGGGGCGGAGCTGAACCCATGGTGCCGTGAGGCTGATCTGTGTGATCGCCAGGACTGCTCTTGGGTGGGAGTGTGAACAGCTGTGGAGCAGCCTCTGAATCAAGCCCTTGGGCCCATTTACACTTAAGTAGCAAATGCTTCTTAATTCTGAAATTGCTTACTGGGGCCGCCAGCATAGACATAGCCATTCAGGGAGTATGTATTGGGTCCCTCTGACGTTCAGGTTAGGCCACTAGGTGCTGAGCGTAATTCAGAGATAAAACATGTGGGCAACTGTTGCCCTGGACTTAGAAGTTTTTAAGGGATGCATGCACAAGATAAAAAGTGATCATTGTCAGATGTAAAAAGAAAATGCCGCAGGTATTCAGAACAGGAAGCAACGGCTTCCTTCCAGAAGTATTCTGTGAAATGTTGAGTCTGGGATGACGTCGTGTCTGGGCCTTGACCATCGGGTAGGATTCGAAGGCTGGTGAGTGGGAGTGAGTGGGAGTTCATGTTTAGACGTAGAGCGAGAAGCAAGAGAAGGGAAGAGCTAAGTCACATTGGAGAGGCAGATTGAGGGCCGATCACAGATGATGAAAAACAGCACACTGTGGCATCTGGGCTTTATTTTGAAGGCAACGTGACGTCACTGGAGGGCTTTGAACAGAACAGTGGTGGGCAGAGAGAGCCTTTGGAAAAATTACCACTGATTGTAGGAGAGACGGAAGCCTAGTGATGCCTAAGGAACTGTCCATTCTCACCAAGTTGCGGGGAGGATGTGCTTCCCACCTGAGGCACCTTTACTTCTGCTTCCTCCAAGGAGTCTGAACAGCCTGACCGCTAGAACTTCCCCCTCATGACAAATTCCCTTTCTCTTCCTGATGGACCCCGCCTCCCTCCACTGTAAAACATTGCCAAATGGATTTAATTCAAATTCTATGTAATAAAAACATAAAGTAAGGCAAAATAAATGGGAATGCTTTAAGTAACATGCTCTGGCATCTCATAAAAGCCTCTTAAATTGATTACATAAGAGCTCGTGGTGTAGACGCCAGAAAAAGGAGGGTTTTATGGGAACTCTGGCAGAGCCCCAAAGGAGAATCATGCAGTGGTTGCTGCAATCATAACTCTTCCCCAGATCACGTTTGTGCTTGAAATGCTGCGCCCTGCACAATGAGTTTTCCTTCCCTAACCAGGGCATATATTTAAAGACAAAACCCCGCAGTCATCAGCGATTCGTCAGCTCTGACTGGTTGCTAAAGTCCTGAGGTCTGTTTTGCACTAATTACAAAAACCAGGAGTGTGAAAGGGTTATCCCAGAAGCTGGGAAAGGTCTGCCTTTGTACCAGTCTGGCAGCCCTGGGGGGCTGATTTTGCACGATGCTTAGCCCCAATCCTGGTATTCAGTGCAGGGGGAAATGACGCGCTAATCCTGCTGCCGGCAAACCCCTTGGGAGCTGGGGAAGATTCCCTTCCAGTCCCGCTCTGGAGTCTTCTCTTGTCTCTCCAGTCCTCTTGTACAAGATGCCTGCTGAGTGCAGATCTCTGCCGCCAGACCGAAGCAGCCTGGCCATGGCTCTGGGCGGGGGCGGGGCTGACCAGTGGAACCAGGAGGCTGATCCTACTTTCTGGTATGAGGACCACCTGATGGTCAAAAAACTGGTTTGAGAATGGAAACACTTGGCTGGTCTTGGGAATAATTTGTGACTCACAGAAGGGGGAGATTCTTTTAAGCCAGATGCCAGGCTATCAGAGGAGTGATGTACAGCGGGCCAAATTCAAGGGGCTGATCGATGTGTCTTCTACAGGTGGTTCAGAGTGGTGCTTATAAGGGGCTTATGTTGGGTTGGCCAAAGTTCGTTCGGGTTTTTCCATAACATCTTACAGAAAAACCCGAATGAACTTTTTGGCCAACCCATTAATAACTCCCATGGTTAACTGCGCCCACAGTTCACCTTTCTAAGTGTATATCTTCTGGCTTGTATCTTCTTGAGAGATAGACCTGGTGCTTATGGCCAAACCAGGAGGTTTCTTTTTATAAAAACAACCTGTATTAATTTGCAGTATTTTCCCCCAGAGGTAAGATGTTTCCAATAAGCCTAGAACTCCCTTGCTTTTTCCTTTCTCTCTCTCTCCCTCCTTCCTCTGTCCCTTCCCTCTCTATTTCTCTCCCCATCCTTCCTCTCTTCTTTCTTTCCTTTCTCCCTTCCCCCTTTCCTTCTTTCTTCCCTCTCTCTCTTCCTTTCTTTCTACCTTCCTTCCTTCTTCCTTTTTTCTTTTTCTTTTGCTTCCTTCCTCTCTTCCCCTCTCCTTCCCTTCTCCCTCCACCCACACCCAGTATCAACTGAGAGTCTAGTAGGTGCCATTCTACCATAGATGGGGGGGCGGCGAGATGCGTGGTAAAAAATGAACAAAGCCCAGTCCTGGCCTGCCCAGAGCTCACAGTTGATTATGCTAATTCTCAACAATCTCGACAGTGAGTTTCATTGTGCACATCAGAATCAGCTGGAGCACTTGGGACTTCCCTGGTGGTCCAGGGGTTAAGAATCCGCCTTCCAGTGCAGGAGACGCCGGTTTGATCCCTGGTTGAGGAACTAAGATCCCACATGCCGCAGGCCAACTAAGCCCGTGTGCCACAACTAGAGAGAAGCCCGCACGCCACAACAAAAGATCCCTCGCACCACAACTAAGACCCGACATAGCCAAATAAATAAATAATTTTTTTAAAGTGTTTTAAAAAATAAGAATCACCTGGAGCACTTAAAAAAAAAAATTCCTGAGTCCCACCCCAGGAATCTTCAAAGATGCAGCCTAAAATACCTTTTTCATAGGTATTATGAAAAAAAAATCTTCTCAAGCGACTTTGTTATATAATCGAGACAACCACTGGCCCATTGGAGAAAAGATAGTTACAACAGTATGTAATAAATGAACACAGAGCTGTGTCAGCGAGGAGGGAACTACTAATGCAGTTGTTGGAAGGGGGTTGGTGGTCAGGGAAAACTTCATAGAAGTAATGCTTGAACTGGGTCTTGAAGGATAAATAGGAGTTTGCTAGGGGGTTACCAGGGCAGGTAAAAGAGGGTTGGGGTGGGAGAGTCCCTTTAGACAGATATGTACACGTGAAAGGAAAATGGCTCCATGCAGCTCCACAGGGCCGGAATGGGCTAGACTAATAGGAAGTGCTTTGAGGCAGGGCCAGAGGGATGGCTGGGGCCAAAGGATGCTAGCTTTAGAGGTCTTGCCAACTCATTTGTATGTTTTCCCTGCAAGCCATAGGAAAACTTTGAAGAGTTTCAAAGAAGACACGATAGAATCACATTTACATCTGAGAAGGATAAACCAGGGGCCACGTTGCTGAGGCTGAAGCAGGGAAGTTCTTACATTAATTCAAAAGACAGACCGGCATCTCTTATGGCCCAATACTGTCAGGACAAGAGGGCTTTGTCAGACGCCCAGGCAGGACCCATCAGATCCTTTACAGGTGTGTCCAAATTCTTCAGTTTCCATTTGTTCCCATGGAAACTTAGTGCTTTTTCTATTGCCCCCATCACACCATTAACCCCACACACCTGGTGTGAGAAAGGGGTTTATAAGCTTCAACCAATGCCTTCCCTGCTTCTCAAAGCTGGTTTCAAGATGGCAGCGTGGATGGAGGCGTGACCGTGGAGCCAGTCTGGACAGCGTTTACCACGGATCTGTGGATCATCTCTGGCAGGTAACAGCAATGGAATAAAGGCCTTCATTTTATGTGAAGGATGTTTTTGAGGCAGCACAAACTTTTGTTGTATGGTTAAATCAAAAAACAGCTTGTTAAATTTACTGTCTTGTGACCACATCCCCTACTTTATGTCCTTTACCCCCAAACGTATGGAACCGATAAAATACAAATGAATGAAACATTCAGAATTCCCATAGGGTAGCCTACAATGTCCATAAGTCGCTGCTAAACGGCTCAAAGATAACTTTTAAATCAAATACTTTCTTAGATCCAAGAAATCTGAGTCTGCTACAAAAAGCTTTGTGCCCTAAGAAGTAAGCAAATGTAGAAAGAGCAGTTTCAAAACCTCAAATGAATGAGGTTAAAGCAATGTTTTAGAAAGATTATAAATGGAAAAGCAGATGTAAGAGCTAAATACTGAGTGAAACAACTAAAAATTACGGGTCAGACCTTGTGATTGATGTTACAAATGAATGCTTTAGAGTGTAACAATAGATACGGTGGTACTTACAGTTAGTAAGCCCAGCGTATATTGTATCTCCGTGATTTTGTGCTATTTTGTGTTGCTTATTGAAAAAACTTGTGAGAAGGATTTAGAAGCCTTAACCAATACACTCATTGCTTTTCAAACCCCTGGTCGTCTATCTTAAAGAGTATCAAAAAGCAAAAATGGGCTGAAAAATGCTTGGGAGACTTAACATTAAGCGTGTGAGTCTAATTGTGATTTTTATATGCATAAACAATGATGCAATCATCAAAGAGGTCGGAACAAGCCACAAGACCCTAGAGAAGCTATTAACAATTTAGTATTTACAGATCATGTGGAAATTTGAATTCCGTTTACCAAAGATATGTGCAGGAATGGTTTTCATGATGATTAAGACCTGTAACTGTAAAAATGTGAAATTTACAGTATCGTAAAAAGGTTCGTGTAAAATGCAAATATCTCAGCTGGGTTCCTGTCTGAGCTCATTACCATTCTGAGTTCAGCATGGGCAGTGGTTTTTGTTTTTTTTTTAAAGACAGCATGTTATTCTTAAGTAGCTTTGATTATCTTCTGAGCATTGTGATGGCCTCTTCAAATACTGAACAGCTGTGCAAGGCAAATACATACACCAAAAGTGTGTGAATTGGGGGTAAATTAGGGCATTTTCTTGCGTTCTTACCACTATGAAATAGCTCGCTCAGGTTTCAGTAAACTAACGTTATCTGGTATTCAGGAGAAGCCAGAACCGCTGAGATCAAAGGTTTATGGACGTAAAGGTCGGAGGAGGCATAGACGAGTACAAGATGGGAGAAAGTGGAAAGGGAGAAAATAGAAGGTGGGGTGAGGTTTGCGTTCAAAGGAGAAGGGAAGGGAAAATAGATGACCTGTAGGCTTTGATTCGAAAAGCATGGTGAGATACTGAACACGGTAACTGGAGCCCCCTGAGCAAGTGTAATTATCCCTGAGAACTCCTTCCATTGGCCCCATCCTTAGCTAATCTAACAGGCTGATTAGGCACAGTCCCCTCTCTGGGAATTATCCCTGCCCTCACTCTCCACGGAGGGGGCAGGGCTCGGCAGCCTTGCGTGTATCCTGTGGTTGCGGTCGACCGTTCACACTTCAGTCGTGGCTGGATGGACCAGGGTCCAATTCAGTGGCTGCAGAGTGATCAGTTTCTCTCCTGGGAGTTTGAACTGACACCCTGACACTCTGTTGGAAGTGGATGCTACACCTATATTATCATGTAGTTGGGGGTGTTTGGAAATGCACGGAGGTATTTTAGGTTGTAACAGTGAATAGGTAAGGAGGTGCTACTGGCATTTACTGGGCAGAGGCAGGAGATGCTAAATAACGAGCAACTCTGCACCGGACAACGGGCTCAGTAAAGAATTGTCCCACCCCAAAAGTGCTACAAGAAAAGGCTTGGTGGAAGACATGGACTGTTTAAAGGGACAGGGAAGAAAAAACATTCCATATTAAAGGAATATTAATTGACCCAAGTTTTAGGCCATGCCAAACCACGAACACATGCCAAAAATATCATAGCATCCTCTCCTCTCTCCCTTACTCCCATAGATTACTTAGCTTTCCCAAACTGCCGTAAGCCAGAAATATCCCAGGGAATGCTTTTCTCTTTTCACACCTAAGCTAGAGCAGGCTTCCAGGTAGAGAAAGGGAAATGGGGAGAAATGACCTTTCATTGAGCACCTACTGTTTGCCAGAAACTTTTGGGTACTCTACAAATGTTGTAACATTCAATCCTCACAACAGCCCGGCCAGGTAACTATTTATTCCCCATTTTGTAATAGATGAAGAAGCTGAAACTCAAGCTAGTCGACCTGCCCAAAGCCAAACAACTCACAGGCAGAGAGACTCTGATTTGAACCCAGGATGGTCAGAAGCCAAAACCAGGTCTCTGTAGGTAACTCCACACTTGAACCGTATTATTACCCAGCCATACATCAAGAAGTATCCGTTCTGTGAATGACTGTGAGGTTGTGAGCGAATAATTCAGCACCTGGTGGAGAATCAGCAAGTAGAGAAGATCTAAAGTAGATTTAAGCATCTAAATCACTGGGAAGGGAAAACGGAGTTTCTGTTTAATAAGTTGCAGCTACGCAAGACATGAGTTCTTGATGTACCTATAGTAAGCCACACAGTAACGTACACTTAGATATTTGTTAAGAGGGTAGATTTCATGGTGTGTGCTTACCACAATAAAACAAATTAAATCACAAAAAATATTACAAATAAAAATACACCAAAAAAAATTGTCCCACCCAAGCTGCCAGGGGTATGCCCATAGGACAACCACACAAAGTATAAAAAAGAATTGGTTAGGAGTCAGGGGTACAGGCGTGGAGAGGAAGCAGCTGCAAAGAAGGGAGACAGAGGCAAGTGATGAGGGGACCGTGGGCTCACGGAGTAGCAAGGGAGTGCTTCCCCCATTCCCATTGCACTCAGGCCTGCCTGCAACTCCTGTACTTGGTTCTGCCAGATGTTCCTATAACCTTCAATAAGGCACTTTTCAACCTGACCTAGTTTGAGTTGGATCCTGTTTCTTGCAACTCGATGATTCCAGACTAAGACAAAAATACATGACATGATCCCTTCCCTAGAACTGGATTGTAGCTGCAACAGAGCGGGCCCCATAAGTGAGGTCACAGTTCTGTACCTGTTGTATCTGCAGAGTTATTAATAGTGCCTCCTCTCCCCATCTCAGAAGCATCCCAGTTTCAATGCCACGGCCATGCTACCCACGAGGCACGAGGACTCCAGGCTGTTCTTCACTGACTCAGAACCGGTAGACAGCCTAGAAGCCATGCACTAGGAACGGTCTCTGGGCCCTGGAAGCAGCCGTCTATTCTTCATCTGATGATTAAACATTTGTTTTCAGCTTAGCCTCAGGCTGAGCTGGGGGCTAGAGGAGGATCAGAAGCACCCTTGCCCTTGTGGACTTGAATTCCAGTAGGAGACAGTGAACTGTATCCAAAATAAACTTGCATTACGTGTTAGGTGATAAATACCCTGCAAAAAACAATAGAGCCGGGCGAGCAGACTATGAGGGTGGTGGCGTGAGGGATTCGGGTGGTAGGACTAAATAGGGTGGTCAGGGTAGGCCTTTCCCCTCCCCCCGCAGCTGTACTGAGATATGATTGACATATAATATTGTGTAAGTTTAAAGTGCACAACAAAATGACTCGATACACGTATAGAGTAGACCTGCTTCAAAAGGTTTTAAGTCACTGAGAAATCATCTCCTTTGACTGTCCTATATGGCCAGTGGGATGTTGGCGAGTTTTATGGTGCCTCTCAAACTAATGTCCATTCCGATCACCTGGGGGTCTTGTTAAACTGGAGATTCTGTTGCAGTAGGTCTGGGATGGGGTCTAAGATCCTGCCTTTCTAACAAGCTCCCAGCTGCTGCTGCCGCTGCGTTGTGTCTGTCAGATCAACGTTAAGTAGAGCCACAGGGTGTTGATGGTGAGGTTCAACAAAAGACCACAGGGGAAGTTGAAACGGGTTTACTACCCACAGGTCCTGGAGGAGGTACCCAGCATGCCTTGCGGGGCCAGGCAGGGAAGTCAAGGTGGGGTGTGGGTAGAGTGGCAGGACCTGGGCCACAGGCCTTTTTAAGAGTGGGTGGGTGGAGTGCTTTGGGGTTCTGTGGCTAAGGCCAGATTGGTGAGTTTAAACCAAAAGAGCAGGGTTTTGGTAAGCTTCTTGGGGGTCTTATCTAAGGGGCACGCAAGGGGAAGGCCCTGGGAGGCAGAGACACTATTTTAATCACAAGGGTCCTCAGAGAAGTCACAGGGAACTTAAATTTACTTGTGAATCTACGGGCTGTAATCCAGGGCATGCACTTGCATGAGAGGCTAATGTCAAGTTAAGGCCCCCGTGGGCCACTTGGCCACACAAGGTGGATGGCAAGGCAGCAACATCACGGAGCAGTTTGGCTGAACTCTCCACATGCTGGATCTCTGCTCTTCTTGGAGCAGCGAAAACCTACAGGGCAGACTTAGATTTCTGTGCCAGTTCCCAAGTACCCAGCCCCCTGCATTGTTTAAACAGGTGCTCTGTAAATACGAGAGGAATAAATGAACTGAAGAAGGATGTAAGATAGGAAATGTCAAGTAGTATTAACGAACAGCTAAGCTATGATGATTGACTCACTTCACAGATTCTTTTTTCCGAAGCAATGCCTCATCACAACTGTGTTCGTTTGCACTTCACTGTAACAACATTTAAACCATACAGAATTAATTCAGTTTTAAATGGTGTCATTAGTGCTCCTGAAAGATTTCTTACCCTGGACTTTTTTTAATGAATTCATCATGAATTTAAATTTGTTCTATCTACAGCCCCAAGGGCTGGCCCTGTACTTAGAAAATGACCGATGTAGTATCATTTGGGTGCCAGAATGGTCCAGGTGCTCAAAAAAACTTCCTGCCCCGACTCCAGAAAACTCACCATCATAACTTCATTTAATAAATCAACAATTTGATTATCAAGTCGGTACATATTTATAAAATACCTACAACTTGCTGAGAACTGTAGGCTGTACAAAGATGAATGAGGGCTTCCCTGGTGGCGCAGTGGTTGAGAGTCCGCCTGCCGCTGCAGGGGACACGGGTTCGCGCCCCAGTCTGGGAGGATCCCCCATGCCGCGGAGCGGCTGGGCCCGTGAGCCATGGCCGCTGAGCCTGCGCGTCCGGAGCCTGTGCTCCGCAACGGGAGAGGCCACAACAGTGAGAGGCCCGCGTACTGCAAAACAAAAAAAAGATGAATGAGACATAGTTCTGGTCTGCGGGGACCTCTCAGCCTGATGTAAAGATAAGAAATAGACACTGAAAGATGTATAGATGGCATAAAATTATTTGTTAGAAGCCCTAAACTTCTATGGAAAAGAGTAATTGCCTCGTTCCCTAAGCTTTGCAATCACTAGGGAGTTTAGCTGGGGAATGAGAGAGAATATGATGATACATTGACTGATTATAGGGACTTTGGAGTTAGACGGTGGTGGGTGCTAACAGGATGACTTGGAGTAAATGCTTTCCCTCTCTAAGCCCATTTCCTCATCTGCAAAAGAGTAATAATAACCTCTGCCTCTGTGTTGATCTGAGACTTATCGAAATAGCATATTCAAAGCACTTAGGATAACTAGGTGAGATTCCTGGAGTAGACATGACACAGGTGTTAGTTCCCTAGTCCTCCAACTTGAGGGGAATAAGCTGTGAGCATCACTCTTCACTTCAGCTTCTCCATCACTTACCAAGCACTCACTCAGGGTCAGATACCAGGTTAGATGCTGGGATAACATGACTGTGGCTTAAATAGAACTGTGTTCCTGCCCTCACACACCCCTCCAGACTGCACAGTGCAGTCGGCTCGGTGCCAGGGAGGGGCTGAACCTGAGTGAGAGGGTCAGAGCTGAGTCTGGAGAATGACCAGCATTGGCCAAGAGAAGGCAGGAAGGGCACTTCACCAAGAGGGAACAGCATAGCCAAAGGCCCCTAAGCTGAGGAGAACAGGGCACTACGGGGTTTGGCTGGGGGGCAGTGGGAACAGGCTGGAGGCAGGGAGACCAGCTGGTAGGTACTTTTGTCATCCTTCTGAGAGGTGATTAGGATGGGAGGCCAACAGTGGGAGTGAGGATATTCCCCAGGTGGGCACAGGAGACACCCCAAGGAAGAGGTGAAAGGACCCTTGAGGGGGGAAGCTCTGGTCTTCAGTGCTGTCCGGACATCAATGCCTCTAACAGGAATAGCGACCTGCGAGGGAAGCTGGCTTGGGCAGGCGGCAGTGGCCTCAGCTTCAGACCCGCTGAGTTTGCACTGGCTCCCAGGAGAAGACTGTTCTTCCGGACTCCCCCGAGAAGCCACCCGCCCAGTGCAGTACACCCACAACCAGTAACAGACTTTGTCCATATATTTTCCTTGTGCAAGAATCTTTTCTCCCTTTTCTAGGAGGGAGAAAAGTGGGAGCACAGAGCCGTGGATGCCTGGGACCTGTTTTAATAGGAAGATGGGAAGGATTCTGGTCCCAGGTGTGGATATGCAGACAAAGCAGTGCCTACCTCCCTCTAAAGCCCAAGCCCATCCTGACCCCTGGGCCCTATGCTCTGCACCAGAGCAGAACAAGGTCATTTTTGAGGTCGCTCCAGGCTCTTCCCCCCTTCTTCCTCTCTACCTTGGATCATCTCAGGATAGAAAGGGCCCTCTTCCCTCTAAGACCACCTCTCCCTGTGCTACTGACCTGTCCCTGTGGCTCTGGTCATTCTTATGAATTACTCTCCCCTTTGGGTCTTCAGTTTCACCTTCCGTATTTTATTCTTTTCTGTCTAAAATGATGGTTTATTGTACCATCTTTAAAAATAATCCCAGGGCTTCCCTGGTGGTGCAGTGGTTGAGAGTCCGCCTGCCGATGCAGGGGACACGGGTTTGTGCCCCGGTCTGGGAAGATCCCACATGCCGCGGAGCGGCTGGGCCCGTGAGCCATGGCCGCTGAGCCTGCGCGTCCGGAGCCCGTGCTCCGCGCAACGGGAGAGGCCACAACAGTGAGAGGCCCGCATACCGCAAAAAAAAAAAAAAAAAAAAAGATTCCACATATTAGTGATAGCATACAATATTTGTCTTTTTCTGTCTGAATTATTTCACTTAGCTTAATGCCCTTAATGTACATCCACATTGCTGAAAACGGCTGGAGTCCTTCATTTTTATGACTGAATAATCATTATATAAATATGCCACATTTTCTTTATCTATGCACTGTTAGTAGACACTTAGGTTGTTTCCATGTCTTAGCTATTGTAAATAATGCTGCAAAGAACATGGGGTTGCGAATATCTTATGACAGTGATTTCATTTCCTTCGGATAAATACTCAGAAGTGAAGTTACTAGATCATGTGGTAGTTGTACGTTTAATTTTTTTAGGAACCTCCATACTATTTTCAATAGTGGCTGCACAATTTACATTCCCACTGACAACGCACAAGTGTTCTCTTTTCTGTACATCCTCACAAACATTTATTATTTCTTGTCTTTTTGATAATAGCCTTTCTAACAGGTGTGAGATGATAGCTCATTGTGGATTTGATTTGCATTTGCTTGATGACTAATTATGTTGAGCATCTTTTCATGTACATGTTGGCCATCTGTGTCATCTTTGGAAAAATGTTCAGATCCTCTGCCCATTTTTTAATGGGATTGTTTGTTTTTTTGCTAATGAGTGTGTGAGTTCTTTATATTTGGGGGGATGTTAACCCCTTATCAGATATGACTTGCAAATATTTTTCCCATTCAGTAGACTTTTCATGTTGTTGATGGTTTCCTTAGCTGCGCAGAAGCTTTTTACTTTGATATAGTCCCACTTGTTTATTTTCTGCTTTTTTTGCCTTTGATTTTGGCATCAAATCCAAAAAATCATCACCAACCAATGTCAAGAAGCCTATGTTTTCCTCTAGGAGTTTTATGGATTCAGGTTTTACATTCAAGTCTTTCATCCATTTTGAGTTGATTTTTGTGGTGTGAGATAGTGGTCTGGTTTCATTCTTTTCCATGTGGCTGTACATTTTCCCCCACACCATCCATTAAAGAAACTGTCCTTTCCCTATTGGCTTGGCTCCTTTGTCATAAATTAATTGACCATATATTCATGGGTTTATTTCTGGGTTCTTTTTTCTGTTCCATTTATCTGTGTGTCAGTTTTTATGCCAATTCCATACTGTTTTGATTGCTATAGCTTTATAATACAGTTTGAAATCAGGGAGTGTGATGCCTCCAGCTTTGTTCTTCTTTCTCAAGATTGCTTTTGATATTCTGAGTCTTCTGTGGTTCCATATAGGATTAGGATTGTTTGTTCTATTTCTGTTAAAAAAAAAAAAAAGTGCCATTGGAATTATGATAGGAGTTGCATTGAATGTGCACATTGCTTTGTAGTATGGACATTTTTACAATATTCTTCCCATTAATTTGTATCTTCAATTTCTTTCATTAATGTCATAGTTTCACCTCCTTGGTTAAATTTATTCCTAGGTATTTTATTCTTTTTGGTGCAATTGTAAATGGGATTGTTATTAGTGTATAGAAATGATTAATTTTTGTATATTGATTTTGTATTCTGCAACTTTATTGAATTTATTGATTAGTCCTAATAATTTCTGAGGGAAGTCTTTATGGTTCTCTACATATAATATGTCATCTGCAAGTAGAGACAGTTCTACTTCTTCTGATTTGGATGCTTTTTTCTTTTTTTACCTAATTGCCCTGGCTAGAACTTTTAGGACTATGTTGAATACAGGCAGCATAAGTGGGCTTTCTTTCCTTTTTTTTTTTTTTTTTGACAGTTTGACCATTACTTTTATTCTATATTCACAATGAATGACCAGTATAAAAAAACTGGCAGGTTTATTACAAAATGCCAAATTTTGGGGGTTAAAAAAATTGTTCAAATTAAAAGTAGACCCTAAATTGATACTAAATTGAAGTATTATGTCAGCAAAAAGAAATAAGTCAAACAATTTTTCTTCTGGCAAAATCCTCTTGTAGGTATTGTCAACTTTCTGCTGGTTAGAACTTCATTTCTTGAAACAGAATTTATTGTTGGCATGGACCTTAGAAACAGCTAATCTAACTCCTTCAGGGAAAACTGAAGCTAGGAGAAGTTGAAGTGAGGCAAAAAAAAACCCTATATTTGTTTGGATTAAGGCTCCAGAGTTAGTAGAAAAAAAATAGCATGACCAAAGCAGGAAATGACTCACCTCAGCACCTAATGCACAGCCATGCTTTTCATAGAAATTTGACCAGGAAGCTTTTAAATACTATTTCCTTTTTTGTTAGGGTTGAATGTTTTGTGGCAACGTTTATTTCTTTTCTCTGAGAAAAGGACATGTTTATTGTTTAAAACAAAAAAAATGTAAAACATGTAAGAAAGCACAAAGAAGAAAATAAGTCATCAAAAATAGTTTAGTATATTTCCTTCAGGCTTTTTCTTTCTATACAACAAGAGTAACTGCCATTTATTTATTTTTTAAATAAATAAATTTATCTATTTTTGGCTGCGTTGGGTCTTCGTTTCTGTGCGAGGGCTTTCTCTAGTTGTGGCGAGCAGGGGCCACTCTTCATCGCGGCGCACGGGCCTCTCACTATCTCGGCCTCTCTTGTTGCGGAGCACAGGCTCCAGACACGCAGGCTCAGTAGTTGTGGCTCACGGGCCCAGTTGCTCCGCGGCATGTGGGATCTTCCCAGACCAGGGCTCGAACCCGTGTCCCCTGCATTGGCAGGCAGATTCTCAACCACTGCGCCACCAGGGAAGCCCTGCCATTTATTTTTTACATGGAACTCAACAGTTATTTATTTTTGGAAAACAATCATAGGAACAGCAGCGGTGTCAGCTTCCTCACCTAGAGGGTCATGCTGCAGTGATTCTCAGAAGCTGGTTGGAGAGCTCAGTAGCCACAGAACACAAACTGCCAACAAGCAAACTGTGAGTCAGTGATGGGTAGGTGCCACTGATAGCGGCACTGGGAACAGGGTCTCTGTATGACCTTTTTTTTTTTTTCCACTTTATAGAATAAACCCACCAGAGCAGGAGCCTGGATGTGGGGTGGGGAGGGAGAGTAGAAAGAAAAGTAAAGGGAAAGGTCAGAGTGACACTTACTGAGTCTGCCCGGAACTGAGACCATTCTTTTGCACAGTCTCTTGGCTTCCTCTTGAAATGAAGGCTGATCTTGACTGGTCAGGGGCTCTGATTTGGCCTCTCTGGAATTGCAGGACTACCTCAGACAACTTTAAACAATCTTGTGTAAACGGCATGGTGTATGGGTCCTTTCAGATTCTTTATAAGAACCTATACTTGCTGTGGGACCCCCTGAGAACTACATTTCACCATAATCTTTAGTATCTATAGGCTTTTAACAAATATATAGGGGCAAAAAACCCATCTCTCCCTATTAGGAGCAATTGGCCACTTCAATACATTCCACATGATCCTCCTCAGGTATGAACTGTTGGACTAAAGCCACCCACTCCAGCCAAGTCGTGATATAACCACTATGACTTCCAGTCTTGGTTTGGTGACCTCTTAGGTACACCAGTGATCTCCCAAGGATTAAGAAATTCTGCATTTAGGAAAGCAATTTTCTTCCATTTAATTGAACTAAACCAGAAGGTATTCAAAAGAGCTGAAAATTTCTGGTTCAAATGGCTTTTCTCACCACCAATGAGCTGCCGTATTGGTTGACTAGTTGAGTCATTTAAAATTTTTATGTTGGTGATCATGTGTGTGCATCTCCTTGTCCTACAAGCATTAGGCAACAGAGAACATAGGTAGCGCTGTGGAATTCATGAGTGGGCTTTCTTGTCTTTTTCCTCATCTTAGAGGAAAAGCTTCCAGTTTTTCACCATTGAATATGATGTTAGCTGTTGGCTTGTCATAGATGGCTTTTATTATGTTCAGGTACTTTACCTTTATACCCAGGTTGCTGAGCGTTTTGATCATGAATGGGTGTTGAATTTAGTCTAATGCTTTTTCTGCATCTATTGAGATGATATGATTTTTAGCCTTCACTTTGTTAATATGGTATATCATGCTGATTGATTTACAGATATTGAACCATCATTGCACCCTGAAATAAATTCCATTTTATCATGCTGTATGATCCTTTTATGTATTGTTGAATTCGGTTTGTTTGTATTTTGAAGACTCTTGCATCTATGTGCATCAGGGATATTGGCCTATAATTTCCTTTTCTTGTAGTGTCCTGGTCTGATTTTGGAGTCATGGTAAAGCTGGCCTCATAAAATAAGTTTTGGAAATGTTCCCTCCTCTTTTATTTTTTTGGAAGAGTTTGAAAAGGATTGGTATTAATTCTTCTTGAAATGTTTGCTAGAAGGGAAGCCATCTGATCCTGGACTTTTTTGGGGAGAGATTCTTAGTTGATGATTCATTCTCCTTATTGGTAATCAGTCTGTTTAGATTTTCTATTTCTCCATGATTCAGTCTTGGTAGATTGTATGTTTCTAGAAAATTGTCTGTTTCTTTTAGGTTCTCATTTGCTGTATTATTATCTTGTATATTTATGAAATTTATTGTATAGTTTTTACTATTTTTGTCTTTTAACCTTGATACTAGATTTATAAGTGATTTTATTCACCATCATTACATTAGATTGTTCTGAATTTAATGATATATTTACCTTTACCAGTGAGATTTATACTTTTATATGTTTTCCTGTTACTAATTAACACATTTTCATTTTAGCCTAAATAAGTCCCTTTAACATTTCATGTAAGGCTGTCTAATGATGAACTCCTTCAGCTTTTACTAGTCTGGAAAACTCTATCTCCTTCAATTCTGAAGGACAACTTTGCCAGGTAGAGTACTGTTAGTTGGCAGTTCTTTTGTTTCATCAGTTTGAATATATCATGCCACTTCTCTCTCATCTGCAGTTTCTGGTGAAAAATCTGCAGATGGTCTTATGGGGCTCCCTTGCATGTAACAAGTAGTTTTTCTCTTGGTGCTTTTAAGATTCTTCCTTGTTTTTAAATTTGACAGTTTAATTATAATTTGTGTTGGTGTGGATCTACTGGATTTATCTTTTTGGGAACTCTCTGGGGTTCCTGGATCTGTATATCTTTTCTTCCCTAGATTAAGGAAGTTCTTCAGCTGTTATTTCTTCAACTAAGCTTTCTGCCCCTTTCTCTCTTCTTTTTCTGAGACCCCTATAAAGCAAACATTGGTCCACTTGATATTGTCTCATAAGTCCCTTAAGACATCTTCACTCTTTTTCATTCTTCTTTTTGCTGCTCTGATTGGATGAATTCAGCTGCTCTGAGTTCACTGATCCTTTCTTCCACTTCACATAGTCTTATTAAACTCCTCTTTAAAATATTTCAGTTGTTATCATATTCCTCAGCTCTGTGCTTTCACATTGTACTTTTTAATATTCTTTGTCTCTTGATGAAATTCTCACTTTGTTCATGGATTGTTCTCTTGACCTCGGGGAGCATCTTTATATTTTTAACTCTTTATCAGGTAAATCCCTTATCTCCATTTCAGGAAGGTCTTTTTCTGAAGTTTTATCTGTTTCCTTCATTTGAAACATATTCCTCTGTTCATTTTCCTTCACTCTCTGTGCTGGTTTCTCTGCATTAGATAAAACAGCCGCCTCTCCCAGTCCTGATGGAGTGCTCTCATTTAGGAGATAAAACTTATCATTCATGGATAAACAACAAGATCCTACCGTATAGCACAGGGAACTATATCCAATCTCCTGGGATAAACCATAATGGAAAAGAATATTTTTTTTAAAAAGACTGTATAGGGAATTCCTTGGCAGTCCAGTGATTAGGACTCCATGCTACCACTGCAGGGGGCATGAGTTCAATCCCTGGTTGGGGAACTAAGATCCTGCAAGCCATGCAGCATGCTGAAAAAAAAAAAAAAAAAGATGTTGAATCTGTTGATATGTGAGCCCTCCAAGTTATTCTTAGTTTTCTAAGAGGATATAAAAACAAACATCACATTTAAAAAATTATATATATATATGTGTATAGCTGAGTTACTTTGCTGTACAGCAGAGATTGGCACAGCACTGTAAATCAACTATACTTCAGTTAAAAAAAAGAAAAAAAACTTATTCAACCTTGCCCTAGCTCTTAGTTGTCTCTCAAACCTTTGTGATGGTCTGAGCAGCCTTCTTTGTTCTTAGTGGCTCCAGTGGTTGAGGGTATGCCAAGATCTGTCAGTGTACTAAAGGGGAGGATCTCAGTCGCCACCTAGATGCAGGCTGATTGGAAGCTGGACACTTAGGTGGCAACTTTTAAAGTATGCTAATATACTTCTGTCAGGAGGAGACTGGGGATGTCTGCTGTCTCTGCTGTGCCCTGGGGGTGAGGGGATGGCCAGTTAAGTACTGTTTCTCTGCTTGTTAGAGTCCACTGAGACCTGAGAATGTAAGCCCTGTTGGCCACCAGAGCCAGGCAATCTAGGGGTATCCCTCAAGAAGCAGCAGCAAAAATTAGGGTACCAGACATGTGAACAGGCTTCTCTCCAGGAGATACTGATGACCTGGAGCAAGGCAGAGGGAGAGCACAAAGATGGTGCCTACTGGCCTCCCCAGTCTCTGGAGAGTGTTGTGGTGTCCCCTAAATGTGTGTTAAATTAGAAGCCTTCCCCTCATGCTCAAGCTCTTTTTTTAAAATTTATTTTTATTTAAGTATAGTTGATTTACAATGTTGTGTTAGTTTCTGGTGGAGAGCACCTGAAAGTGAATCAGTTCTACGTATACAGATATCCCTTCTTTTTTAGATTTCCTTCCCATTTAGGTCACCACAGAGCATTAAGTAGAGTTCCCTGTGCTCTACAGCAGGTTCTCATTGGTTATCTATTTTATACATAGTAGTTATATATGTCAATCCCAATCTCGCAACTCATCCCAGCCCTCCTTCTCCCCTTGGTATCCAAAAGTTTGTTCTCTACATCTGTGTCTCTATTTCTGCTTTGCAGATAAGTTCATCTGTACCATTTTTCTAGATTCCACATATAAGTGATACTATACGATATTTGCTTTTCTCTTTCTGACTTCACTGTGTATGACAGTCTCTAAATCTATCCACGTCTCTGCAGATGGCACTATTTTGTTCCTTTTTATGGCTGATTAATATTCCATTGTATATAGGTACCACATCTTTATCCATTCCTCTGTTGATGGACATTTAGCTTGTTTCCATGTCCTGGCTATTGTAAATAGTGCTGCAGTGAGCATTGGGGTGCATGTATCTTTTTGAATTATGGCTTTCTCTGGGTATATGCCCAGGAGTGGGATTGCTGGGTCATATAGTAGTTCTATTTTTAGTTTTTTGAGGAACCTCCGTACTGTTCTCCATAGTGGCTGTACCAATTTACATTCCCACCAACAGTGTAGGAGGGTTCCCTTTTCTCCACATCCTCTCCAGTATTTATTGTTTGTAGATTTTTTGATGATGGCCATTCTGACCAGTGTGAGGTGATACCTCATTGTAGTTTTGATTTGCATCTCTATGATAATTAGTGATGTTGAGCATCTTTTCATGTGTTCATTGGCCATCTGTATGTCTTCTTTGGAGAAATGTCTGTTTAGGTCTTCTGCCCATTGTTTCATTGGGTTGTTTGTTTTTTGCTACTGAGCTGCATGAGCTGTTTGTATATTTTGGAAATTAATCCCTTGTCTGTTGCTTCGTTTGCAAATATTTTCTCCCATTCTGAGGGTTGTCTTTTTGTTTTGTTTATGGTTTCGTTTGCTGTGCAAAAGCTTTTAAGTTAGATTAGGTCGCATTTGTTTACTTTTGTTTTTATTTTCATTACTCTAGGAGGTGGGTCAAAAAAGATCTTGCTGTGATTTATGTCAAAGAGTGTTCTGCCTATGTTTTCCTCTAAGTTTTATAGTGTCTGGTCTTACGTTTAGGTCTTTAATCCATTTTGACTTTATTTTTGTGTATGGTGTTAGGGAGTGTTCTAATTTCATTCTTTTACATGTAGCTGTCAGGCTTAAGCTTTTAAGATGAGCAAGCAGGTCTGTTTCACAGAAAAACTGGCTCCTTTCAGTCTGCTGCCCCTGCCCTGGGTCCTGGGGGGTTAGCCACAGTGTGTTCACAGGAGCCCTTTAAGAACTGTGTCTTAGTTCCCCATAGCTTTGTGTTTTATGGGTGCAGGCCCCACTGGCTTTCAAAGCTTGATGTTTTGGGGGTCCATCTCTCAGGTGGCAGTCTTAAAAGTTTGGGCACCAGATATGGGGTCCATACCCTTCACTCTTTGGGGAGAAGCTGTGAGTTAGTTCCCTCTTAGCTATGGGTCACTGCATTTGGGGTGGAGTTTATGGTGAGACTGTTTCTCAGCCTCTCCTACCTAAACCCTACTGTGGGCTTTTCCTCATTTGCCATATGTGTAAGAGCCACTAAGCTAGTTTGCAGATTTATTTCAGAGGAAATTGTTCCATATGTAGCTGTAGATGTGGTGTTCCTTGAAAGGAAGTTAATTCAGAAGCCTCCTGTGTTGACATCGAGTCAAAACCCTCTTGCCTCTTCTGAACTTTTTAAAAGATAATCTTCCTTCCTTCCTTCTACTTCCTCACCACAGTCTCATTTTATTTTTACAGCAAACTTTTTGCAGTATCCCTGAGTGTAAGCATGACTCATAATTAGTACAGAAATCTGGAAAATACAGAAACTATAAAAAAGAAAATGAATATCACTCATAAGCCCACAATGTAGATATAACCATGACTACCAATGTTCTAGCAAGTTTCCTTTTTAGTCTTTTTATCTGGGAGACTAGGTGCATAAGTGATAGGTATGTAAATAGATCAATAGATACCAATTTTTTATTTTACAAACTTTGACTCATACTAAATATGTTTTATATTCTGAGCTTTGATTAAACATTGATGTTGTAATCCTAGGTGATTAAATGTCCTTTGTACACATACTAGTGGTAATGACTAATATTTCATCTTTGATATCCAATTTTGGATATTTAGGTAGTTTTCATTTTCTCATGGTTGTAAGTACTGTTGTGATAGACATTCTTATGCCTGCATCTTTGTCTATAGCCATGCTTAGAAATGAAATTCTGAGCCAAAAGGTATGAATATTTTTAAAGCTCTCAAAACATGGTTACATGAATTTATACTTGTTGAGCTGTGTTTGAAATCTTACGAGCACCGGATACCATCCTTCATTCACTTCCTAATGCCTTTTAATCTAGCTTTTTCTTGAAACTATGCCAAAATTGCTCTTCAAGTTCTCAGGTGAGTTTCTAATTCTTGAATCCAAAATCCCCCTTTTGGTGCCTTTTCTCCCTCTCTCTCTGTGTGTGTCTGCTGTGTTTGATTGCCTCACCTCCCCTTGAAGCCCTCTTCTTCCTCAGCATCTTTCACTCTCTACTGCTGCAATTCCCCATGACCCCTCTGGTACTTTATTGAATACAGGAAGGGCTTATGAGGAAGTGGAAGAGGCAGATACTGTCCTCAAAGAAGTCAGGCCCATCTTAAATAAATATATGGGATCTTAAAAACCTGAAAAATAAAATCACAGAGGGAGTGTGGTAATCTAAGTCAGATAGATTCATTAGAAGGAGGCTACTCTGGAGGGAGCGTATGGCTTAGTGAAGAGGAGTGGCGGGGAGGACAGACCACACTGAGAAAGGAGGTGTGATTGGCAAGTACCGTCCTAGTGGCACCAGATGGAACCTCTGCAAGGCCACACCCTGGTCCTGTTGACTGACCTCTTCTGGGCTGGATCTCTTGCCCCTTCTTCCTGTCTAATCCCACTGCTACTGCAGGGAAGGTGAACAGCTGAGCCTGGCAAAGCGCAAGCAACTCAGGCACAGTAGAGCACAGGAAACTCAGAGACCAGGACGTAGTTTGTGTGTCATGTGTAGGCTGTGGGAACCCGAGGGGAGCGCCAAGCCACAAATGGAAATTCCTAGTTCCAGGGTCAAACACCATGAACCTGAGGGTCTGTGTCATACGGCTCATGGCTGTGCTTTCCTGTCCCCCCCCCCACCCCCCGCCCTGTCAGTTAGCTCTACTTCAGGCTCAGGACAAGGTCTCACCTTCCTCTGTTCAGTTTTCAACCAGTAGACATGAAAATAGTAAAATCATGTAGCATTCCTAGAAATTCTGCCCAATTTGTGGTGTGTTCCTATGAAAACATCAGAACCAAGGACAGCAATGCTGATTGGCCTCTCACCCCATCTATGTAGTCAAGCTCCTCTCTTTTTCCTTTCTTCTCATTACCTAGAGCATTTTTGTTTTTACACCAGGAGAAACCATTACTTAGAAAATCCTAGGGCTTTAACATCTTAATGGAAAGAAAATTACTAGTGTGATCACAACCAGAGACCTTGGTTAATGGAATAGTAACCCTTCCCTGACCATCCCACGACTGTGGAAAGAGCGGAGAACCTGGCATTTGCAGAGTTAACATCTGAGTCTTAGACTCTCTGCAAGAACTGGTGAGCCGGAGTCAGTCACTTAGCAAGCATCTCAGCGTGACTTTGTCTAAAAAAACAAAACAAAACTGGTTTTATGGGGAAGATGATATGCTTGGGAGAATTGTGAAGGTCACAGAAGATTTTTTACATATATCAGAGTTATATATACATCCTTATAGGGTATTTATATTTTATTCAATCAGTCAAATTGAGTGGCTACAACTCAGTGCCTACAATGTGCCAGGAATAGTTCTAGATGCTAGGGCTGTGCTGTGATTAAGACAGACGAGGTTCCTGCCCTCACTTAAGTCTACTTGGAAGAGAAGGAGAATAAACAAGGAGACAAATACGTAAGGTAATTTTAGCTTATCGTGTGCAGAAAGTAAAACAGGCTAGAAAATGATTTAGGGGGAGGGGTGGCCAGGGTCTCTGCGGAGGTGGTGTTTGGGCTAAACCCTGGGGAGTGAAGAGCCAGCCAAGCTATAGAGCAGCCTCACCTCTCTTGACTACAGCCTGTTCATCTCATAGAGTGAGGGTGCTTGGGTGACAGGGCTGTGTTAAATAAGGAGGTTGGTTACGCCACTTCCAATAGCAGTTCAGGGCAATAAGCCCCTTGCCAGAGGCCAGCCTCAAATCCTCTGTGGAGGATACTGGTGAGGTTCTCAGATCCCTGCTCCTGGTGAACAATTCTTAGGTAGATTAAAGTCTGGAAAACAGTAGGGTGGTTCCTCAAAAAATTAACATATCCTCCAGCAATTCCACCTCTGGGTATATAGCCCAAGGAATTGAAAGTACGGGCCCAAACATGTATTTGTACAACGCTGTTCATAGCAGCAGCGTTCATGGTAACCAAAAGGTGGAAACAACCCAAATGCCCAACAACAGATGAATGGCTGCACAAACTGTAGTACATACATCCAATGGAATATGATTCAGCTTTAAAGAATAAGGTTCTGACACATGCTGTAACACGGGTGGACCTTGAGAACATTACGCTAAGTGAAATAAACACAAAAGAACAAATACGGTATGATCTCATTTATATGAGGTACCTAAAGTAGGCAGACTCACAGAGATACAAAGTAGAATGGAGGGGAGTGGCATGAGGAGTTGTTGTTTAAGTACAGTATTTCTGTTTGGGAAGATAAAGTTCTGGAAATTGGTAGTGGTCATGGTTGCAGAACCCTGTGAAGGTACTTACTGCCATTGCGTTGTACACACTTTAAAATCAATCGAAATGGTAAGTGTGTGTTATGTATCTTTTACCACATTTTAAAAAAAAGCCCATGGGAGACCGAGAAGAGACTGGTCAGGCAGTGGCAACCTTGCTCTTAGATGTTATTTCAAATAGTCCGGAGAGGTGTGGAGGCTGAGGGGAATCACACCGGGTCTCTGCAGGCAACTCTCAGGTTGCCTCCTATCCCACACCCCTGGCACCTCCAGGACAGACGTTGCAGCCCCCATCAGAGTAGAAAAGGGGCTTGGGGAGGGAGAGAAACCTCAGGCTGAGTCCCCTACCCACCAGCATGCCAGCCCTGCAGACCAGGAAGAGAACCACTCGCCCACCTGCCACCTCTGTCAGCACCTCCAACCCCTTCTGGTGGCTGGTGTGGCTTTCAGGTAGAGGAAGTCAGTACTGAACCCAGTGGGTCTCAAAGGGTGGTCCCCTGGGAATGCTATAAATGCAGATTCTTAGGCTCCACACTGGACCTGTTGACCCAAAGCACCAGATACGGGGCCCAGCAGTGTGTGTTTTCACAAGTCATCCTGTGGGAGATGCTGATGTTGGAGAACCACTGTTCTCAACTGTTACAGAAAGAGCGGGATGCTCTTCTTGGTCGTAACTCAGTGCACTTAGTGAGCACCTCCTGAATGCAGGGTCCCAGACTGTGCAATAGGGGACACAAAGCAGGCCATCTCGGGGAGCACCATTCCTATGTGACGCTAGGACCCCAAGGGCATCAGAAGGCGTGAGTGGCTGTCAGCCCAAGTAGGTGACCTGGGCCTGCGTCACACCCTCTCCTGGTGTGGGCGCATCCGGCAAGGCCTGCCAGGGCCCCTTCATCAGGGGTGCTGTGGTGCTGCCCTGTCAGCATAACGATCTCAACTCGGCCGCCTGTATACATGAAGCAGATGCGTCTCTCCTCCACTTGCTGTCCCAGCCGTGCTCTGTGGACGCTCACCGTACCCCTGTTGGGTAGAGGATTCCTTCAGGGCATCCAGGCCAGATCCGCCGTAACTTTCAGGTGACTGTAGATGTTCATTACAGCCCAGTTTGAAACTTCCGGTCTCACGGGCATTTCCTAGCTCACCTTGTCCTTGCCCCGGAGCGCCAGGACCTGCGGTGGGGAAGTAGGAAGGGCAGCATGATATGCCCTTGAGTGGCCGCCTCCATCTCTCTTCTCAGGAATGGAGGGAGTGAAGGGCAGATGGATGGAGTAGAGGGGGAGGCAAACTACTCTGCACTGGGATTCAGTTGCAGTCCCCTTCTCATCGGGGTCCAGCACTACTTCTTTTGATGCCCTCGGTGAGGCAGACGTCCCATCAATGGCCCTCTCACAAGGCACAGGAAGACTTTGAGTTCCTTGATCCTGTAGGGCCTCCCCATGGCTCGGTTCCCTGGTGTAGGGGGGCCTGCTAAGCCCAACATCGTTCCCTAGCCCACTTCAGCCTCCACCAGCAGGAGGCCCCAGTTTTCTTGCTGCCAGGGTCCCTTTGCATGGAGATGGATTTCTGTTAGGATATCAGCAAGATGGGTTACTCTTAGCTCTCTATCACTGTGTCTCCTTGACCAATGGAAACCCATATATCCTTGCCACCTCCAATGGAGGGAAGTACTGAGCGCCCTAGTGCCACCCTTTCGGTCCTGCCATCTCTCTCCTGTTCATGGAGGCACAAGGGTAGAACAGGAAGTTCACTGCCTGGGCAACGTCCCCATAGAGAGTGGATTGCCCTCAGGATGGGCCCCTTAATTTGCGGGACCCAGTGCAAAACTGTTGAACTATTAAGAATTCCAAGATGGTGACAGCAGAACATTAAACCAAGTGTGGGACCCTCCTGGGTGCTGGCCCTGTGTGACTGCACAGCTCCCACACCCACGAAGCTGGCCCTGAGTGCCAGGCTCCCATCCTCGTTGGCCCACCTCTCCAGCATGATTCTCTCAGAGCCTCCCTTCTCCCTTGGCTCGAGGGCAGGAAAGCACCACTCTCCTTGAATCATCTCACTCCATACAAGGTCTAAAGCCCCTCTGTCTCTCTGCAGTCATCTTACAGGGGTTAGGAGGGCCCATCTAGCATGATGGTAGGGTCAGCTTGGCAATCTCCTGGAGGTGACACTCTTCACAAAGTGCAACTACTAATGCCTCCTTTAGAAACAAAACAAAAAAACAAAAAACCCAAACAAACAAAAAAACTGGAGTTGAATTCACCAAATCTAGGCAACAGGAAAACTCTCCTCAACATCCTTTGACACTCGAGTATGTACTGTGACTTCCCAGGCCTGGCCACGATGATTTATCCAGGGCAGGACACCTGGGCGAGCAGGGCCAAAGAGGCCCCCAAGTGGGCTTCTAGAATTTGGATTCAAGAGTTGTGCCAGCCTCCCTCTGGTGGTTGAAATGGAAGTTCTAAAGCTTGGTTATGGGTGGCTGAGTGTTTACTGACATGTGGCTCAGAACGGAGAAGAAGCTGGCCTGCAAGGGATGGGGGAGAAGGAGACGGTGGAGGGGACAGGACAGAGGCGGGGGCACAGGGAGAGAGAGGTGGAGAGGGGAAGAGACAGTGTGGCCGGTCTGGTTCTGGCTGTACCTGACCCTAGTTCCATTCTTGTCTAGGGTCTCCTGCAGGGTCCCCTGCGGGACTTTCGCAATGAGTCCTCCTTTATGCCTAAGGAAGTCAGAATTCGATTTCTGTCATTTGCCCTAAAAGTCACAAACTAAGACAACTCCCCACTTGCAAGCGGCCCTTCCTCATTGCTCAGTAAGAGTCTGAACTGCTTGGCTCTGATATCCCTGGAACTGCAGGAAATAAAAGAAGGACCCAGAAAACAGGATCTGAATGGGAAGGAGAGTGGCTTCAGGCCATGTGTGATGGGAGCGCATCAGGTTCTGTGGAGATGCAGGACTACTTCCCGTCACCTACTAATACGTCAAACTACTTCACCTGCAAAATGGAGACATTCAGACCAGTTTGGTAGTTTGTTTTTAGCTCAACGGTAGGCTCTATGCTGACTTTGCCAGCCTTTGCTCAGATGACCACCTCTGTTTGGGCTGATTTGCTTATGCATGGGCAGAATCACACCCCACCCCCAGCTGTCCTTCAAAGATTTAGTGTGATTCATGTCTTCTTTCAACTGAGAGCTGTGATAACTAGATACAGTAGTGAGTAAGATACTCTTCCTGCCCTCATGGAGCTAACGGCTTGGTGGGGGAGTCAGATTCTAAACAACCCATCACAAAACGTATAAATGTGGTAATTACTGCTACAAGGAGTTATTTCAGAGACAGGAGATTCGATGTCAGGAATCCTAACCATCTTGGATTTTCTCCTTTTGATGTTCTCCAAATTCCAAAATCCCTCCCTCCCGCTTCCCTGTGATGCATCCAGGCAGCTAGTACCATTACTACCACTATTTCAGGGACATAGAACTTCTCCTGGACTCTGTATAAACTTGCAGGAGGTCCAGGAAGTCAGTTTGTTCCAATACTAGCCACATGTATTTATTGAACACTTGAAATACAGCTGGTTCAACTGAGGCTCTGAAGTTTTAACTTATTTAGATATAAATTTGAAAACTGGAGCAACATAAAACATTTTTCCATTAAACACAGAACGTTATTTTGTTAGAACCACGTTTCACTTTATCTGTTGAAAATCTTGCGTCTGAGTAGATGTGCTGTGAGTGTAAAGACACAGATTTCTGACATTTACCATGAAAAAGCGGAAAAGGTCTCATTAATGATTTTTTCATTGATTATGTTGATGTGATCAGAATTCAAATATGTTAGATTAAATATATTCCAAATTGATTTTTGCCTGTTCCTGGCCTTCTTTAATGGGGCTACTAGAAAATGTAAAATTGCATCTGTGACTCCGATTGTGTTTCCATTGGCCGCTGCTGAGTGGTGGGGACGGGATGGGGGCAGCCAAGCTCCTGCGGGATCTCCCAGGCCTGAGTCGCTGTAGAAAGGTCCGGTCCGGCTTTCATTTCTCCCCTTCCTCTTTTTCCTGCTTCCCAAACACCATGCTCACTGACTTGTGGGGTGGTGTTGACCTCTTGCCAGGGGGAGATTTGAAGCAACCTGTGTGAACACCCACTCCCCCCATCACCATCCGGTACTAAAGGAGGGCTTCTCTCGCTACTCTCCCTAGTCCAGGCGCCAGAAGGGGTCTCCCCATCTCCCTTCCCTTCCTGCAGGGACATGTGTGACATCCTTAAGATCCCAGCTCCGACTCCCCCCAGGGTGTCTTGATGGCTGAGGCGGTCACTTTAATACATAAAACTACCTTCCTCCTGTCTTTATCTGAAAGCTGCAGACAGATCGTGTTCACAGATAAGACTCTGACAGATGGAAGAACTTGGCGAAATCCTAGCCTGCTGGACTGGGGATAGCTAATGCTCCTGGGTGTGGACCGTAACACGAGGCAGGTCTGAGATAAAATCAGGATCAACGTGATCGATCGAAGGAAGGCTCCAGGCTCTAGGGCAAATCCAGGCTTGGGGGCGGCCCAAAGCTTATACAAGTTTAAGGATCTGCTCTAAGAAGATAATACACAAATGTCTTGTATTCTTAAATTTTACAAAAATATGTGATCTTATGAACACACTTTTAGGAACCTGTGCAAGGGAGAGAGCTTCACCATGTGGCAAGGGGTCCCCAGACCAGCGGCATCAGCAAAATCTGGGAATTTGTTAGAAATGCCAGTTCTTGGGTCCAAAGCTACTTCATCAGAAATTCTAGAGTAGGGCCCGGATATGAGTGCTTCCCAAGCCCTCCAGGTGGTTTTGAGACCCACTCATGTTTGAGAACCCACACATGGTGGTTAAAAGAATGGATTCTGGATTAAGGCTACCTGAGCCCAGTTTGCTGATTATTATCTGGGTGACCTCACCAAGGTACCCAATACTCTAAGCCTCAGTTTCACCGTCTGTAAAATGGGGGAGTGATAGCACGGATCTCAAAAGTTTGTTTTGTGGATTAAATAAGATAACAGAAGTAGTGCTAAGCATAGTACCTGTCATGTTGTATGCACATAAAAAATTACAGAGTGTTATTCTGTAGAGTGTACATGGAGTTGCTGGCGGGAGGGTAAGGAGGAGAGATGGGGACGTAAGAGGTCCTCTTCAGGTGTAATCACGAAGAAGTTCAAATGTGACCTTGACCCCTTTCCCCGGGGTCTGCTGGGTGGTCCTTCAACTGGTTTGCCCTTCCTGGCAGTCCCTTCTTTCCAGGTCACCTGGTGGTTGTCTCTCTTTTTTAGGGTCCTGGGCTAACCTTTTAAAATGTCAAATACAACAAATTTAATGAGTCTTCCCCTCGCCTTTGGGGAGTTATGGACCTCCTTGAAAATACAATGGGAGTTAGAGACCTCTCTCTAGAGGACTATGTGCACGTAACACGTGCACTGAAGTGACAGACCTTGTCAGCAAACCACTGAAGGGCAGGCCTGGGACCTCAGTTAAGAGCCCTTTTGGTCTGTTTTGTTAATGGAATTGACTTTTAGCAGGTGCCTTCTGAACTCAATGTCATATCCCTTTAATTGTGGGAATTTCAGTCGCTGTGGCGATGAGGAAGGTCTGGGATGGGGGTGCCTTTTAGCACTTTTCAAATCACATCATGAAGCTCCTTCAAACTCTTCTGATACATCAGGGGAGTTCTGTGTGGAAATGTTCACTTCAGAGACATTTACAATCCCAAAAGGACAATTTAGTGGCTAAGGTTATGTAATGCTGATAAAAGTACAAGTGTGGTTAAATCAGAAAAAACAGACAAGTCAGAGATGTGTGTGTGACATATTAATTTTTCAGCCTGTTTCTGTCGTTCTCACTGCGCTTATGAGGTTTGTGACATGTTTGTGTTGTACTTAGCTGTCACTTAGCTGCAATTTACAACGTTCCTTGGAATCATACTTCGGGTTGACTGGGGCAGAGAGAGATTCATAATGACAGCCTATGTGGCTTTGGGCATTTCAAGTCCCTCTGATGATATTGTTACTTGGTTTGAAATCAGATTGGAAAGAAAATGACACCTGTCTCTAAACAGAAAGGCAGTGGGTCAGGAGATACGGGCAGGGTGTAGCTTCAGACTTGGGAAATTTCTCAGGATCTCCCCAACGTTCCAGTTGTCTACTCGCTCTGGGTGTACCAAGCAAAGATGGAAAGAGTGAGCCTTGGAGCAGCGGGCGCCGGCCTGCCTGACCTCCAGCCCGCTGTGTGCCGGGGCTGCCCTTGGGCCAGTTCATGGGAGGGGAGGTCAACTGCCAGGTGGTCATGGGCCCAAGCAATGGTGAGACAGGAAGAGAGGAGACAAACGGAGGTGAGGGCTGAAGCCTGGGGCAAAGCAGGAGGGGCAGGGAGAGTCCTTGACAGAGTAGGTTGACCTGAGGAAGGTTCCGGGTTCCGCTGCCACCTCCCTGCCCATCACACACACACACACACACACACACACCGCTTAATGGAATGGGGCAGGTCTCCCCAGCCTGAGCGTGGTCCAGGGCAGTGGAACTCCGAGCCTGAAACACTCGGGCCTCCCTGGCCTCACAGCTACCGCCCTACCCCTCTCTCTCCAAACACCAGGGACAAACCTCTGCATGGCTGCCTGGGCCCCAGTGAGTGCCCTCAGGCCAGCCCCACCACCCTGTCCTGTGACCGCTTTATGAACGTGGCCTACCGTCACACAGGTGGTGATGGGCGGGACCAGGACTTGCACACAGGCAGGCTGGCTCCCAAGTCTGTGCTGTTAAACTGACTAGTCTATCATCCAGTGGTTCCCGAAGTGTGGTCTCTGGAGCATCAGCCTGACCTGGGAATATAGTAGAAATGCAAATTCTTCCCCTCCCCCCACAACCCCACCAGAACTACTGAGTCTGAAACTCGGAGGTTGGGGCCCATCATTGGTGTGTTCCCAGGCTCTCCAGGGCATTCTGAGCACATGAAAGTCTGAGAACCATTTCCCTCATATCTTCCAGCAAGCCAGTGTTTCATTTCCTTAACATCTGCATGAACTCGGCTACAGCTGGGGCTGGCTGGGGAGACACAGATCTGTCTCCAGGTTCTAGTTGAGAGAAGAGGAACCACAGGGGCCAGGGAGAAACCTGGCTGTCAAATTGGCCTTCTTCTGGCCCCTCACCTTTGACCTGCTCATGCAAAATGACTTCTTAAAATGTCTTATTTTGCTGTCTCCCAGGCAAGGCCTTCATGATTAATCAATGCAGCTCAGCACAAAGAGCCTGGAGGTGCTCATTTTTTTATTTTTATTCGGTTTCTTTCATACTTATTTAACAAAAGATCCATGTATATGTGTATGCATGCATGTGTGTATTCTCTCTCTCTGCACGGCCACCCCCGACCCGCCCAAGCTTGACTCAACCTTTTATTTCCAAAATCTATTTCTGGACATTTTTGAGCCAAGTTGGTGCTTCTCAGAGCCGCCGTGTATGGTTGCACAGGCTGTGCACTGCACAATCTAGGAGGTGCTATTTACAGATGCAACCACTCACCTGGCCCAGCAGGGCTGACTCCTGTCAACCACCTCCTCCCTTCTCTCTCCCTGGTTGGCCTTGTCCTCTAGCCTAGGCCTTGCCTTCCTTTTTTTTTCTCTCTCTTCCAAGGCATTCTTGCTTTAAACGTTTGCCTCAGGAGTGAGGGCTGCCTCCTCTTCAGAAGCCCTTCTCTCTACACAGTGTTGCGTTTGCCTGCTCAGAGCTCCACAGACCCTTGCTTTCCAGGACTGAGCACAAAGTCTCCTGTGGGCCCTCTCACCCTTCCCCATCATTCCCGGACCATTCTAAATACCCCAGGGTGATAGGGGAGAGTGACACTGTCCTGGGTTAAAGCCACAAGGAGATGGCATCCGGCTGCTACTAAATACCGTTAGGAAATGATGGGTTCTTACCAGAAACAGAAGCCTCCAAGTCTGTGTTATAAACATGAATCATCATGAGAAAGAGCCCAGGAGAAGCATCTCTGGTCCTGGACAGCATGGGGAGGTGATGACTCTGACCCTGACTGTCACTCAAATGGCATGTGTGTGGAGGGGCGGAGTGAGGGGGAGGAGAAAATCTTACATAAGAAAAACCACTCCCTGGAACTTTGCTTCCCTGGTGACACCAGAAGAGCTTATGGCTTCCTTCCTCACGTGTATCTTTTTCACATTTATTTCTCGCATACCTATGGTTTGTAAGCATTTTGTTTGCTTTTTAAATTGGAAGATAAAAAGTTAATGAAATATCAACTCTGGGGAATTCACCAGTGGTCCAGTGGTAAGGACTCTGTGCTTTCACTGCCGGGGGCCTGTGTTCAATCCCTGGTTAGGGAACTAAGGTCCTGCCAGCCCTGCAGCGCAGCCAAAGAAAAATAATTAAGGGCTTCCCTGGTGGTGCAGTGGTTGAGAGTCCGCCTGCCGATGCAGGGGACACGGGTTCGTGCCCCGGTCTGGGAAGATCCCACATGCCGCGGAGCGGCTGGACCCGTGAGCTATGGCCGCTGAGCCTGCGCGTCCGGAGCCTGTGCTCCGCAACGGGAGAAGCCACAACAGTGAGAGGCCCGCGTATTGCAAAAAAAAAAAAAAAAAAAAAAAAATCAGCTTTATTATTAGTAAAAGCTGGATTGGAGGATGTGGCTTAGCTATGCAGCCTCTTACTATATTGGAGTCTTGATTTTTCAAGAAATATTAGGTCAGGGCTTCCCTGGTGGCGCAGTGGTTGAGAGTCCACCTGCCGATGCAGGGGACATGGGTTTGTGCCCCGGTCCGGGAGGATCCCACATGCCGCGGAGCGGCTGGGCCCGTGAGCCATGACCACTGGGCCTGTGCGTCCGGAGCCTGTGCTCCGCAACGGGAGAGGCCATAACAGTGAGAGGCCCGCGCACCGCAAAAAATAAATTAAAAAAAAAAAAAGATATATCAACTCTGAATATTCCAGACCCTTTTGGCTGGTATTTCAGTCCCTGCAGCCTCTAGCTCAGGGCTGGTTCTCAACATCCACAGGCTGAGTGTTGATTGTCCGACATGTTTTAGAGAACAAACCTGCCTCTCTTTTTTCTCCAAGTCAGTGTCACTTGGCCGGAAAGACCTTCCCAAAGAACCGCCCTCTGGTGCCGAGCCTCGCCCGTGTCCGACTGGCTTCAAAGTGAACCCTTACATGCAGGAAAGGCGTTTGGCTTTCGGTTCGGCTCTGCCAACCAGTTCTGTGTCCTTAAGAAAACATTTCTGAGCCACTTGGTTTCATCCCGGGTTTTTTTTCCCCACCTGTCACTTTAGTAATGATAGTAATTGCATTTGCCTCCTGGGATTGTTTAAAGCAGGGCTGGCAAAACCTTTTCTGTCAAAGGCCTCATAGTAAATAGTCTACGCTTTGCAGACCATGATGGTCTCTGCAGCACCTGCTCAGCTGCGCCATGCTGGGGAAAGCAGCCGTAGACAGAACACGAGAGAATGGGCTTGGGTGTACTCCAGTAGCAAAAATAGGCAGTGAGCAGGGTTCTTCCCACTGGCGGTAGCTTGCCAACTCCTGATTTAGCAGAGGAAGCAAGAAATGGATGTGAAAATAAACTGTAAAGTGCTATCAAAAAGTAAGGGACGGCGAGGTGAAGAGGCCGCACACAGCAGGGTCAGGTGTACGCCAGGAGGCCTCACTGATACACACGGGAATGACCAGTGGAAAGGCCAGTCTTCGTGCATCCCTGCCCCTTGACAACCTGGGGAGAGGCACACTGGGACCCAGGTGCACAGGTGTGGTGGTCAGCAGAGGATACTCCTTCCACTAACGCACTCCCTTTCACTGGAAGAAGCCTGAGAATGGTTTTGCCCTGAGCTTCAAGTCCAGTCTGTGTTTGGGCAGCAAATGATCTGAGCCTGGGTACCAGCTATTTATAGCCATGCTGGGGAAAGTCACCTGCGCACATCTGGAGACCTTGGGGGAGCTTGGCTCAGTCCATCTTCTGGGGAAAGAGAAGCCTCTGGTATCTGCTGGCTCATTGCAGGCCCCCCGGGGAGAGTCCTAAGGCTCTTTCCAGGCAATCCTGTTTGTTTCTGGAGATGGCAAGGACAATTGTGCCACAATTCGGGGGGCAGCGTGGAGTCCTGGAGAGACCAGGAGCTACGGAACCAGCTAAAACTGGATTCCCACCAAGGCCCATTCCCACCATATAATAGAGGGTCAGCCTTTGGTGCCACTGGACTATAAATTAAGTAACTTCTCTGAAATTCTTCACTTGTCAGAGTAAAGAATACTACTTACGGCTGTTATGATTAAATTTGATAAGATACCTATAGTATGTAGCACATAGTTATCCTTCAGGAAATCTTAGCTCCTTTCTTTGTATAAATGTGTCCGTCAGATGACTTTCCACCATGAGGGGGGCGTAGTGATCTTGGATGAACAGGAAGGCTGAACAGGGAAGCTTGTCCTACTTTGCTTGAGGTGATGCTGTTATAACACTGAGGGGCCATGATAGGCTGTTCTCTCTCTTCCACTGAAGGTTATACAAAATTGGCTTACATTTCAGCACGAACAGTTCAAGGCTTCCTGTTAGACCTCAGAATTAATGACTTTTGGATGAAGGGAGACTTGTAAAATTGGGTATCTGTGAGGAGGTAGCATTTTCTTACCTAGAAATATGAGTCCTCTGATCAGGGCCAGAACCACTGTCCACGTGGTCAGTAAATAAGATGGTCTGTGCTTCACCCTGAGATTCAGATTAAAGACACTAGTACCAGTTCTCAACTCAGTTTAGTGGGGACACGTTTATGTAAACTGTGATGGTTGGTTCTGTGTCAACTTGACTGGGCCTCAGGGTGCCCAGATACTTGTCCAATGTTATTCTGGGTGTTTCTGTAAGGGTGTTTTTGGATGAAGTTAACATCTTTTTAGTCAACTGATCTTTGTTATTTTTTTCCTAAAACCATTTTATTGAGGTATTGTTAATATTCAGAAAGCTGCATAAATTGAATGTATACAACCTGATGAGTTTGGAGATAAGTGTATACCCATGAAGCCGTCACACAATCTATGCCCTGACTGTATCTGTCATGCCCAAACGTTTCCTCCCACCCCATCGTTATTGTGTGTGATTAGAACACTTAACGTAAGTTCTACCCTCTTACCACATTTTTGAGTATGCACTACGGGGTCGTTAGCTATAGGCACTTCTGGTGGAGTAGATCTCTAAGACTCATTCATCTTGCGTAACTGAAACTTTGTACCCTTGAATACTTCTGTTTCCCCCTCCCCCCAGCCATTGGCAAGCACCATTCTTCTCTGCTTCTCTGAGTTTGACTATTGTAGACTTCTCATACGAGCGGTATCATGTATAATAGTGTTTGTCCTTTTCGTGTTTATGTCACTTAGCATATTCTCCTCCAGGTTCATCCATGTTGTTGCAAATGGCAGGACTTTCTTTTTTATGGCTGAATAATATTCCATCATATGTATATACCACACTTTCTTTATCCATCCATCCATCAGTGGACATTGAGTTTGCTTCCATGTCTTGGCTATTGTGAATAGTGCTGCAGTGAATATGAGAGTGTAGATATCTCTTTAAGATCCTGGTTTCAATTCCTTTGGGTATATACCCAGAAATGGGCTTGCTGGGTCATATGGTAGTTCTACAGACAGACCTTGTTTTTATCGTGCTTTGCTTTATCTGGCTTTGCCGATACTGTGTTTCTTTGTTTTGTTTTCTGTTTTTTTACAAATTGAAGGTTTATGACAACCGTGCATTGAGCCAGTCTATCAGCACCATTTTCCCAACAACATTTGCTTACTTCCTCTCTCTGTGTCACATCTGGTAATTGTAGCAATATTTCAAACTTCAAAATTTTCAAGTATATTATATTTGTTATGGTGATCTATGATCAGTGATCTTTGTTACTATTGCAAAAAGATTGACTCACTGAAGGCTCAGATGATGGTTGGATGTATATATGTGTGTGTGCGTGTCCATCCTAACTTGTTGAGGTGAAATCTCATTGTGATTTTGATTTACATTTCCCTAATGATTACTAATATTGAGCACCTTTTCCACATACCTGTTTGTCATTTGCATGTCTTTGGAGAAATATCTCTTCAGTTCCCTTGCCCATTTAAGAATCAGGT
Source organism: Stenella coeruleoalba (assembly GCF_951394435.1). Taxonomy (NCBI): domain Eukaryota; kingdom Metazoa; phylum Chordata; class Mammalia; order Artiodactyla; family Delphinidae; genus Stenella; species Stenella coeruleoalba. The sequence goes on along the minus strand of NC_137164.1, from coordinate 20,700,927 downwards.
CATCTGTCCTTGTTTTTGATTCTTTGATTTTGAATTGTAGAAGTTCCCTACTGGTGATGGGCACCGACACTGGGGCAACCAGGGCCTCTGTTAGAGGCACACCCAGCCTCTATGAAAGAGTTTTAATAACAAGAACAGGTACTGAGCTCTTACTATTTACCAGACACGGCAGGAAGTGCTTTCCAAGCAGTTCTCAGTTAAGTCGCCCAACAAATGAGGGAAGTACCCTTATCACTCTTTCAGAGAAGTCAACGGACTTTCCTAAGATGACCAAGGGTAGTACAAGGCAGAACTGGGACTCGAAGTGAAATCTGCCTGATTTCAAAGTGCATTACTCTACGCGCTGTAGGCTGTGTATTTTATCGGCGTCCAAGACACTGGGCTCCCTTGTTGTCATCTATTTCTACCCTGCTGCTGGCCCTCATTCCCATGCACCCTTACAGATCTCTAGATACCAGCTCTCCCTGATCTTTATTAATTCATTTACTCACTAAGTATCGAGTATGTACTAGTGTGCTCAGCCATGAGCTAGGCACTGGGTGTACAGCAATAAACCAGACGGACATAACCTGCCCTCTTGGAGCCCACAGTCCAGGGAGGAAGATAATTGCACAGGCAGTACCATCTGCGTGCTGAAGGATGGGGTGATGGGAAGCAGAATGCAGGGAAGCACAGAGCAGGTGACATCTTGGCTATTTGGAGGAAGGGCCACTGCATCTGAAACCTAAAGAATGAGAAGTTGTTGGGGACTTCCCTGGTGGCTCAGTGGTGAAGAATCCGCCTGCCAATGCAGGGGACACGGGTTGGAGCTCTGGTCTGGGAAGATGCCACATGCCGCGGAGCAACTAAGCCCGTGCGCCACAACTACTGGGCCTGCGCTCTAGAGCCCACGAGCCACAACTACCAAGCCCGTGTGCCACAACTACTGAAGCCCGTGCGCCTGGAGCCCATGCTCCGCAACAAGAGAAGCCACTGCAATGAGAAGCTTGCGCACCGCAACGAAGAGTAGCCCCCGCTCACCGCAACTGGAGAAAGCCTGTATGCACCAATGAAGACCCAACGCAGCCAAACATAAATAAATAAATAAATAAATAAATAAGAATGAGAAGGTGTTTAAGAGGCAAAGTCTCAACTCTTCTGAGTCAAGAGCGGCATGAGTAGGTTTGAGTGATGGTTTGTAATTCTGTCAGATGCAATATGCCATCTTCTGTTTAAAACAAAATTGTGTGCAAGACCCCTTTCAGTTGTAATTTACCTACACGCATAATTTTTTAAACCAATATAAAGTCCTAATTGTAATATAGAAGAAACAAAGGGAAAGTAGTTTAAATAAAATGGAATGCCTTTCCGTCTACAAGTGCTCAAGCACTAGGAAGGAGATAGAGTGAAGCAGGCAGAAAATTACACCTCTCCATGGAATGACAGTGAATGACGAAGGCGGTCATGTTATGTCAGCAACTCCAACACCGTGAGCAGTATTGCCAACAGTGCTGGGAATTTCTAACACCTGATGAACAGTGTTTGGTAATGTTGCAGATGAAACAAAGTGCAATCTTTGATTTACACAGTAGCTGTGTCCTTGGAAATCTTAGTTTGTGCAAAAACCAAATACCTGTGTTTATACGTAAAATGGGATTTGGTTTAGGCTCAGATCATTATAACCAATTTTTCATCTATCGTGTCTGGTGGGACATTCAGAGTGAGGTGGAGTCATGAATAACTCTTCTGTTGCGTCAGACTGCTCTGGTAGTTACGGGACTCACCCATTCCTCGTGCCCAGCACACTGTATGTCAGGAGCACCTCCCCCAGGCAGTGTGACACCATAGATCCTCCAGAGTTTCTAGAAGGCCCTCTAGGGGTGACAACAGCTCCCCACTGCCCAAGAAACACCAAGCTACAGAAACTCTAGAGCAATGGTGACTTATAGAAGTGTGTGAGCCGTATAATGTGCTTTTCAGTTGTCATAGATCTGATGAAAAAGTAGAATGAAACAAAGTAGTTGACTTTTTTCCAAATTTATTTTATTCAAGTGTAGTTGATTTACAATGTGTTAATTTCTGCTGTACAGCAAAGTGATTCAATTTTATATATATATGTATACATTCTTTTTCATATTCTTTTCCATTGTGGTTTATCACAGGATATTGACTATAGTTCCCTGTGCTATACAGTAGGACCTTGTTTATCCATTCTATATATAATAGTTTGCATGAAACTGACTTAATAATATATCTTCTTTAACCCAGTTTAGCCAAACTATTATCATTTCACCACCATAAGCAACATAAAAGATAATTACTTTTTTTATACTAAGTCTTTGAAATCCAGTATATATTTTACACTCAGAGTGCATCTCAGTTCAGACTGGCCATATTGTAGATACTTAACAGCCTCGTGTGGCTACTGCTGTCCTGTTGGATGGTGCAGCCCTAGAAACATTCCGTTCCGTTCCTTGGCACAAGGACTTCTGTTTTGAAGCCTCAGTTTCCAGAACTCTGACACTTGGGGAAATCCAGACTCAGGGTTTTCAGATGGGTGTATAGAATCCTACAAGCAGGGCCGGGACCCTGAACCTCAGTGGACACACTGCTTGGATCGAGCCACAAAGCACGTGGGTGCAGTGGCTGGGTCCCACCATCCACTCCCAGCTCCCGGACGCGGCACTGTGTGAAGTAACTGCTGATAACCGCGTGGCTCAGTGCTGCCTGCAAATTGAAGGCCCCCTTGAAAATGCTGGAAACAGATGTTCGGAAATCTCTGACCTCTCATCATTAATTTTCAGAATTTAAATGCCTGTTAATTTCCCCCTTTTATTGCTGAGCTCCACACAGCGGCATGCTCAATGTCAATGGGAGTATCCTTTGGAGACGTTCAATATATCAAATCTGAAGGTCGCTGGAAATCTGGGCACTTGGAGGAGACTGGGAGAGAAAGGGAGGGGCCTCTGGGGGCAGAGAGCGAGGTTGAGAGGACATGTCTCTGGCCAGAATCGAGGCCTGAGCAGGAGACCTGAACACTCACCTTCCTGCCCTTGGCCTGGGTGCACACCAATAAGGCCTCCAGGGAGGAGACATACGTGAGTGTTGGGAAAATTGAAAGCAGTGATCTGCGGGAGGTTTGCTCCCTCCTTGTGTCTGACAGCTGCCTTTCCCATCTGATCAGCTGAAGTGGCTTCCCGGGAGCTGTGCCCGGCAGTGGACAGCAGGCAGACCTGCAGCCAGGCTGACCCAGGTTCAATTCTGTTGCCTCTGCTTTCTAGCTGGAAGATGTTGGGCCTGTACCTTCACCTCCATTTGCCTGGTAGAAAATGGAGGTAAAAGCCCCCATTGCAGCTGGGAAATAAAATTCGTGTTTTATGGCAAGACAAGAAAAATTTAAACATAAAATTTCTTCTCTGCCACGGGTTCGTGCCCCGGTCCGGGAAGATCCCACATGCCGCGGAGTGGCTGGACCTGTGGGCCATGGCCACAGGGCCTGTGCGTCCGGAGCCTGTGCTCCGCAACGGGAGAGGCCACAACTGAGAGGCCCGCGTAATGCAAAAAAAACAAAAAAACAAAACCAAAAAGAACATTCCTTTTTAATCTTGTAAGAAGCCACGATGACCTACTACTCGCTAGATTGTATAAACTATCAATAACACGTCACTTAATGTACAGTCCTGTCACCAAAACTTATAACTGTGCTTTGACCTAACGGGTAGAACTGTTCTCGGAGCTTTCTGAGAGGCTGTTCTCAAGTTATAATCCTCAATTTGGCTCAAATAGAGTTTTCCATTTCTTTCCTAGGTTGACTGATTAATTTTTCATCAACACAGCTTTATGAGAATTTCGTGCTATAGCAGATACTGTACCGGGCACTGTGCCAGGCACACAGTGAGGTCTTAAAGAGGGGAAGGAACAGACATTTATCTCCTGTCCTCAGAGCCTGGGTTGATGGTACTGATGGCATTTACAGTGACACGTGATGCCTTCAGAGAGCTGAAGTTTTAACCATCTAAGGCATCTCCCAGTACTGTGCTCTGGGAAATGGAGGTGTTTTGAGCCCAAAATCTCTGGGAGAAAAAATCAAGGCAGTTCCCTCCTTAGACCAGAGGCCCTAGAAAAGCGCTGTGGCTAACACCAGACTGGTACCTAGTGTGTCCAGATGATAAGCTGATCTGATGCAGACCCCGCACTTCCACAGAGAGTGAGGGGAGGACGATCCGTCAAGAACAGAGAGAGCATCCCCATCATTGCCAACAAGGAGAGGAGACCCCACGGGGCTACTCTGGGCCGCCCCATTGCATCTGCCTGACCAGCTGGTTGAGGATCATACATGGCCTCGCCTTGGGATGGGCCCTGGGAGGAGCTGTGACCTTGACCGCCCGTTCCTCCCAGATCCTTGGTCAGGAGCTCCCGCCTCCCACCATGAAATCATTTCTCATCTGAGGCCTCCTGTGCTTTCTTTTCTTTAGACATTTCTCTGCAGTGCCCTAGTTTGGCCTTCAGTTTTCAGCCAATTTTTTGTGAAGGAAAACGATTACACGTTATCAGTACTTTGGAGAAAATAGTGTTTCCTCACAAAAGTAAGACCCCTAGGGCTTTTAACTTCCCTTCTTTAAGAGAGGAGGGAGAAAGCTCTCAGCAGCCTACGGGGTGTCAGGCAAAGCTCAGGGAACACCTCAACTTTCACACTGTCGTTTTTTACCCTTGTAATTTTGCCCGGTCCCTGGGGGCGATGGCGGGAAAGACACAGACTCTGGTAATGCCCCCGGGAGCTCCTTCTGAGCCCAGGTTTGGGTGGCGGGGGGTGACCTCCAGCTGCAGAGCTTGCTGGTGAGGTGACCTCACCGGATGGGCCTTGGGTCACCTTTCCTGCCCTCACCGGTGCTGATGAGACCACTTTCCTCTATTGAACGGGAGCAGCAGTTACCAGACTCCCCAGATTTGTGGCCTTGCTTTTGGCATTTGCACCTCTGTTTTACAGCCACCTTGAGCCCAGACAGGGAGGCCAGTGCTTCCCAGTGTTTGTTGGAAATGATCCTTCCTCCTCTACCACCAGATACTGTCTCAAGTTCCTTGCCATGAGGGAGGTACAGCAGAGGAGTTGGGGGCCCAGTCTTCCCGGTTTGCCAGGAACTGTTTCAGGATTGACATTCAAGACATTGACATTGCAGAGGTATCTCATCACAGTTCCATGTCCTGATGGGGTCATGGTCATACAGGTCTATACGTGTGCTAACGTTCCACACGTGTGCATATTAGAAGTGGCGAAAGCTGAATGAGGCCTACAGTTTATCTTTTTAAAAATGTATTGAAGTATAGTCGATTTACAGTGTGTTAATTTCTGCTATACAGCAAAGTGATTCAGTTATACGTATATATCATCTTTTCATATTCTTTTCCATTACGGCTTCTCACAGGATGTTGAATATATTTCCCTGTGCTCTACAGTAGGACCTTGTTGTTTTATCCATCCTGTATATGATAGTTTGCATCTGCTAACCCCAAACTCCCATTCCATCCCTTCCCCACACCCCCTCCCCCTTGGAAACTACAAGTTTGTTTTCTATGTCTGTGAGTCTGTTTCACAGATAAGTTCGTTTGTGTCATGTTTTACATTTCTAAATATAAGTGATATCATATGATATTTGTCTTTCTCTTTCTGACTTACTTCACTTAGTATGATAATCTCTGAGTCCATGTTGCTACAAATGGCATTATTTCATTCCTTTTTATGGCTGGGTAGTATTCCACTTTATATATATATATATATATATATATATATATACACACACATACATACACACACACACACCACATCTTCCTTATCCATTCATCTGTTGATGGACATTTGGGTTGCTTTCATGTCTTGGCTATTGTAAATAGTGCTGCTATGAACATAGGGGTGCATGTATCCTTTTGAATTAGAGTTTTGTCTGGCTATGTGCCCAGGGGTGGAATTGCTGAACCATATGGCAACTCTATATTTAGTTTACTGAGGAAACTCCATACTGTTTTCCGTAGTGGCTGCACCAATTTACATTCCCACCAAGAGTGCAGAAGGGTTCCCTTTTCTCCACCTCTCCAGTGTTTGTTATTTGTAGACTTTTTAATGATGGCCGTTCTGACCGATGTGAGGTGACACCTCACTGTAGTTTTGATTTGAATTTCTCTAATAATTAGCGATGTTGAGTAGCTTTTCATGTGCCTGTTAGCCATCTGAGACCTCTAGTTTAATTAATAGTATTGTACCGATGGCAATCTCCTAGTTGTGGAAGTGTACTATGGTTGTGTAAGATGTTATCATTGGGGAAAAGCTGGGGGAAGGGTACACAGGAACTCTCGATGCTTTTTTTTTTTTTCAACTTCTTTTGAATCTTAAATTATTTCTAAATCAAAGGTCTTCCCCAGAAGGTCCCTCAGGGGAATAAAGCCCTGGAGGCCTGCCCCCGCCCAGCCAGGGAACGGTTCCGCGGGGGAGCAGCATTTCTGGCCTCTCTTTGGGATGTCAACTCAGGGTACTTTCCTCACTGGGCACGAGACAGTGGTTCATACTCACTGTGCCTTTGGTTCTCAGGTCTATTCTCTGTTTCTTTAGCTATTGGGGAAAATGTCAATTAAAAAAAATTCTGTTTCTGGTCTTTTTTTGTAGGGGTGCAGTGGGACTTGACAAGGAGACGTTGGTGGATCACATGCTCCCCAACATACTTTGTCACGGCTACTTAGAATCAACATCATTCAGAGCATCAACCTGTGAGTATCACCAAAATAGCAACAGTGAATTTTTTCGTCCCCACTCCATCCTGAAACCACTCAACTTCTTCCCTTTGCTCTCCCTAGTTACCGCTGTATCCCATGTCTGGCACAGAGTACATGTTCAAGAAATGGGTCTTTGAATGAATGGGTCTTAAATAGAATCAGATAAGAACCAAGGGTGCTGGGTAGATCCCTGAAGTCAAACAGTTTCCTCCTGCTTTTGGCCAGCCAAGGAAAATTTTCCTTGCATTTGATTTGTGGACCTCAGAGGAGAGACATGATGGCTAAGTTAAGAATGAGCCTGGGGCTTCTGAAAACATCTCTCCTGCAACTGCAGAGAGCCTGCAGGCAGAGCAAAGACTAACAGAGACAAGCAAGACCTCAGTGGCAGGTGTAGGGACGGGGGAGTTGGAGAGAGAATGGAAGAGAAGAGAAAACCCTGATGTCATTGCTTGAGTTCCTGGATCCAGCTGTGCCTGAACCTTCCTTGTTGAATGCACAGAGCTGCCTGCCTCTTCCCCTGGCAAATCTACCTGGAGCAATTCCTGCTTTTAGTCCAGCACATAGATCCTTTTCAGCTTGGCCTAACTTGCCTGGAATCCTGCAAAGCCAAAGTGAGCCTGGAATGCAGTGTCCACTCCCCTCAAGCTCCCCACGCACACCGTTCTTCTCCCCTTCATCTCTGCACTCGCCCGGGGCTGGTGCAGCAGCTGTTGTGAGCTGCTTACACTCTACCAAGATCCCTCTTCTAGCCGATCAAAAATGTGGAGGACCCAGCTCATGGGTCCTCCACGCTTCATGGCTTATCCTCACGCATTTGAGCCAAACATGTCCAAAATGTCCAACAGCACAGAAAATTGCTATCTAAAAATTCGATCTGAGGTAGTGATCCCAGGAGACTTCTCGGATGTGGTGCATTTTGAAAAATAAGCATTATTTAAAGTATCGGGGAAGTGACGTCAGGCAGAAGGGTGGCATGTGGGAAACCACCACAGGGCTATGAAAGGGGCCACGTGTAGCATTTGAAGGATGAACAGAGGAAGGACCAGAGGGAAAGGTGTGTGGAGGACATTGAGGGGTGGCGGGGGGGTGGTGGGGCAGAGCGTGAGGGCCTAGGACGTTACATCAGAAAGTGAGTTGGTCCTGGCAGCTGTGTAGAACCGTGGAGAGTTTCAGGCAGGAAATGACTTCAGAACTGTGTGAAAAGAATTATTCTGGCAGTCGTGTCCTCAGGGTTCATCCCACTCAAGACAGCGAGATCCTTTGCTGGGGTCGCTGAATGTCAGAAGCTTCATTTGATAAGCAAAGGAACCACACACAGAACATCTCTTTAACCCTCAGGTGTGCATATAAACCACAGGGCAAGGGTGTTTGAAGAAAGAGCAGTAAACCCAGTGGTGCGCCTTGGATAATTAAAGGGGAGGCAAAGGTTGCGTTCAGCAAAACCAAGTGCGTCCGCATGTATGCTGGGCTCACAAATGGATGGGGCAGGTGTGGGTTTATTCCAGCATGAAAAAAGCAATTGGCAGAGTATATCTGCAACCCCTGTGCCCAATCAGTGCCCCGCTTGCTTGTTTGAAAGATTATAGCTCCAGTGAGAACTTTTTTTTTTTTTTTTTTGCCGCGCAGCATGTGGGATCTTAGTTCCCCAACCAGGGATCGAACTCCAGGCCCTCAGCAGTGAAAGCATGGAGTCTTAACCAGTGGGTTGCCAGGGAAGTCCCAGTGAGAACTTTTAAAAAGGTCGTCTAGAGCAAGAAAAAAAAAAAAACAGTCAGGGAGGGGCTCTCACATCCATCCAGGATTCGGGACTTTCCTCTTTCCAGCTTTGGCCTTAAAGGCCAAAACTGTTCATCAGACTGTTAGACGTAAAAGCCCTGAAGCTACGTCAGGGCATCAGTGATGCTATCAGTTCCCAGATGCTTGGGAAAATAAACCCTGCTCACCAGAAACACATTCTGAGATTATTCTTGTTCTGAATAATAGACATGCATCCTTAGGGAACATCCGGCAGAGTGCATTTTTGATTGGAAATTTAGATAACTGGTGAGAAATCCTGGGAGAGAGAGAATCTAGCAAACAAATTTCTTCTGACTGTTGGACCACCCTTCATGCTAACAGATGTTTTCATTAGTTAATGGGTCTGCCCAAAGAACTGATAAAGCTGGTTAAATATTGATCATCTGATCAGTATTATTTAAAGAACTCAAGGGACCGCACTAATTGAGATGTCTTTTCTGACTGTGGAGAAAGGCAAGAGTTGAAAGCAGCAAGGCCGAAAACAAACAAAAAAAATCCTATTAAAAAACAAGGACTATAACAGACAGGAAGATAATGCCATTTTTCTTCAATACTAAACTAATTGCTCTCTTTAAGCTGCTTCCAGTCGCAAAAGCATTTTACAAAGTTACTGAAACGTGAGTCGCTATTGACTGTCCTTTGTCGGTGGCTGCAGAAACTTCAGCCTTAAGTTTTTAAACGCTACCGAGAAAGAAGTGCCATTCGAAAGGAACCTGTTGGTACAGCTGGCTTCCTGGAAAGACTGGGGTCCTTTACAAACATGGCCTCATCCAGTCCTCAGAATAATCTTACTGCCATTTCTATCCCCACTTTGCAGCTGAGGCATATAAAGTTTAAATAACTTAGCTGAGGTCACACAGCTGTAATTCAGAGGAAGAAGGATGTAACCCATCTCTCAAGCTTGCCAAGACAGTGTTATCTTCAGAATTATACACTGACCAGAGACTGGCAGTCAAGTCACTTTTAAAGGACAACACATAACACTAATATCAGAGTTTGGAACTACAATGTTTTATACCAGAAGGTAAGGGGTAGGAAATTTAAAACACCCAAGGAAAGAAAATGTAAGCCAAGGACTATATATTGAGACAAACTGGCCTTCAAGTATGACATCCACAGATGCACTGTTATGAACATATTAGAATTTAGGGACTATCATTCCCATGAGGAATCTTTTGGAGAACAAGCTTGAACCAACCAAGAGGATGGGTGAGACATAGGCATAAGGACTGATGGTGAATATTAAATATTTACGTATAGAACTAATATTAAATGATAGAAATATGGGAGGGTAGTAAGAACTATGATTCGACAATGCGTGTGTAGCTCAACAGTCAGAATATAAAGAGAGAAGATGGAGAGCGTACGGAAGCTAGAGAAGCTAACTGACAACTTTATAATATTTACTGTGAGTAAAAATAATATTCAGACTAAATGCTGGATGATAGGGAAAGGAGGAGAAAGGTTACTTTGCTACTGTCAAGACTGGGCAAAGTAAAAAATAGATGGTATCCAAGAAAGTGGAATAAGGGTATTAAAAGGAAGCATTCGTTCAAAGGACAGAAAATACAAACCTTCCTAAACACAAAGATACATCAGAGAGAATAAGACAGGAGGTCACATAACCAAAGAATATGAGGCAGAATGTATCAATCATACCAATAAAAGTGAATGAGCTTAATTTACCTATAAAAATAAAAAGACCTGGACTTCCCTGGTGGTCCAGTGGGTGAGACTCCATGCTGTCAATGCAGGGGGCCCAGGTTCGATCCCTGGTCGAGGAACTAGATCCCACATGCATGCTGCAACTAAGAAGTCCTCATGCTGCAGCTAAACATGCCACAAGGAAGGTCCCACGTGCCACAACTAAGACCCAGCACAGCCCAAATAAAGAAATATTTCAAAAATAAATAAAAAGATCTTCAGATTGACTAACAAAGCAAAATAAAAATTATGCTGTATTAAAGAATTTCATTTAAAACAAAGATTCAGATAGGTTAAAAATAAAAGGGTGAAAACTGAAAAAAAAATTGCAAACCTATTTTAGTAATCATGTTATTGGTAGTAGTGTTCGTATCAGTATTCTGAGGTTATTACATGAGCTACTGGGGGTGGGGAGTAAATGACTAGTTATGTTGATGTGAGTAGTTATGCTGATGTTGGGAAGCAGAATTTTTTATTGAGATATAATGGGCATATAGCATTGTATCAGTTTCAGGCGTACAACATAATGATTTGATATATAATATATATTGTGAAATTACTGCTACAGTAAGTTAGCATTCAACACCACACATAGTTACAATTTTGTGTGCGTGATGAGAACTTTTTAAAAAATAAATTTATTTATTTACTTTTGGCTGCTTTGGGTCTTCGTTGCTGTGTGCGACCTTCTCTAGTTGTGGCGAGCGGGGGCTACTCTTCGTTGCAGTGCACAGGCTTCTCATTGCGGTGGCTTCTCTCATTGCAGAGCACGGGCTCTAGGTGCGTGGGCTTCAGTAGTTGTGGCTCGTGGGCTTGGGCTCTAGAGCACAGGTTCAGTAGTTGTGGCGCAAAGGCTTAGTTGCTCCGCGGCATGTGGGATCTTCCCGGACCAGGGCTCAAACCCATGTCCCCTGCGTTGGCAAGTGGATTCTTAACCACTGCACCACCAGGGAAGCCCAAGAACTTTTAAGATCTACTCTCTTAGCAACTTTCAAATATACACTACAGTATCATTAACTGTGGTCACTGTGCTGTACATTAGACACTTGGGACTTATATTTATCTTATAACTGAAAGTTTGTGCCTTTCAACCACTTTCACCCATTTTGCCCACCCCTACCTACTCCCTGCCTCTGGCAACCAGCAATCTGTTCTCTGTATCTATGAGTTTTTTCTTTGTTTTAATGAGTTTTTTTTTAAAGATTCCACATATAAGTGAGATTATAGAGTATTAATCTCTGACCTCATTCACTTAGCATAATGCCCTCAGTGTTCATCCATGTTTTTGCAAATGATAGGGCTTCCTTCTTTTATGATTGACTACTACTCAGTTGTGTTACATATATCACAGTTTCTTTGGCCATTTATCCACTGATGGACACTTTGGTTGTTTCCATGTCTTGGCTCTTATAAATAATGCTGCAGTGAACATGGGGGGGCGATGTCTTTTCAAGATTGTGATTTCATTTCCTCCAGATAAATACCCAGAAGTGGAATGGCTGGGTCATATGGTATTTATACTTTTAAGATATATATATATATTTTGTGTGCCCACCGCCGCGGCCTCCCCCTCCACGGAGCGCAGGCCCAGCGGCCACGGCCCATGGGCCCAGCTGCTCCGCGGCACGCGGGATCCTCCCGGACCGGGGCACGAACCCGCGCCCCCCGCATCGGCAGGTGGACCCCCAACCACTGCGCCACCAGGGAAGCCCTATACTTTTAATATTTTGTGGCTGTACCAACTTACATTCCCACCAGCAGTGCAAAAGTGTTTTCTTTTCTCTAAATCCTAACCAACGCCTGTTATTTCTGGTTTTTCTGATCATAGCCATTCTAATAGGTGTGACATGATATCTCATTATGATTTCGATTTGCATTTTCCTGGTGATTAATGTTGAGCATCTTTTCATGTATCTGTTGGCCATTTGCATACCTTCTTTGAAAAAATGTCTATTCAGATCCTCTGCCCATTTTTTAATCTGATTATTTAGGGTTTTTGCTATTGATTTATATAACTTCTTTATATTTTTTGGACTTTAACCCCTTATCAGATATATGATTTACAAATATTTTCTCCCAGTTGATGGGTTGCATTTTCATTTTGTTGATGGTTTCTTTTGCTGTGCAGAGCTTTTTAGTTTGATGTAGACCCACTTGTTTATTTTTGCTTTTGTTGCCTTTGCTTTTGATGTCAATTCCAAAAGGTCATTACCAAGACTCATGTCAAGAAGCTTACCCCCTGGGTTTTTTTCTATGAGTTTTATGGTTTCAGGTCTCACATTCAAGTCTTTTAATCTATTATCCTTTACCCACTGTATAATCTTGGCTCATTTTTTGTAAATTAATTGAATATATGTGCATGGGTTTATTTTTGAGCTCTCTATTCTGTTCCATAGATCTGTGTGTCTGTTTTTATGCCAGTAACATACTCTTTTGATTACTATAGCTTTATAATATAGTTTGAAATCAGGGAGTGTGATGTCTATAGCTTTGTTCTTCTTTCTGAAGATTGCTTTGCTTATTCATGGTCTTTTGTGATTCCATACACATTTTAGGAGTTCTATTTCTGTGAAAAATACAATTGGTATTTTAAGAGGAATTGCATTGAATCTATAGATCACTTAAGGTAGTATGGACATTTTAGCAATATTAATTTTTCCAATCCTTGAGCATGGAATATCTTTCCATTTGTGCCTTCAGTTTCTTTCATCAATATCTTATAGTTTTCAGTGCATATCATAGGTCTTTCACTTCCTCAGTTAAATTTATTTGTAGGTATTTAATTTATCTATTTGGCCACACCATGCAGCTTGCAGGATCTTAGTTCCCCCACCAGGGGTTGAACCTGTGCCCCTTGCAGTGGAAGTGTGGAGTCCTAACCACTGGACTGCCAGGAAATTCCGTATTTTATTCTTTTTTGATGCATTTATAAATGGGATTTTTAAAAAATCTATTTCTGATAGTTTGTTATTATATATATTATTATATATAAATGCAACTGACTTTTGTGCATTGATTTTGTATCCTGCAACTTTACTGAATGTATTTATTAGTTCTAACAGTGTTTTGGTGGCATCTTTAGGGTTTTCTATATGTACTATCGTGTCATCTGCAAATAGAGACAGTTTTACTTTTTCCATTCCAATTTGGATGCTTTTTATTTCTTTTTCTTTACTAATTGTTCTTGCTAGGACTTTCAAAAATATATTGAATAAAAGTGGCTAGAGAGGGAGAAAGCAGAATTTTTAATATGAAAGAAAAAAGATACTGATGTAAGATAGAAAAGATTAAATGATAACTTCATAGCTCTCAATTGAATTGTAAGCATCAGTTGTACCAGCATGAACTCATAATGTGTTATATCTTAACAAAGAAATATATGTATTTCCTATATCTCACCACTGAAAAGGCCCAGGGGCAAGATCTTGGTCTTAAATACGCCCACCCCCACCCCCAGAAAAAGAAACAGGATCTTTGGAGAAACGGTTGATTCCAGATCTTGGCAAGAAATGTACAAAATAATTGGTGAAACATCTTATACTAGAAAATAGGGAAACTTAAAAAAAAAAAAAAAGAACCGAGTTGTGTCAAAAAAAAGTTTAAGAGCCAGTTTGGAAAAGGTTCCCTAAAAAAAAAAAAAAATGGTTCCCTTTGGCCAGAGATGGTATAACTGTGGCATCAGTAGAAACACTATCAATAACTGCATTGGATTTAGTTAGATCAGATGTGTGTAAATGCATGAGTATTTGATTATATTTTTAAAACCCTCAGAAGTAAGCTATTATATATAGAATGGATAAACAACAAGGTCCTACTGTATAGCACAGAGAACTATATTCAATATCCTGTGATAAACCATAGTGGAAAAGAATATATATATGAAAAAGGAATGTATATATATGTATAACTGAATCGCTTATCTGCACTTCAATTAAGAAAAAACCCCTCAGTTACCTTTGGGGGAAAGGGGTGACTGGTGAATAGAGGAAAAGAATAAGTGCTTATCTTGTTTTCTCCTGTATGAATCGTACCTTATTGTAACCAAATAATTGATGAGGAAAGTTTCTTCTTATAAAAGGCTTCCACCTTATAAATGGATAAAGAATGATAGAATGTAATTAAATCATTATATTTGCAACATATAATGAAGTAATGGATGTAGACGATAATAGTCAATAGATGGTACCATCACAAAAAGAGATAAGCAGATAGTACATGCTTCCTCTTGGAAGTACACACCACCACCCATGAAATGTTTTTGCCAAAGTAACCTTATCTCGTATTCAAGCCTCTATTCCTCAGAGAGGTTACTACTTTCAAATGGCACCCCTGCTCTTTACACAGCTTCACTTTTCGTCATAGTACTTATTATGGTAAAAACGTATTTTATGATGATTTGATTGACTTGTTCATTGTCAGCTGACACTACTAGATTATAAGCTTTCGTAGACAGGGAATTTGTCATTCTCCTTCAACATTTTATTCTCAGCACACTGAATACTGCTTGGTACTTAACGGGCACTAAGTAAATATTTGGGTCAATGGCTTCATGACTCCCAAAGGATCACTCTATCGTCAGCTAATACCTTATGGAGGATTAGTTGATAAACAGTTGAGGGTATAATTCTGCGAGTGTGGAAAAAGGGAGGCAGCTGGAAGTTGGGGGTAAAGAAAAGAACTGTAGAGAGTGAGTGAGGAAAAAGGGAGGTTTGGGGGGCAAGAGAGGAAAGACAAGACTGGCTTCAGAATTTGAATGGCAGTTTCACAAAAATGAATCCTTTTAACACGTGGATTCCTCTTTTCAACACTGGTTTTTGCTTTGATGGTGGCATATTTCATGCATGAAGTCTGCATGGCATAGTGGTTGAAAATATGTTTTGAAGTCTGATATTGTCGCTGTTTGACCTTGGGCAAACATGTAATTGTTTTGAACCCCCCTTTCTTCATGAGAAAACTGAGGTTGATGACATCTTTCTTAGAGGTTGATAGGAATTCAATGAACAGAATGGGAAAGGGTCTGGCACATAGCGGTCACTCAACCCATGATAAGGCTAGTCACTCTAGCCTTGTCATAGATAAAGGGTCATCCACGAGTCCTTTCTAAGTCTGTGGGGAAGGGTGGTAAGCCTTTGCAGTAAGCCATTTCTGGGACACACAGGGCAAGGCTCAGTTCAACACTGTCAGCTGAATACCAAGAATTATGTAAAATGCCTATAATAACAGGAATGTGAGAAAGAATAACACTTGACACCAACAGTTAACTTTCACTTCTCTGATCTATTTTAATACACCATAACGCTAAGTACTAGATAGGTGTGCATCTAAGACAACGTGCGTCATGATTAAGACAATAATATCTGAGTTATGAAACAATGATATTACATTTCACTGTTATCCATAAAGCCTCTGGCATTTGGGATTTTCATTCAAATAAAAATATAATTTCAGCCCGCTTGTGCTTAAGATTAGGTTGAAATCTTTTTGATTCAATGCAGATGTTTTTAGGTCTCAATTTTCAATGTTTAAAACCTGTTTCCAACTGAATAAGTCTTTAACCAGCCTAAGTTACTTACAGCTTGAGTATGTATGCACTTAGATTTCAGAGAGTTCATTATTTAAACTTATATTTTATAAACTCATTGTTAGTCATTAAAGTCTGCTATTACTTACGCTCAGCAGGTTTATTTCAATTCCCAGTATTTAAGCTCTTCTCGCAGTTAAAATACCAAAAAGGCTTTACTCGACATTATGTACCAACAGCAGGAAAAAAACCATTTTCATAATTGAAGTAACTCTCAATTTATGAATACAAAACACGCACAAGATCAAGGAAGTGCTTGCTACCCATCCGCTGTATCATACACCAGAGGAATTTTCTTTTCCCACACGGACAAAGAGGAAAGAAATGCCCACACAGATGGTTTTTGGAGTGTGGGTGGGGGAAATGGTATTAATGACCAGCAATTACCAGCCCCTTGAGAAATAGGCATCTTAACCTGTGCTTATAATCTCCTTCCCTGCACACACCCGACCCTCGAGGCAGGGTGCTTTCATGTTTCCACGAATGACTGTTTATTTCATTCACATTTCGCAGGGGAAAGAAAGCCAGCACAGCCGTCCTGGGACACACACTAGTGATTAACTAGTTACCAGTGTCCATGGAGCGCACCTACAAGCCGTGACCAATGGGGCTGCTCCTGCCCACACGTGAACCCCACGTGACAGGCCAATGCAAAGTAAACAGGAGTCCCCTTATTAAAAAAACAAAACAGGGCTTCCCTGGTGGCGCAGTGGTTGAGAGTCCACCTGCCGATGCAGGGGACACGGGTTCGTGCCCCGGTCCGGGAAGATCCCACATGCCCCGGAGCGGCTGGGCCCGTGAGCCGTGGCCGCTGAGCCTGCGCGTCCGGAGCCTGTGCTCCGCAGCGGGAGAGGCCACAGCAGTGAGAGGCCCGCGTACCGAAAACAAACAAACAAACAAACAAAAAAAACCCTATCCAGCAGGGCCTTCCTCTGGTTTAATTATATAGTTTTGGATAGAATTTTTCTAACCTAATGGATTCCTGATTGAACAGTGACACCACCAGCACGTGCTATTTTCCCATCCCCACCGAAGTCTGCTTGTTAAAGATAAGTGCTCCAAGTTTAATTTATGCCTTTTCCTGTGGAGTCTGATGGAAAATAAAAGCCAGTATCTATTTAAGAATTGTAATAATGAGATTCTTTTCCAAAGGAACAGGCAAAGATCTTCAGGAGAGGTGGTAGTAATATCTCCCTTGTAGCCACTAGAAACGTCATCGACTTATTATGAAATTATCTACTAGCCCTTTTAACTTCAAAATGACTAAAAGAGCTTCTTGGTTGGACCACTGACTTTAATGGGAGACCTGTCCACATTTGCCCTTTAGGGAATTCACATTTTCTCTGAACCATCCAATTCAGGAATGAACCTATTTAACATTTTCATTAGCACAATACAAAGATTAATTAAGCAATAATCTCTTCAAGGCTGCTCATTAGTGGTTGTAACCAGGTTTGCTAGTTAACTTCCTGAAGCTAAATCCATGATGGTGAATGTCCTAGGCAACCGGTTAACCATAGTAACAGTTTTGACAAAGTTTATTGCTACCTTCAATTGCCCTTGATGGTTTGGAACAGTTGTAATGAATTTATAAATATTACACATGAGACAGCAGTGCAGATGGAAAAAATTGGCTTTTATCCACGGGGGGGCCTGAGACAGCAAGAATGAAGATAATAATTGAAATGGGATTGCTGCCACAAATGTAAAAACTGTATCCTAGTTTTCATTTTAAAATAATTATTATTTTTAATCATTTTGTCCTTTTTCCCCATCACAGATGAAATTGACATGCAAAAATAATGCAGAGAACTCAAGTCTGGCAACTAGAGAGTAAAAATTAATGAGGCCTAAGAAATCTCTATGACCTATATTTGCATGTTAATATAAAAAAAAAAAAAACCCTACACTAAAAGGATGAAAATTTTAAGTGGAGTTAACTAGAACCTGACCAAGTATAATGGTTCTATCACAAAACTCCTGTCCTTACTTGAATAAATCCAAAGGAAAAAAATTGTATGACAGAGTAGAAAATTTTAACCTACCACAACTGGATTCAGTAAACATCTACGTTCACTGTTGTTAAAAGATAAACTGAAGCATGGTAAGAATCTTAAGAGTTTCAGAAACAGAATCAGGGACATTGAGAATAGACTGGTGGTTGCCGAGGCAGGGGTCGGGGGATGGGAGAGGGATGAATTGGGAGTTTGGGGCTAGCAGATGCAAACTATTATATATAGAATGGATAAACAGCAACGTCCTACGGTATAGCACAGGGAATGATATTCAATAGCCTGTGATAAACCATGATGAAAAAGAATATATATGTCTAACTGAGCCACTTTGCTGTACAGTAACTAACACAACATTGTAATTCAACTGTACTTCAGTAAAAAAAAATAAAAAGAATCTTAAGAGTTTCAAATTGGGCAGCACCAAACCGGAAGTGGTTAGGAGCCCCTTCTCCAAGGGGAGCTGCAACATGACTTTTATAGAGAAGAGGAAGAAGCAAAGCAAGGAACTTATTTGATTGGCTGTCGCTTAATCTGTTGCCTCACCTGGGAAAGCTTCATTGGCTGCTTGTGACTGGTTGTCCTTAGGCTTGTTTTTGTTTTTCTTTTTTTTTTTAATTTATTTTATTGAAGTTTAGTTGATTTACAATGTTGTGTTAATTTCTGCTGTACAGTAACGTGATTGTTACATATATTCTTTTCCATTATGGTTTATCACAGGATATTGACTATAGTTCCCTGTGCTATACAGTAGGACCCTGTTGTTTATCCATTCTATAAATAATAGTTTGCACCTGCTAACCCCAAACTCCTAATCCATCCCTCCCCCATCTCCTTTCCCCTTTGGCACCTATCAGTCTGTTCCCTGTGAGTCTATTTTTGTTTCGTAGATAAGTTCATTTGTGTCATATTTTAGATGCCACATATAAGTGGTATCATATGATATGTCCTTAGATTTTGATTTCTGAACCTTGAAGCATTTCAGGCTTAGCAGCCTGCATAGGCTGCTAAGGCGTTAGAGCCGCCTCAGTCTAATAGCCTCCTTGTTGAATTAATTTAACACTATGTTCAAGTGAAAAAGCACTGGAACGACATGGGAATGGGGACTAAAAAGTTCAGTTTCAAATGGTCTCTGGGGGAATTCCCTGGCATTCCAGTGCTTAGGACTCCGTGCTTCCACTTCAGGGGACACGGGTTCGATCCCTGACCGGGGAACTAAGATCCCACATGCCGAGCAGTGTGGCCAAAAAAAAAAAAAAAAAAAGCAAAAGCAAAAAATGGTCTCTGAATACAAGTTGTTCCTAATCTGGAAAATAATCTGGACACATATCCAACCAACTAGAATACAACCGCAGAAGTGACATAATAGGGACTCTAATAATGTACAGTGGAGAAGTGCTATGGTAGGCAAAAAAAAAAAAAAAAAAAAAAGTGCAGAGAGGACAGAGTGTTTAATTTGGAACAGGAAAAGAAAAAATCCACCGAAGTGGCGTTTGAACTGTATCTAAAGGATAAATAGAAATCTGATAAATAATAAAGGAGGCCCTGGAGTGATAAGTAGGCAGGTGGTACTCAGGGCAGAAGCAACATCCAACATTTACTAAGAAAGTATTTCTATGTCTGGCACTGGGATGTAGGGGAGGAAAAAGTTTTCCTCAACCCTTTTAGGATCCCTGGCTAGGTCTGAAAATTAAACTGGTAGATTAACAGGAGAAAAGCATTCAGATTTATCTGATATAGATTTATATGACACAGGAGCTCTCATAAGAAAATGAAGACTCGAAGCAGCAGTTAAACTTGAATGCTTTTCTGCTAGGTTTGATGAAGAGTGGAAGGTTGTGGAGAAATATGATGGGACGAAGGGGGTAGCAGCTAAGTGTAATAAGCTGGGGGAAACTCTGCAAGACCTGCTTGCTTGGACGCTTCTCGGCATCCCACCGTCTTGGACAGAAGGGAGGACACCTCTCACATGAGGCTCTTGTGACCTATTTCAAAGGAAAAGGGTGGGGGAAGGTCAGAGATCTTTCTGCTGCTGTTTTTCTCAAATTCCTTCAGCCTAAAATAGCACACCAAGGTGCCATATTTTGGGGTAGCTTGTTCTTGAAAGCTGCACGTGGGCTTTCTCTAGTTGCGGCGAGCGGGGGCTACTCTGTTGCGGTGCGCGGGCTTCTCATTGCGGTGGCTTCTCTTGTTGCAGAGCGCGGGCTTCAGTAGTTGCGGCGCATGGGCTCAGTAGTTGTGGTGCATGGGCTCAGTAGTTGTGGTGCGTGGGCTTAGTTGCCGCGCAGCATGTGGGATCTTCCCTTACCTGTGGACCACCAGGTAAGCCCTGGGGTAGCTTGTTCTGAACCCTGTCAGTGTCTTACGTCGGACACACAAAGGTGGATGAAGACACAGTATCCAAGATGCTCAGAATCTCACAGAGGATGAACAAGCACACGGAGCCATTGGAGGTCGTAATGGGAGGAAGATGCAGCTAGAAGGTAGATTGGGGTGAGACTGTGAAGGGCCTTTACAGACCAAGCGTGTGTTTGGATTTTTTCCATGGAAAACAGGAAGCATTCACAGATTTTTAAGCGGAGGAGTGACAGAGAAATTCCTGGAAACTTAAAATAGCCTACAACCCAACTCCCTTACTGTGTAGCTTGAGAAAGTGACACTCAGAGAGACTAATTGACTTGCTTAAGGTTATTATTTGACAGTGCCAAGACCCCAGCTAGAAAACAGGTCGATCACATCTGTATTTTAGGGTAACTTAGAAAGATTATTCTGGTGGCAGTGGGGAGAATGGATCTGAATGGGGGTGTCTGAATGATAAGCATGGTCTAACTCAAGAAATGAGACCAAGGATTTAGTATTAATGGATGTTTTGTGTCGTTTTGATGTTTTTGTTTAGTTTCCAAACTTAATGTGCTTTTAAATCAGAATCATCCTTCATTTTCATATAGTTCTCCCGATGCTTCTTATCACTCGTTAAATAAAGTGGAATTCCCCATTGCCCGCCTGCAAGTGCTAGGAATCCTGTATAAATAGCAGGGTGTTTTGCCCTCATTTGTTGCTTATGCAAGAATGAACTACTGTTGGGCTCGATTAATTGTAGATAGATTGTTGTATGGTATACTTAATGGTTGTTCTTGGATGCAACTTGCAATGTTTAATAAAAAACTTTATTCTTTGAGTATTTTAAAGATAATGAGGTGAACCTCCTATACTTGAACTGTGGCTGTAAGGATGTACAGGGTGGAGAAGGGACCAGCTATATCCACTTGCTAGGGCTGCCGTAGCATGGCATCACAGAGTGGGTTAAAAACAGAAATTTATTTTTTCTCAGTTCTGGACGCTGGAAGTGCAGATCAAGGTGCTGGCCAGGTTGACTTCCTCTCGCCTTGGTGTGCAGACGGTTGTCTCTCTTGCTGCCTCTTCACATGGTTGCTCCTCGGTGTATACACACCCCTGGTGTCTCTTCCTCATAAGGACATCAGTCATATTGGATTAGGGTCCCATCCTGTTTCATTATAACTTAATCACTTCTTTAAAGACCTCATCTCCAAATATGTTACCTTCTGAGGTATTGGGATTTCAAAATATGAAGTTGGTGAGGGGGAAGCAGTTCAGCCCATAACATTATTCTATAAAGAATTGGTTAGATGAAAATGATAGCTGCAGGTATCTTGCGTTTGCATAGTAAATTACAGTTTACACAGCAATTTAAAATGCTTAGCTCATTTAATTTGAATAGACTTTTGTTATTTGGTCCAATGTTTTCTTGGATATAGCTGTACCTACAGAAGAATTCTGCTGATAATTAGAGCTTATGTGGAATGATTAAAGGATGCAGGTTGAAAGATCTGCAAATTATATTCCAGTAATCTTCAAATCCCAGCTATCTCTAGATACAGTTTGTTTTGCAGATAATATGTAAACAGACAAATGTAAAAGGTGTGATTTAAATGACATATCTTTTACCTCTTCTGAGGAAGGAACAAATCCAGTTTAACAACACTGAACTAAGCTAAAGAATTAGAAAGAAGGCTTGAAGGCTTGACTGGGGCTGGAGGATCTGTTTCCAAGATGGAACACTCAAATGGCTATTGACAGAAAACCTTCCTTTGTTTCTCACCACATGGACTTCTCCAAAGAGTGGTTGGAAATGTTCTTGTGACATGCAGCTGGCTTCCCCAGAGCAAGTGATCCAAGAGAGCAAATAAGAAGCCAAAATGCCTTTTATGACCTAGGCTTGTAGTCACTCACCTTCACCATCCATGCTTCTCCATTTGTTAGAGATGAGTCATCAAGTCCAGCCCATGTTCAAGAAGAGTTCCCTTAGTTTTTTTTTTAATTGAAGTATAGTTGATTTACAATGTTGTGTTAATTACTGCTGTACAGCAAAGTGATTTAGTTTTACATATATGTACATTCTTTCTAAAATATTCTTCTCCATTATGGTTTATCATAGGATATTGAGTATAGTTCCCTGTGCTCTACAGTAGGACGTTGTTGTTTATCCATTCTATATATAAAAGCTTATATCTGCTAACACCAACCTCCCACTTCATCCCTCGCCCAAACCTCACCCCCTCAGCAACCACAAGTCTGTTCTCTATGTCCATGATTCTATTTCTGTTTCATAGATAGGTTAATTTATTTCATATTTTAGATCCCACATATAAGTGATATCATATGGTATTTGTCTTTCTCTTTCTGATTTACTTCACTTAGTATGGTAATCTCCAGGTCCACCCATGTTGCTGCAAATGGCATTATTTCATTCTTTTTTATGGCTGAGTAATATTCCACTGTATATATGTACCATATCTTCCTTATCTGTTCATCTGTCAGTGGACATTTAGGTTGTTTCCATGTCTTGGCTATTGTGAATAGTGCTGCTATGAACAATGGGGTGCATGTATCTTTTTCAAATTAGTTTTTTATGGATGTATGCCCAGGAATGGGACTGCTGGGTCATATGGTAATTCTATTTTTAGTTTTTTAAGGAACCTCCATATTGGTTTTCATAGTGGCTGTACCAATTTACATTCCCATCAAGAGTGTAGGGGGGTTCCCTTTTTTCCACATGCTCTCCAGGATTTATTATTTGTAGACTTTTTAATGATGGCCATTCTGACTGGTGTAAGGTGGTACCTCGTTGCAGTTTTGATTTGCATTTCTCTAATAATTAGCGACATTGAGCATCTTTTCACTTGCCTATTGGCCATCTGTATTTCTTCTTTGGAGAAATGTCTATGAAGTTCTTCAGCCCGTTTTTGGATTGGGTTGTCTGGTTTTTTTTGTTGTTGAGTTGTATGAGCTGTTTGTATATTTTGGAAATTAAGCCCCTTGTAGTCGCATCGTTTGTAAATATTTTTCTCCCATTCTGTTCCCTAAATTATTACTTGGAGAAGTAGATAAGTAGATAGAGCATCTGTCTGTCTGTCTGTCTAGCTGGCTAGCTAAGATATATTTAATCTATATTAATGTCAGGAGGAAAATCTGACCCAGAAGCCATAACTTTTTTTTTTCTCAGAAGCCATAACCTGAATTAAATTTGTGATGTAGGAAGATTGAGAAGCATTGGAGGATTTTCATAGTCAAAATCCTGTCCTATTCCTCACTCTCATTGCTAAGCAGTGAGACCTTTTCCTATCCTGTGCTCTTAGTTCCTGGCAAGCCAACTGACACATCTTTGGCCTGTCTCTGAGCCATTGTATGTCAGCTTTCTGTCTAAATCTTATGATTCTCTAGCACCTGCTTACTTGATAGATGAGAAAGCCAAGGTACAATGGCTTGCTCGAGGTCCCACTGCCAGTTTGTGGCAGAAGTAGGATTAGAACCCAGGCCTCTGGACTACTGTTAAGTTTTAAGAGGTTGGTATCAACAGGACTGAACCTGTGTCCATGTTCCGCCTTACTACTGAAATTGCAGAAGACACCATTTTTGGCAAACCTAACATCTATATCCAACCCTCATCTCCTCTGGTCATTTCTAATATAAGGGCTAGAAAATTGAAATACTCAATTTCCCAGCTTCCTTTGCTTCTAGAGTTGGCCATGTGTTAATTATGATAAAGGAAATAAGGACAAAGAGAAGAAATATAATTCCCACCTATCAGAATGACATCAATAAAATGAACTAACCTTCATTTATTTGGTCTATATTGATATAATTCCAAGTATTTTTTTTTTAAACATCTTTATTGGAGTATAATTGCTTTACAATGGTATGTTAGTTTCAGCTTCACAACAAAATGAATCAGTTATATATACACATATGTTCCCATATCTCTTCCCGCTTGCGTCTCCCTCCCTCCCACCCTCCCTATCCCACCCCTCCAGGCGGTCACAAAGCACCGAGCTGATCTCCCTGTGTTATGCGGCTGCTTCCCACTAGCTATCTACCTTACGTATAGTAGTGTATATATGTCCATGCCTCTTTATCGCTTTGTCACCGTTTACCCTTCCCCCTCCCCATAGCCTCAAGTCCATTCTCTAGTAAGTCTGTGTCTTTATTCCTGTTTCACCCCTAGGTTTTTCATGACATTTTTTTTTTCTTAAATTCCATATATACGTGTTAGCATACGGTATTTGTCTCTCTCTTTCTGACTTACTTCACTCTGTATGACAGACTCTAGGTCTATCCACCTCATTACAAATAGCTCAATTTCATCTCTTTTTATGGCTGAGTAATATTCCATTGTATATATGTGCCACATCTTCTTTATCCATTCATCCGATGATGGACACTTAGGTTGTTTCCATCTCTGGGCTATTGTAAATAGAGCTGCAATGAACATTTTGGTACATGACTCTTTTTGAATTATGGTTTTCTCAGGGTATATGCCCAGTAGTGGGATTGCTGGGTCATATGGTAGTTCTATTTGTAGCTTTTTAAGGAACCTCCATACTGTTCTCCACAGTGGCTGTATCAATTTACATTCCCACCAACAGTGTAAGAGGGTTCCCTTTTCTCCACACCCTCTCCAGCATTTGTTGTTTCTAGATTTTTTGATGATGGCCATTCTGACTGGTGTGAGATGATATCTCATTGTCGTTTTGATTTGCATTTCTCTAATGATTAGTGATGTTGAGCATTCTTTCATGTGTTTGTTGGCACTCTGTATATCTTCTTTGGAGAAATGTCTATTTAGGTCTTCTGCCCATTTTTGGATTGGGTTGTTTGTTTTTTTGTTATTAAGCTGCATGAGCTGCTTGTAAATTTTGGAGATTAATCCTTTGTCAGTTGCTTCATTTGCAAATATTTTCTCCCATTCTGAGGGTTGTCTTTTTGTCTTCTTTATGGTTTCCTTTGCTGTGCAAAAGCTTTTAAGTTTCATGAGGTCCCATTTGTTTACTTTTGTTTTTATTTCCATTTCTCTAGGAGGTGGGTCAAAAAGGACCTTGCTGTGATTTATGTCATAGAGTGTTCTGCCTATGTTTTCCTCTAAGAGTTTGATAGTTTCTGGCCTTACACTTAGGTCTTTAATCCATTTTGAGCTTATTTTTGTGTATGGTGTTAGGGAGTGATCTAATCTCATACTTTTACATGTACCTGTCCAGTTTTCCCAGCACCACTTATTGAATAGGCTGTCCTTTCTCCACTGTACATTTCTGCCTCCTTTGTCAAAGATAAGGTGACCATATGTGTGTGGGTTTATCTCTGGGCTTTCTGTCCTGTTCCATTGATCTATCTTTCTGTTTTTGTGCCAGTACCATACTGTCTTGATTACTGTAGCTTTGTAGTATAGTCTGAAGTCAGGAAGCCTGATTCCTCCAGCTCCATTTTTCGTTCTCAAGATTGCTTTGGCTATTCGGGGTCTTTTGTGTTTCCATACAAATTGTGAAATTTTTTGTTCTAGTTCTGTGAAAAATGCCAGTGGTAGTTTCATAGGGATTGCATTGAATCTGTAGATTGCTTTGGGTAGTAGAGTCATTTTCACGATGTTGATTCTTCCAATCCAAGAACATGGTATATCTCTCCATCTATTTGTATCATCTTTAATTTCTTTCATCAGTGTCTTATAATTTTCTGCATACAGGTCTTTTGTCTCCTTAGGTAGGTTTATTCCTAGGTATTTTATTCTTTCTGTTGCAATAGTAAATGGGAGTGTTTTCTTGATTTCACTTTCAGATATTTCATCATTAGTATATAGAAATGCCAGAGATTTCTGTGCATTAATTTTGTATCCTGCCACTTTACCAAATTCATTGATTAGCTCTAGTAGTTTTCTGGTAGCATCTTTAGGGTTCTCTATGTATAGGATCATGTCATCTGCAAACAGTGACAGCTTTACTTCTTCTTTTCCGATTTGGATTCCTTTTATTTCCTTTTCTTCTCTGATTGCTGTGGCTAAAACTTCCAAAACTATGTTGAATAAGAGTGGTGAGAGTGGGCAACCTTGTCTTGTTCCTGATCTTAGTGGAAATGCTTTCAGTTTTTCACCATTGAGGATGATGTTTGCTGTGGGCTTGTCATATATGGCCTTTATTATGTTGAGGAAAGTTCCCTCTATGCCTACTTTCTGCAGGGTTTTTATCATAAATGGGTGTTGAATTTTGTCAAAAGCTTTCTCTGCATCTATTGAGATGATCATATGGTTTTTCTCCTTCAATTTGTTAATATGGTGTATCACGTTGATTGATTTGCGTATATTGAAGAATCCTTGCATTCCTGGAATAAACCCCACTTGATCATGGTGTATGATCCGTTTAATGTGCTGTTGGATTCTGTTTGCTGGTATTTTGTTGAGGATCTTTGCGTCTATGTTCATCAGTGATATTGGCCTGTAGTTTTCTTTCTTTGTGACATCCTTGTCTGGTTTTGGTATCAGGGTGATGGTGGCCTCGTAGAATGAGCTGGGGAGTGTTCCTCCCTCTGCTATATTTTGGAAGAGTCTGAGAAGGATAGGTGATAGCTCTTCTCTAAATGTTTGATAGAATTCGCCTGTGAAGCCATCTGGTCCTGGGCTTTTGCTTGTTGGAAGATTTTTAATCACAGTTTCAATTTCAGTGCTTGTGATTGGTCTGTTCATATTTTCTATTTCTTCCTGATTCAGTCTTGGCAGGCTGTGCCTTTCTAAGAATTTGTCCATTTCTTCCAGGTTGTCCATTTTATTGGCATAGAGTTGCTTGTAGTAATCTCTCATGATCTTTTGTATTTCTGCAGTGTCAGTTGTTACTTCTCCTTTTTCATTTCTAATTCTATTGATTTGAGTCTTCTCCCTTTTTTTCTTGATGAGTCTAGCTAATGGTTTATCAATTTTGTTTATCCTTTCAAAGAACCAGCTTTTAGTTTTATTGATCTTTGCTATCGTTTCCTTCATTTCTTTTTCATTTATTTCTGATCTGATTTTTACAATTTCTTTCCTCCTGCTAACTTTGGGGTTTTTTTGTTCTTCTTTCTCTAATTGCTTGAGGTGCAAGGTTAGGTTGTTTATTCGAGATGTTTCCTGCTTCTTAAGGTGGGCTTGTATTGCTATAAACTTCCCCCTTAGAACTGCTTTTGCTGCATCCCACAGGTTTTGGGTCGTTGTGTCACCATTGTCATTTGTTTCTAGGTATTTTTTGATTTCCTCTTTGATTTCTTCAGTGATCACTTCATTATTAAGTAGTGTATTGTTTAGCCTCCATGTGTTTGTACTTTTTACAGATCTTTTCCTGTAATTGATATCTAGTCTCATGGCGTTGTGGTCAGAAAAGATACTTGATACAATTTCAATTTTCTTAAATTTACCAAGGCTTGAATTGTGACCTAAGATATGATCTATCCTGGAGAATGTTCCATGGGCACTTGAGAAAAATGTGTATTCTGTTGTTTTTGGATGGAGTGTCCTATAAATATCAATTAAGTCCATCTTGTTTAATGTATCATTTAAAGCTTGTGTTTCCTTATTTATTTTCATTTTGGATGATCTGTCCATGGGTGAAAGTGGGGTGTTTAAGTCCCCTACTATGAATGTGTTACTGTCGATTTCCCCTTTTATGGCTGTTAGTATTTGCCTTATGTATTGAGGTGCTCCTATGTTGGGTGCATAAATATTTACAATTGTTATATCTTCTTCTTGGATCGATCCCTTGATCATTATGTAGTGTCCTTCTTTGTCTCTTTTAACAGTCCTTATTTTAAAGTCTATTTTGTCTGATATGAGAATTGCTACTCCAGCTTTCTTTTGGTTTCCATTTGCATGGAATATCTTTTTCCATCCCCTTACTTTCAGTCTGTATGTGTCTCTAGGTCTGAAGTGGGTCTCTTGTAGACAGCATATATAAGGGTCTTGTTTTTGTATCCATTCAGCTAATCTGTGTCTTTTGGTGGGAGCATTTAGTCCATTTACATTTAAGGTAATTATCAATATGTATGTTCCTATTCCCATTTTCTAAATTGTTTTGGGTTCGTTATTATAGGTCTTTTCCTTCTCTTGTGTTTCTTGCCTAGAGAAGATCCTTTAGCATTTGTTGTAAAGCTGGTTTGGTGGTGCTGAACTCTCTCAGCTTTTGCTTGTCTGTAAAGGTTTTAATTTCTCCATCAAATCTGAATGAGATTCTTGCTGGGTAGAGTAGTCTTGGCTGCAGGTTTTTCTCCTTCATCACTTTCAGTATGTCCTGCCACTCCCTTCTGGCTTGTAGGGTTTCTGCTGAAAGATCAGCTGTTAACCTTATGGGGATTCCCTTATGTGTTATTTGTTGTTTTTCCCTTGCTGCTTTTAATATGTTTTCTTTGTATTTAATTTTTGACAGTTTGATTAATATGTGTCTTGGCGTATTTCTCCTTGGATTTATCCTGTATGGGACTCTCTGTGCTTCCTGGACTTGATTAACTATTTCCTTTCCCATATTAGGGAAGTTTTCAACTATAATCTCTTCAAATATTTTCTCAGTCCCTTTCTTTTTCTCTTCTTCTTCTGGAACCCCTATAATTCGAATGTTGGTGCATTTAATGTTGTCCCAGAGGTCTCTGAGACTGTCCTCAGTTCTTTTCATTCTTTTTTCTTTATTCTGCTCTGCATTGGTTATTTCCACTATTTTATCTTCCAGGTCACTTATCCGTTCTTCTGCCTCAGGTATTCTGCTATTGATCCCATCTAGAGTACTTTTAATTTCATTTATTGTGTTGTTCATAATTGCTTGTTTCATCTTTAGTTCTTCTAGGTCCTTGTTAACTGATTCTTGCATTTTGTCCATTCTATTGTCCATTCTATCTCCAAGATTTCGGATCAACCTTACTATCATTATTCTGAATTCTTTTTCAGGTAGACTGCCTATTTCCTCTTCATTTGTTAGGTCTGGTGGGTTTTTATCTTGCTCCTTCATCTGCGGTGTGTTTTTCTGTCTTTTCATTTTGCTTATCTTACTGTGTTTGGGGTCTCCTTTTTTGCAGGCTGAAGGTTCGTAGTTCCTGTTGTTTTTTGTGTCTGTCCCCAGTGGCTAAGGTTGGTTCAGTGGGTTGTGTAGGCTTCCTGGTGGAGGGGACTAGGGCCTGTGTTCTGGTGGATGAGGCTGGATCTTGTCTTTCTGGTGGGCAGGTCCACGTCTGGTGATGTGTTTTGGGGTGTCTGTAGACTTATTATGATTTTGGGCAGCCTCTCTGCTAATGGGTGGGGTTGTGTTCCTGTCTTGCTAGTTGTTTGGCATAGGATGTCCAGCCCTGTGGCTTGCTGGTCGTTGAGTGAAGCTGGGTGCTGGCGTTGAGATGGAGATCTCTCGGAGATTTTTGCTGTTTGATATTATGTGCAGCTGGGAGGCCTCTTGTGGACCAGTGTCCTGAAGTTGGTTCTCCCACCTCAGAGGCACAGCACTGACTCCTGGCTGCAGCCCCAAGAGCCTTTCATCCACAGGGCTTCTTAATTTGGGATGATTCGTTGTCTATTCAGGTATTCCACAGATGCAGGGTATATCAAGTTGATTGTGGAGCTTTAATCCGCTGCTTCTGAGGCTGCTGGGAGAGATTTCCCTTTCTCTTCTTTGTTCTCACAGTTCCCAGGGGCTCAGCTTTGGATTTGGCCCCGCCTGTGCGTGTAGGTCGCCGGAGGGCGTCTGTTCTTTGCTCAGACAGGACGGGGTTAAAGGAGCCACTGATTCGGAGGCTCTGGCTCACTCAGGCTGGGGGGTAGGGAGGGTCACGGAGTGTGGGGCGGGCCTGCGGCAGCAGAGGCCGGCATGACGTTGCAGCCTGAGGCGCGCCGTGCGTTCTCCCGGGGGAGTTGTCCCTGGATCCCGGGACCCCGGCAGTGGCGCGCTGCACAGGCTCCCCGGAAGGGCGTGTGGCTAGTGACCTGTGTTCGCACACAGGCCTCCTGGTGGCGGCAGCAGCGGCCCTAGCGTCTCATGTCTGTCTCTGGGCTCCGCACTTCTAGCCGCGGCTAGCGCCCGTCCCTGGAGCTCTCTCAAGCAGCGTTCTTAATCCCCTCTCCTCGTGCACCAGGAAACAAAGAGGGACGTAAAAGTCTCTTGCCTCTTCGGCAGGTCCAGACTTTTCCCCGGACTCTCTCGCGGTGCACTAACGCCCTGCAGGCTGTGTTCACGCCGCCAACCCCAGTCCTCTCCCGGCGCTCCGACAAAAGCCGGAGCCTCAGCTCCCAGTCCCGCCCGCCCCGGCGGGCGAGCAGACAAGCCTCTCGGCTGGCGAGTTCCGGTCGGCCCGATCCTCTGCGCTGGAATCTGTCCGCTTTGCCCTCCACACCCCTGCTGCTGTGCTCTCCTCCGTGGCTCCCAAGCTCCCCCACTCCACCTCCCGAAGTCTCCACCCGCGAAGGGGCTTCCTAGTGTGTGGACACTTTTCCTCCTTCACAGCTCTCTCCCGCTGGTGCAGGACCCGTCCCTATCCTTTTGTCTCTGTTTAGTTTTTTCTTTTGCCCTAACCAGGTACGTGGGGGGTTCCTTGCCTTTTGGGAGGTCTGAGGTCTTCTGCCAGCGTTCAGTAGGTGCTCCGTAGGAGTTGTTCCACGCGTAGATGTATTTCTGGTGTATCTGTGGGGAGGAAGGTGATCTCCGCGTCTTACTCTTCCGCCATCTTCCCGGAAGTCTCCCCAAGTATTTATTATTGGTGTTCATCTAAGACAGAATGCATCCCGATGGAACTGTATGAGCTGAGAATTAAAGTGCCCATTGGATTCAGTTTTGGTTTGGAGAGGACTTCAGTAGGAACATGGTGCCATAAATCAATATTGATCCCGATTTTCCTCCTTTAAATTGTACTGAATCAACAAAGTGATGGTAAAAATACTCCACAAGTTCTATTTCCCATCAAATTAGGAGACCGATATGATCTTCAAATGCCAAAGCAGACGTAAGGGCTTCCAGAAGGGCTGAGATTGAGCAGAAGTGTGGGGAGAAAGTGAAAGGAGGCAGTGCAGTGAGCCAACAAGGACCTGACAGCACCAGATCTCAGCAAAAAAAATACTCTTTCTGGACATGAAACGTTCCCCTCTGAAAAGCAAAAGCTGTGTCCCTGATTTGTAACAACCATTTAGGAGATGCAGAAGAGCAAGACTGGCTGTGGAAGTCCTCCTGGACATGGTATGGCTCAGAGAAAGAGGAGGCAGAGCCCTATACAATTCCATTATCCCTCTCAATGTTCGCCTTGAGGTAAAATTCGAATTTCGTATGTAGCCTGCACTTTCTAAACTTCAGTTATTTGAGCACCAATAATTTTCGTCCTATCTCCATACCACCTGTTCTACTTAATTTGTTCAGCCATTTATCCTAAAAGGAAATGTCATATTGCTACAGTTAATTAAAAAAAATCTGTACCACTTGCCCAAAATAGAAATAACAAACATTAAATATAATAGTTACAACAGAAAGGTCTTGTGTACCGCTTTGGGAAACACTCTAATACTGTCCAAAATGGTAGCCACTAGTCACACATACTTGTTTAAATTTAGTTAATGTTGCATAAAAGTTTAAAAACACACACTGGCTAGGGCTTCCCTGGTGGCACAGTGGTTGAGAGTCCGCCTGCTGATGCAGGGGATGCGGGTTCGTGCCCCGGTCCGGGAAGATCCCACGTGCCGCGGAGCGGCTTGGCCCGTG
This sequence comes from Stenella coeruleoalba, assembly GCF_951394435.1. Lineage (NCBI taxonomy): Eukaryota > Metazoa > Chordata > Mammalia > Artiodactyla > Delphinidae > Stenella > Stenella coeruleoalba. Next base: position 20,669,068 of record NC_137164.1, on the reverse strand, counting down.
AGCCATGGCTGCTGAGCCTGCGCATCCGGAGCCTGTGCTCAGCAACGGGAGAGGCCACAACAGTGAGAGGCCCGTGTACCGTAAAAAAAAACAAACAAAAAACCCCCACACACTGGCTACATTTCAAATACTCAGTGGCCACATAAAGCTATTATATTGGGCAGTGCATATACAGAGCATTTCCATTACTGTAGAAAATTCTGTTGAATAGCACTGTCCTAGACCCTCCCTCTAGCACTTCCCCCACCCAATTCCCCCCACTCCATCCAAAGATGAGCTACAGTAGGATTTCAGTTCTTGTAATGGACCAAAGCTCTTTTCCTAGTTCAGGACTTTGCACATTGCAATCCCTCTGCCTGAAATTCTCTTCCCATTCCTTGTCCTGCTAGCTGCTTTTTAGGTTTTAGGTGTCATTATGTACACAAAACCTTCTCCAGCCATCAATCTAAACTAATACCCTACCCCAACCTTCACTCCATTATTTTCCAGCTGACTGGAACTGACTGGTTTTTCCTTTCATTGCAATTATTGCAGTTTACAATTATTTTATACATATGTCTCTTTACTTCCCCATCTTTGCCGAAGCTACTCCACTTATATTTCTAACACAACCAAAAGAGCGTTAGTTCGGAAAAGAATGTGTCTGAGTTATTCAAAATGACTAAGTCCACAAAAATGCATATCAAGACACTATGATAGGAAATATGAAAGATGAAACAGTTTAATAAAGTTGGGAAGCTATATCTGTAGAGCCACATAGGTTATTTTAAAAAATCTTATTTCACATCTCCAAGTACAGTTTTCCCCTGGAGTATGCCATTGCTTTCAAAATACTCAAATAGATTAAAAAATTAATGAATAAATGCAGTTTATTATATAGTTTAGAAACTTTTAAAGTGAACTGATAATAAGGCAAGTCCAAATTTAAATACAATATTTAGAAATATGGCTATATAATTTTAGCTAGGGAAATAAATAAAAGGAAACACTGCTTGAAAGTGGGAGGGGTGCATATACTTTTTTTTTTCAGCATGTAGGAATTTTTTTTTCTTGAGATATAATTGACATAACATTATATTAGTTTCAGGTATACAACCTAATGATTCAATATTTGTGTATACTGTGAAGTGATCACCACAGTAAATCTTGTGAATACCCATCACCACAGGTACTAACAATTTTTTTCTTATAATGAGAAACTTTAAGATCTACTCTCAGCACCTTTCAAATATGTAAGGACAAGATTATTAACTATACTTATCATGCTGTACTTTACATCCCCAGGACTTATTTATTTTACGACTGGAAGTTTGTACCTTTTGACCACCCGTTTCACCCACCCCCTATCCTCCACTTCCTGCAACCACCAATCTATTTTCTGTATCTAAGAATTTTTTTTTTTTTTTAGATTCCACACGAGTGAGACCATACAGTATTTGTGCTTATATGACTGACTTATTTCACTTAGCATAATGCCCTCAAGGTCTATCCCGTGTTGTTGCAAATGGCAAGATTTCATTTTTTTTATGGCTGAGTAGTATTCCATTGTATGTGTATTTATATACATACCACACTTTCATTATCCATTCATTTACCAGTGGACACATACATTGCTTCCATGTCTTGCATATTGTAAGTAATACTGCAGTAAACATAGTGGTGTACATATCCCTTTGAGTTAGTGTTTTTGTTATTTTGAATTTTATTTATTTTTTTATACAGCAGGTTCTTATTAGTTATCCATTTTATACATATTAGTGTATATATGTCAATCCCAATCTCCCAATTCATCACACCACCACCACACCTGTCCCCTGCTGCTTTCCCCTCTTGGTGTCCATACGTTTGTTCTCTGCATCTGTGTCTCAATTACTGCCCTGCAAACCAGTTCATCTTTACCATTTTTCTAGGTTCCACATACATGCGTTAATATACGATATTTGTTTTTCTCTTTCTGACTTACTTCACTCTGTATGACAGTCTCTAGATTCATCCATGTCTCTACAAAGACCCAGTTTCATTCCTTTTTATGGCTGGGTAATATTCCATTGTGTATATGTACCACAACTTTATCCATTCGTCTGTTGATGGGCATTTAGGTTGCTTCCATGACCTGGCTATTGTAAATAGTGCTGCCGTGAACATTGGGGTGCATGTGTCTTTTTGAATTATGATTTTCTCTGGGTATATGCCCAGTAGTGGGATTGCAGGGTCATATGGTAATTCTATTTTTAGTTTTTTAAGGAACCTCCATACTGTTCTCCATAGTGGCTGTATCAATTTACATTCCCATCAGCAGTGCAAGAGGGTTCCCTTTTCTCCACACCCTCTCCAGCATGGGTTGTTTGTAGATTTTCTGATGATGGTCATTCTAACTGGTGTGAGGTGATATCTCGTTGTAGTTTTGATTTGCATTTCTCTAATGATTAGTGATGTTAAGTAGCTTTTCATGTGCATCTTGGCCATCTGTATGTCTTCTTTGGAGAAATGTCTATTTAGGTCTTCTGCCCATTTTTGGATTGGGTTGTTTGGTTTTTTAATATTGAGCTGCATGAACTGTTTATATATTTTGGAGATTAATCCTTTGTCCGTTGATTCATTTGCAAATGTTTTCTCCCATTCCAAGGGTTGGCTTTTCGTCTTGTTTATGGTTTCCTTTGCTGTGCAAAAGCTTTTAAGTTTCATGAGGTCCCATTTGTTTATTTTTGTTTTTATTTCCATGATGCTAGGAGGTGGATCATAAAAGGTCTTGCTGTGATTTATCTCAGAGTGTTCTTCCTATGTTTTCCTCTAAGAGTTTTATAGTGTCCAGTCTTACATTTAGGTCTCTAATCCATTTTGAGTTTATTTTTGTGTATGATGTTAGGGAGTGTTCTAATTTCATTCTTTTACATGTAGCTGTCCAGTTTTCCCAGCACCACTTATTGAAGAGACTGTCTTTACTCCATCGTATATCTTTACCACCGTTGTCGTAGATTAGTTGGCCATAGGTACATGGGTTTATTTCTGGGCTTTCTATCTTGTTCCACTGATCTATGTTTCTGTTTTTGTGCCAGTACCATAATGTCTTGATTACTGTAGCTTTGTAGTATAGTCTGAAGTCAGGGAGTCTGATTCCCCCTGCTTCGTTTTTTCCCCTCAAGACTGCTTTGGCTATTCGGGGTCTTTTGTGTCTCTATCCAAATTTTGAGATTATTTGTTTGAGTTCCGTTAAAAAATGCCATTGGTAATTTGATAGGGATTGCATTGAATCTGTAGATTGCTTTGGGTAGTGTAGTCATTTTCACAATATTGATTCTTCCAATCCAAGAACATGGTATATCTCTCCATCTGTTGGTATCATCTTTAATTTCTTTCATCACTGTCTTATAGTTTTCTGCATACAGGTCTTTTGTCTCCCTAGGTAGGTTTATTCCTAGGTATTTTACTTTTTTTGTTGCAGTGGTAAATGGGAGTGTTTCCATAATTTCTCTTTCAGATTTTTCATCATTAGTGTATAGGAATGGAAGAGATTTCTGTGCATTAATTTTGTATCCTGCAACTTTACCAAGTTCATTGATTAGCTCTAGTAGTTTTCTGGTGGCATTTTTAGGATTCTCTATGAATACTATCATGTCATCTGCAAACAGTGACAGTTTTACTTGTTCTTTTCCAATTTGTACTCCTTTTATTTCTTTTTCTTCTTTGATTTCCATGGCTAGGACTTCCAAAACGATGTTGAATAATAGTGGTGAGAGTGGACATCCTTGTCTTGTTCCTGATCTTAGAGGAAATGCTTTCAGTTTTTTACCATTGAGAATGATGTTTGCTGTGGGTTTGTCATATATGGCCTTTATTATATTTACATAGGTTCCCTCTAACCCACTTTCTGGAGAGTTTTTATCTGAAAAGTTTTATCTGAAAAGAAAAAAGTTTTTCTGAAAAGTTCTTCTGCATCTATTGAGAGGACCATATGGCTTTTATTCTTCAATTTGTCAATATGGTGTATCACATTGATTTGCGTATATTGAAGAATCCTTGCATTCCTGGGATAAATTCCACTTGATCGTGGTGTATGATCTTTTTAATGTGTTGTTGGATTCTGTTTGCTAGTATTTTGTTGAGGATTTTTGCATCCATATTCATCAGTGATATTGGTCTGTAATTTTCTTTTTTTTGCAGTATCTTTGTCTGGTTTTGGTATCAGGATGATGGTGGCCTCATAGAGTGAGTTTGGGAGTGTTCCTTTCTCTGCAGTTTTTTGGAAGAGTTTGAGAAGGATGGGTGTTAGCTCTTCTCTAAATGTTTGATAGAATTCACCTGTGAAGCCATCTGGTCCTGCACTTCTGTTTGTTGGAAGATTTTTAATCACAGTTTCGATTTCATTACTTGTGATTGGTTTGTTCATATTTTCTGTTTCTTCCTGGTTGAGTCTTGGAAGGTTATAGCTTTCTAAGAATTTGTCCATTTCTTCCAGGTTGTCCATTTTATTGGCATAGAGTTGCTTGTAGTAGTCTGTTAGGATGCTTTGTATTTCTGAGGTGTCTGTCGTAACTTCTCCTTTTTCATTTCTAATTTTATTGATTTGAGTCCTCTCCCTCTCTTTCTTGATGAGTCTGGCTAATGGTTTATCCATTTTGTTTATCTTCTCAAAGAACCAGGTTTTAGTTTTATTGATCTTTGCTATTGTTTTCTTTGTTTCTATTTCATTTCTTTCTGCTCTGATCTTTATGATTTCTTTTCTTCTGCCAATTTAGGTTTTGTTTGTTCTTCTTTATCTAGTTCCTTTAGGTGTAAGGTTAGATTGTTTACTTGAGATGTTTCTTGTTTATTGAGGTAGGCTTGTATAGCTATAAACTTCCCTCTTAGAACTGCTTTTGCTGCATCCCATAGGTTTTGGATCACAATGTTTTCATTGTCATTTGTCTCTAGGTATTTTTAACTTTCCTCTTTGATTTCATGAGTGATCTCTTGGTTATTTAGTAACATATTGTTTAGCCTCCATGTGTTTGTGTTTTTTACGTTTTTTTCCCTGTAATTCCTTTCTAATCTCATAGTACTGTGGTCAGAAAAGATGCTTGATATGATTTCAGTTTTCTTAAATTTACTGAGGTTTGATTTGTGACCCAACATGTGATCTATCCTGGAGAATGTTCCGTGCATGCTTGAGAAGAAAGTGTAATCTGCTGTTTTTGGGTGGAATGTCCTATAAATATCAATTAAATCTATCTGTTCTATTGTGTCATTTAAATCTTCTGTTCCCTTATTTATTTTCATTATGGATGATCTGTCCATTGGTGTAAGTGAGGTGTTAAAGTCCCCCACTATTATTGTGTTAGTGTCGTTTCCTCTTTTACAGCTGTTAGCAGTTGCCTTATGTATTGAGGTGCTCCTATGTTGGGTACGTATATATTTATAATTGTTATATCTTCTTCTTGGATTGATCCCTTGATCATTATGTAGTGTCCTTCCTTGTCTCTTGTAACATTCTTTATTTTAAAGTCTATTTTATCTGATATGAGTATAGATACTCCAGCTTTCTTTTGATTTCCATTTGCATGGTATATCTTTTTCCATCCCCTCACTTTCAGTCTGTATGTGTCCCTAGGTCTGAAGTGGGTCTTCTGTGGACAGCATATAGATGGGTCTTGTTTTTGTATCCATTCAGCAAGTCTGTGTCTTTTGGTTGGAGCATTTAATCCATTCACTTTTAAGGTAATTATTGATATGTATGTTCCTATGACCATTTTCTTAATTGTTTTGGGTTTGTTTTTGTAGATCCTTTCTTTTCTTGTGTTTCCCACTTAGAGAAGTTCCTTTAGCATTTGTTGTAGAGCTGGTGTGATGGTGCTGAATTCTCTTAGCTTTTGCTAGTCTGTAAAGCTTTTGATTTCTCCATCAAATCTGAATGAGATCCTTGCTGGGTCGAGTAATCTTGGTTGTAGGTTCTTCCCTTTCATCACGTTAAGTATATCATGCCACTCCCTTCTGGCTTATAGAGTTTCTGCTGAGAAATCAGCTGTTAACCTTATGGGAGTTCCCTTGTATGTTATTTGTCTTTTTTCCCTTGCTGCTTTCAATAATTTTTCTTTGTCTTTAATTTTTGCCAAGTTGATTACTATGTGTCTCGTGTTTCTCCTTGGTTTTATCCTGTATGGGACTCTCTGCGCTTCCTGGACATGGGTGGCTATTTCCTTTCCCATGTTAGGGAATTTTTCAACTATAATCTCTTCAAATATTTCCTCCGGTCCTTTCCCTCTTCTCCTTCTGGGACCCCCATAATGCGAATGTTGTTGCATTTAATGTTGTCCCAGAGGTCTCTTAGGCTGTCTTCCTTTCTTTTCATTCTTTTTTCTTTATTCTGTTTCACAGCAGTGAATTCCACCATTCTGTCTTCCAGGTCACTTATCCGTTCTTCTGCCTCAGTCATTCTGCTATTCCTTCTAGTGTAGTTTTCATTTCAGTTATTGTATTGTTCATCAATGTTTGTTTATTCTTTAATTCTTCTAGGTCTTTGTTAAACATTTCTTGCATCTCCTCGATCTTTGCCTCCATTCTTTTTCCGAGGTCCTGGATCATCTTCCCTATCATTATTCTGAATTCTTTTTCTGGAAGGTTGCCTATCTCCACTTCATTTAGTTGTTTTTCTGGGGTTTTATCTTGTTCCTTCATCTGGTACATAGCCGTCTGCCTTTTCATTTTGTCTGTCTTTCTGTGAATGTGGTTTTCCTTCCACAGGCTGCAGGATTGTAGTTCTTGCTTCTGCTGTCTGCCCTCTGGTGGATGAAGCTACCTAAGAGGCTTGATGGGAGGGAGTCTCCAGCCCCGTTTTTCCCCCTTAAGACTGCTTTGGCTATTCAGCATCTTTTGTGTCTCCATACAAATTTTAATATTCTATGTTCTATTTCTGTAAAAAATGCCATTGGTAATTTGTTAGGGGTTGCATAAAATCTGTAGATTGCTTTGGGTAGTACAGTCATTTTCACAATATTGATTCTTCCAATCCAAGAACCTGGTATATCTCTCCATCTGTTTTTCTTACCTTAATTTCTTTCATCAGTGTCTTATAGTTTTCTGCATACAGATCTTTTGTCTCCCTAGGTAGGCTTATTCCTAGGTGTTTTATTCTTTTTTTTGCAGTGGTAAATGGGAGTGTTTCCTTAATTTCTTTTTCAGATTTTTCATCATTTTTACCAAATGAAATTTTACTGAATTCATTGATTAGCTCTAGTAGTTTTCTGGTGGCATCTTTAGGATTCTCTATGTACAGTATCATGTCATCTGCCAACAGTGACAGTTTTATTTCTTCTTTTCCAATACGTATTCCTTTTATTTCTTCTCTGATTGCCGTGGCTAGCACTTCCAAAACTATGTTGAATAATAGTGGTGAGAGTGGACTCCTTGTCTTGTTTCTGATCTTAGAGTAAATGCTTTCAGTTTTTCACCATTGAGAATCGTGTTTGCTGTGGCTTTGTCATATATGGCCTTTATTATGTTGAGGTAGGTTCCCTCTATGCCTAATTTCTGGAGAGTTTGTATCGTAAATGGTGTTGAATTTTGTCAAAAACTTTTCCTGCATCTATGGAGATGATCATGTTTTTTTTTTTTAACATCTTTATTGGAGTACAATTGCTTTACAATGGTGTGTTAGTTTCTGTTTATAACAAAGTGAATCAGTTATACATATACCTATGTTCCCCTATCTCTTCCCTTTTGCATCTCCCTCACTCACACCCTCCCTATCCCATCCCTCTCAGTGGTCACAAAGCACTGAGCTGATCTCTCTCTTCTATGCGGCTGCTTCCCACTATCTATTTTACATTTGGAAGTGTATATATGTCCATGCCACTCTTACTTTATCACAGCTTACCCTTCCCACTCCCCATACCCTCAAGTCCATTCTCTACTAGGTCTGTGTCTTTATTCTCATCTTGCACCTAGGTTCTTCATGACCATTTTTTATTCTTCTTAGATTCAATATATATGTGTTAGCATACAGTATTTGTTTTTCTCTTTCTGACACACTTCACTCTGTATGACAGACTCTAGGTCCATCCACCTCAGTACAAGTAACTCAATTTCGTTTCTTTTTATGGCTGAGTAATATTCCATTGTATATGTGTGCCACATCTTCTTTATCCATTCACCTGTCAATGGACACTTAGGTTGCTTCCATGTCCTGGCTATTGTAAATAGAGCTGCAATGAACATTTTGGTACATGACTCTTTTTGAATTATGGTTTTCTCAGGGTATATGCCCAGTAGTGGAATTGCTGGATCATATGGTAGTTCTATTTTTAGTTTTTTAAGGAACCTTCACACCATTCGCCATAGTGGCTGTATCAATTTACATTCCCACCAACAGTGCAAGAGTGTTACCTTTTCTCCACACCCTCTCCAGCATTTATTGTTTGTACATTTTTAGATGATGGCCATTCTGACCGGTGTGAGGTGATACCTCATTGTGGTTTTGATTTGCATTTCTCTAATAATTAATGATATTGAGCATCCTTTCATGTGTTTGTTGGCAATCTGTATATCTTCTTTGGACAAATGTCTGTTTAGTGCTTCTGCCCATTTTTGGATTGTGTTTGTTTTTTTGATATTGAGCTGCATAAGCTGCTTGTAAATTTTGGAGATTAATCCTTTGTCAGTTGCTTCATTTGCAATTTTTTTCTCCCATTCTGAGGGTTGTCTTTTTGTCTTGTTTATGGTTTCCTTTGCTGTGCAAAAGCTTTGAAGTTTCATGAGGTCCCATTTGTTTATTTTTATTTCCATTTCTCTAGGAGGTGGGTCAAAAAGCATCTTGCTGTAATTTATTTCATAGAATGTTCTGCCTGTGTTTTCCTCTAAGTGTTTGCTACTGTCTGGCCTTACATGTATGTCTTTAATCCATTTTGAGTTTATTCTTCTGTATGGTATTAGGGAGTGTTCTAATTTTATACTTTTACATGTACCTGTCCAGTTTTCCCAGCACCACTTATTGAAGTGGCTGTCTTTTCTCCACTGTATGTTCTTGCATCCTTTATCAAAGATAAGGTGACCGTACGTGTGTGGGTTTATCTCTGGGCTTTGTATCCTGTTCCATTGATCTATATTTCTGTTTTTGTGCCACTACCATACTGTCTTGATTACTGTAGCTTTGTAGTATAGTCTGAAGTCAGGCAGCCTGATTCTTCCCACTCCGTTTTTTTTTTTTCTCAAGATTGCTTTGGCTATTTGGGGTCTTTTGTGTTTCCATACAAATTGTGAAATTATTTTTTCTAGTACTGTGAAAAATGCCAGTGGTAGTTTGAAAGGGATTGCATTGAATCCGTAGATTGCTTTGTGTAGTAGAGTTATTTTCATAATGTTGATTCTTGCAATCCAAGAACATGGTATATCTCTCCATCTGTTTGTATTGCCTTTAATTTCTTTCATCAGTGTGTCTTATAATTTGCTGCCTACAGGTCTTTTGTCTCCCAGGTAGGTTTATTCCTAGATATTTTATTCTTTTTGTTGCAGTGATAAATGGGAGCGTTTTCTTAATTTCACTTGCATATTTTACATCATTAGTGTATAGGAATGCTAGAGATTTCTGTGCATTCGTTTTGTATCCTGCTACTTTACCAAATTCATTGATTAGGTCTAGTAGTTTTCTGGTAGCATCTTTAGGATTCTCTATATATAGTATCATGTCATCTGCAAACAGTGACAGTTTTACTAGTTTTACTTCTTCTTTTCCAATTTGTATTCCTTTTATTTCTTTTTCTTCTTTGATTTCCATGGCTAGGACTTCCAAAACTATGTTGAATAATAGTGGTGAGAGTGGACATCCTTGTCTCATTCCTGATTTTAGAGGAAATCCTTTCAGTTTTTCACCATTGAGAATGATGTTTGCTGTGGGTTTGTCGTATATGGCCTTTATTTTTTTGAGGTGGGTTCCCTCTATGCCTACTTTCTGGAGGGTTTTTATCATAAATCGGTGTTGAATTTTGTCAAAAGCTTTCTCTGCATCTATTGAGATAATCATATGGTTTTTCTCCGTAAATTCGTTAATATGGTGTTTCACATTGAATAATTTGCGTATGTTGAAGAATCCTTGCATTCCTGGGATAAATTCCACTTGATCATGGTGTATGATCCTTTTAATGTGCTGTTGGATTCTGTTTGCTAGTATTTTGTTGAGGATTTTTGCATCTAAGTTCATCAGTGATATTGGCCTGTAATTTTCTTTTTTTTGTGATATCTTTGTCTGGTTTTTGGTGTCAGGGTAATGGTGGCCTCGTAGTATGAGTTTCGGAGTGTTCCTCCCTCTGCTATATTTTGGAAGAGTTTGAGAAGGATAGGTGTTAGCTCTTCTCTAAGTGTTTGATAGAATTCAGCATTGAAGCCATCTGGTCCTGGGCTTTTGTTTGTTGGAAGATTTTTAATCACAGTTTCAATTTCATTACTTGTGATTGGTCTGTTCATATTTTCTATTTCTTCCTGGTTCAGTCTTGGAAGGTTGTGCCTTTCTAAGAATTTGTCTATTCCTTCCAGGTTGTCCATTTTATTGGCATAGAGTTGCTTGTAGTAATCTCTCATGATCCTTTGTATTTCTGCAGTGTCAATTGTTACTTCTCCTTTTTCATTTCTAATTCTATTGATTTGAATCTTCTCCCTATTTTTCTTGATGAGTCTGGCTAATGGTTTATCAATTTTGTTTATCTTCTCAAAGAACCAGGTTTTAGTTTTATTGATCTTTGCTATGGTTTCCTTCATTTCTTTTTCATTTATTTCTGATGTGATCTTTATGATTTCTTTCCTTCTGCTAACTTTGGGGTTTTTTTGTTCTTCTTTCTCTAATTGCTTTAGGTGTAAGGTTGGGTTATTTATTTGAGATGTTTCTTGTTTCTGAAGGTAGGATTGTATTGCTGTAAACTTCTGTCTTAGAACTGCTTTTGCTGCGTCCCATAGATATTGGGTCGTCATGTTTTCATTGTCATTTGTTTCTAGGTATTTTTTGATTTCCTCTTTGATTTCTTCAGTGATCTCTTGGTTATTAAGTAGTGTATTGTTTAGTCTCCATGTGTTTGTATTTTTTTTTTTTTTTACAGATTATTTCCTGTAATTGATATGTAGTCTCATAGCGTTGTGGTCAGAAAAGATACGTGTTACGATTTCAATTTTCTTAAATTTACCAAGGCTTGATTTGTGACCCAAGGTATGATCTATCCTGAAGAAGTTCCATCAGGACTTGAGAGGAATGTGTATTCATTCTGTTGTTTTTGTATGGAATGTCCTATAAATATCAATTAAGTCCATCTTGTTTAATGTATCATTTAAAGCTTGTGTTTCCTTATTTATTTTCATTTTGGATGATATGTCCATTGGTTAAAGTGGGATATTAAAGTCCCCTAGTATGATTGTGTTACTGTTGATTTCCTCTGTTATGGCTGTTAGTATTTACCTTATGTATTGAGGTGGTCCTCTGTTGGGTGCATAAATATTTACAATTGTTATATCTTCTTGGATCGATCCCTTGATCATTATGCAGTGTCCTTCTTTGTCTCTTGTAATAGTCTTTATTTTAAAGTCTATCTGATACGAGAATTGCTACTCCAGGTTTCTTTTTTTCTTTTTCCTTTTTTTTTTTTTTTTTGCTGTACATGGGCCTCTCACTGTTGTGGCCTCTCACATTGCAGAGCACAGGCTACGGATGCACAGGCCCAGCGGCCATGACTCACGGGCCCAGCCACTCCGTGGCATGTGGGATCTTCCCAGACTGGGGCACGAACCCATGTCCCCTGCATCGGCAGGCGGACTCTCAACCATTGCGCCACCATGGAAGCCCGACTCCAGCTTTCTTTTGATTTCCATTTGCATGGAATATCTTTTTCCATCCCCTCACTTTCAGTCTGTATGTGTCCCTATGTCTGAAGTGGGTCTCTTGTAGACAGTATATACACAGGTCTTGTTTTTGTATCCATTTATCCAGTCTATGTCTTTTGGGTGGAGCATTCAATCCATTTACATTTAAGATAATTATCGATATGTATGTTCTTATTACCATTTTCTTAATTATTTTGGGTTTGTTTTTGTAGGTCTTTTCCTTGTGTGTGTTTCCTGCCTAGAGAAGTTCCTTTAGCATTTGTTTTAAAGCTTGTTTCGTGGTGCTGATTTCTCGTAGCTTTTGCTTGTCTGTAAAGGTTTTAATTTCTCCATCAAATGTGAATGAGATCCTTGCTGGGTAATCTTGGTTGCAGGTTTTTCTCCTTCATCACTTTCAGTATGTCCTGCCACTCCCTTCTGGCTTGCAGAGTTTCTGCTGAGAGATCAGCTGTTAACCTTATGGGGATTCCCTTGGGTGTTATTTGTTGTTTTACCCTTGCTGCTTTTAATATTTTTTCTTTGTAGTTAATTTTTGATAGTTTTATTAATATGTGTCTTGGCATGTTTCTCCTTGGATTTATCCTGAATGGGACTCTCTCTGCTTCCTGGACTTGATTAACTATTTCCTTTCCCATATTAGGGAAGTTTTCAACTATAATCTCTTCAAATATTTTCTCAGTCCCTTTCTTTTTCTTTTATTCTTCTGGGACCCCTGTAATTCGAATGTTGGTGCATTTAATGTTGTCCCAGAGGTCTCTGAGACTGTCCTCAATTCTTTTCTTTCTTTTTTCTTTATTCTGCTCAGCAGTAGTTATTTCTACTATTTTATCTTCCAGGTCACTTATCCCTTTTTCTGCCTCTGTTATTCTGCTATTGATCCCTTCTAGAGAATTTTTAGTTTCATTTATTGTGTTGTTCATCACTGTTTGTTTGTTCTTTAGTTCTCCTAGTTCCTTGTTAAACGTTTCTTGTATTTCCTCTATTCTACTTCCAAGATTTTGGATCATCTTTACTGTCATTACTCTGAATTCTTTTTCAGGTAGACTGCCTATTTCCTCTTTGTTTGTTTGGTCTGGTGCTTTTTTGCCTTGCTCCTTCATCTGCTGTGTGTTTCTCTGTCTTCTCATTTTTCTTGACTTCTTGTTTGGAGTCTTCTTTTTGCAGGCTGCAGGTTTGTAGTTCTTGTTGTTTTTTGTGTCTGTCCCCAGTGGCTAAGATTGGTTCAGTGGGCTGTGTAGGCTTCCTGGTGGAGAGGAATAGTGCCTGTGTTCTGGTGGATGAGGCTGGATCTTGTCTATCTGGTGGGCAGATCCATGTCTGATGGTGTGTTTTGGGGTATCTGTGGCCTTATTATGATTTTAGGCAGCTTCTGTGCTAATGGATGGGGTTGTGTTTCTTTCTTGCTAATTGTTTGGCATAGGGTGTCCAGCACTGTAGCTTGCTGGTCATTGAATGAAGCTGGGTCTTGGCGTTGAGATGGAGATCTCTGGGAGATTTTCACCATTTGATATTATGTGGAGCTGGGAGGTGTCTTGTGGACCAGTGTTCTGAACTTGGCTCTCCCACCTCAGAGGCACAGCCCTGATGCTTGGCTGGAGCAGCACGAGCCCTTCATCCACACGGGTCAGAATAAAAGGGAGAAAAAATGGAAAGAAAGAAAGGAAGGAAGGAAGGAAGAAGATAAAATTAAAAAAATAAAGTAAAATTAATTAAAGTTATTAAAAAATAATTATTAAGAAAATAATTTTTTAAGTAAAACAGACAAAGAAACGGACAGACAGAACCCTGGGACAAATGGTAAAAGCAAAGCTATACAGACAAAACCACACACAGAAGCATACACATACACACTCACAAAAAGAGAAAAAGGAAAAAAATACATATATATATATCATTGCTCCCAAAGTCCACCTCCTCAATTTGGGATGATTCGTTGTCTATTCATGTATTCCACAGATGCAGGGTACATCAAGTTGATTGTGGAGATTTAATCCGCTGCTCCTGAGGCTGCTGGGAGAGATTTCCCTTTCTCTTCTTTGTTCGCACAGCTCCTGAGGTTCAGCTTTGGATTTGGCCCCGCCTCTGCGTGTAGGTCACCTGAGGGCATCTGTTCTTCACTCAGACAGGACGGGGTTAAAGGAGCAGCTGATTCGGGGGCTCTGGCTCACTCAGGCCGGGGGGAGGGAGGGGTACGGATGCGGGGCGGGCCTGTGGCGGCAGAGGCCAGCATGACGTTGCACCAGCCTGAGGCTCGCCGTGCGTTCTCCCGGGGAAGTTGTCCCTGCATCCCGGGACTCTGGCAGTGGCGGGCTGCACAGGCTCCCGGGAGGCGAGGTGTGGAGAGTGACCTGTGCTTGCACACAGGCTTCTTGGTGGCGGCAGCAGCAGCCTTAGCGTCTCATGCCCGTCTCTGGGGTCCGCGTTTTTAGCCGCAGCTTGTGCCCGTCTCTGGAGCTCCTTTAAGTGGCGCTGTTAATCCCGTGTCCTCACGTACCAGGAAACAAAGAGGGAAGAAAAAGTCTCTTGCCTCTTCAGCAGCTCCAGACTTTTTCCCGGACTCCCTCCTGGCCAGCCGTGGTGCACTAACCCCCTTCAGGCTGTGTTCACGCATCCAACCCCAGTCCTCTCCCTGGGATCTGACCTCCAAAGCCCGAACCTCAGCTCCCAGCCCCGCCTGCCCCAGTGGGTGAGCAGACAAGCATCTTGGGCTGGTGAGTGCTGGTCGGCACTGATCCTCTGTGTGGGAATCTCTCCACTTTGCCCTCTGCACCCCTGTTGCTGTGCCCTCCTCTGTGGCTCTGAAGCTTCCCCCCCTCCGCTACCCCACCACCCCGTCTCCACCCGTGAAGCGCCTTCCTAGAGTGTGGAAACCTTTCCTCCTTCACAGCTCCCTCCCAGAGGAGCACGTCCCGTCCCTATTCTTTTGTCTCTGTTTTTTCTTTTTTCTTTTGCCCTACCCAGGTACATGGGGGAGTCTCTTGCATTTTGGGAGGTCTGAGGACTTCTGCCAGTGTTCAGCAGGTGTTCTGTAGGCGTTGTTCCACATGTAGACATATTTCTGATGTATTTGTGGAAGGAAGGTGATCTCCGCATATTACTCTTCCACCATCTTGAAGCGCCCTCCGATCATATGGTTGTTATTCTTCAGTTTGTTAATATGCTGTATCACATTGATTAGTTTGCGTATATTGAAGAATCCTTGCATCCCTGGGATAAATCCCACTTGATCATGGTGTATGATCCTGTTACCATGTTGTTGGATTCTGTTTGCTAGTATTTTGTTGAGGATTTTTGCATCTATATTCATCAGTGATATTGGTCTGTAATTTTCTTTTTTTTTTTTGCAGTGTCTTTGTCTGGTTTTGGTATCAGGGTGATGGTGGCCTCATAGAATGAGTTTGGGAGTGTTCCTTTCTCTGCTGTTTTTTGGAAGAGTTTGAGAAGGATGGGTGTTAGCTCTTCTCTAAATGTTTGATAGAATTCACCTGTGAAGCCATCTGGTGCTGGACTTTTGTTTGTTGGAAGGTTTTTAATCACAGTTTCGATTTCATTACTTGTGATTGGTCTGTTCATATTTTCTGTTTCTTCCTGGTTGAGTCTTGGAAGGTTATAGCTTTCTAAGAATTTGTCCATTTCTTCCAGGTTGTCCATTTTATTGGCATAGAGTTGCTTGTAGTAGTCTGTTAGGATGCTTTGTATTTCTGAGGTGTCTGTCGTAACTTCTCCTTTTTCATTTCTAATTTTATTGATTTGAGTTCTCTCCCTCTTTTTCTTGATGTGTCTGGCTAAGAGTTTATCAAATTTGTTTATCTTCTCAAAGAACCAGGTTTTAGTTTTATTGATCTTTGCTATTGTTTTCTTTGTTTCTATTTCATTTCTTTCTGCTCTGATCTTTGTGATTTCTTTCCTTCTGCTAACTTCGGGTTTCGTTTGTTGTTCTTTCTCTAGTTCTTTTAGGTGTAAGGTTAGATTGTTTGAGATGTTTGTTGTTTCTTGAGGTAGGCTTGTATTGCTATAAACTTCGCTATTAGAACAGCTTTTGCTGCATCCCATAGGGTTTGGACCATTGTGTTTTCATTGTCATTTGTCTCTAGGTATTTTTTGATTTCCTCTTTGATGTCTTCAGTGATCTCTTGGTTATTTAGTAATGTATTGTTTAGCCTCCATATGTTTGTGTTTTTTACATTTTTTCCTGTAATTGATTTCTAATCTCATAGCATTGTTCTCAGATAAGATGCTTGATATGATTTCAATTTTCTTAAATTTACTGAGGCTTGATTTGTGACCCAACATGTGATCTATCCTGGAGAATGTTCTGTGCACACTTGAGAAGACAGTGTAATCTGCTGGTTTTGGATGGAATGTCCTATAAATATCAGTACTATCTGGTCTCTTGTGTCATTTAAATCTTGTTTCCTTAGTAATTTTCTGTTTGGATGATCTTCCCATTGGTGTAAGTGAGGTGTTAAAGTCCCCCACTATTATTGTGTTATTGTCGATTTCCTCTTTTACAGCTGTTAGCAGTTGCCTCATGTATTGAGGTGCTCCTATGTTGGGTACGTATATATTTATAATTGTTATATCTTCTCCTTGGATTGATCCCTTGATCATTATGTAGTGTCCTTCCTTGTCTCTTGTAACAGTCTTTATGTTAAAGTCTATTTTATCTGATATGAGTATAGATACTTGAGCTTTC
Organism: Stenella coeruleoalba; assembly: GCF_951394435.1. Lineage (NCBI taxonomy): Eukaryota > Metazoa > Chordata > Mammalia > Artiodactyla > Delphinidae > Stenella > Stenella coeruleoalba. Next base: position 20,652,540 of record NC_137164.1, on the reverse strand, counting down.
TTTTGATTTCCATTTGCATGGAATATCTTTTTCCATCCCCTCACTTTCAGTCTGTATGTGTCCCTAGGTCTGAAGTGGGTCTCTTGTAAAAAGCATATAGATGGGTCTTGTTTTTGTATCCATTCAGCAAGTCTGTGTCTTTTGGTTGGAGCATTTAATCCATTCACTTTTAAGGTAATTATTGATATGTATGTTCCTATGACCATTTTCTTAATTGTTTTCAGTTTGTTTTTGTAGGTCCTTTTCTTCTCTTGTGTTTTTCACTTAGAGAGGTGCTGTAGAGCTGGTTTGGTGGTGCTGAATTCTCTTAGCTTTTGCTAGTCTGTAAAGCTTTTGATTTCTCCATCGAATCTGAATGAGATCCTTGCTGGGTCGAGTAATCTTGGTTTTAGGTTCTTCCTTTTCATCACTTTCAATATGTCATGTCGCTCCCTTCTGGCTTGTAGAATTTCTGCTGAGAAATCTGCTGTTAACTTTATAGGAGTTCCTTTGTATGTTGTCTTTTTTCCCTTGCTGCTTTCAGTAATTTTTCTTTGTCTTTAATTTTTGCCAATTTGATTACTATGTGTCTCGGTGTGTTTCTCCTTGGGTTTATCCTGTATAGGATTCTCTGCACTTCCTGTACTTGGGTGCCTATTTCCTTTCCCGTGTTAGGGAAGTTTTTGAGTATAATCTCTTCAAATATTTTCTTGGGTCCTTTCTCTCTCTCTTTTCCTTCTGGGACACATATAATGCAAATGTTGTTACATTTAATGTTGTCCCAGAGGCCTTTTAGCCTGTCTTCATTTCTTTTTCTTTTTTCTTTATTCTGTTCCACAACAGTGAATTCCACCATTCTGTCCTCCAGGTCATTTATCCGATATTCTGCCTCAGTGATTCTGCTATTGATTCCTTCCAGTGTAGTTTTCATTTCAGTTATTGTTTATCTATGTTTGTTTGTTCTTTAATTCTTCTAGGTCTTTGTTAAACATTTCTTGCATCTCCTCGATCTTTGCCTCCATTCTTTTTCTGAGGTCCTGGATCATCTTCACTATCATTACTCTGAATTCTTTTTCTGGGAGGTTGCCTATCTCCATTTAGTTGTTTTTCTGTTTTTTATCTTGTTCCTTCATCTGGTATATAGCCGTCTGCCTTTTCATCTTGTCTGTTTTTCTGTGAATGTGGTTTTCCTTCCACAGGCTGCAGGATTGTAGTTCTTCTTGCTTCTGCTGTCTGCCCTCTGGTGGATGTGGTTATCTAAGAGGCTTGAGCAGGTTTCCTGATGGGAGGGACTGTTGGTGGGTAGAGCTGGGTGTTACTCTTGTGGGCAGAGCTCAGTAAAACTTCAATCCACTTGTCTGCTGATGGGTGGGGCTGTGTTCCCTCCCTGTTGGTTGTTTGGCCCGAGGCAACCCAACACTGGATCCTACCCGGGCTGTTTTGTGGGGATAATGGCGGAGTCTGGGAGGGCCCATGCCAAGGAGTACTTCCCAGAACTTCTGCTGCCAGTGTCCTTGTCCTCACGGTGAGACACAGCCACCCCCCACCTCTGCAGAAGACCCTCCAACACTAGCAGGTAGGTCTGGTTCAGTCTCCTATGGGGTCACTGCTCCTTCCCCTGGGTCCCGATGCACACACTACTTTGTGTGTGCCCTCCAAGAGTGGAGTCTCTGTTTCCCCCAGTCCTGTCGAAGTCCTGCAATCAAATCCCACTCACCTTCAAAGTCTGATTCTCTAGGAATTCCTCTTCCCGTTGCTGGACCCCCAGCTTGGGAAGCCTGACGTGGGGCTCAGAACCTTCATTCCACTGGGTGGACTTTTCTGGTATAAGTGTTCTCCAGTTTGTGAGTCACCCACCCAGCAGTTATGGGATTTGATTTTACTGTGATTGCAGTCCTCCTACCATATCATTGTGGCTTCTCCTTTGTCTTTGGATGTGGGGTATCTTTTTTGGTGAGTTCCAGTGTCTTCCTGTCAATGAATGTTCAGCAGTTAGTTGTGTGTGTTTTTTTTTTTTTTTTGGATAATTAGAAGTGTAATTGCTGAATCATATGGTAATTTTATTTTTAATTTTTTGAGGAACCTTCATACTGTTTTCCATAGTGGCTGCACCAATTTACATTCCCACCAACAGTGCAAAATGGCTTCCTTTTCTCCACATCTTCACCAACAGTTGTTGTTTCTTGTCTTTTTGAGAACAGCCATTCTAAAAGGTGTGAGGTAATATCATGTGGTTTTGACTTGCATTCCCCTGATGATTAGTGATGTTGAACACCTTTTCATGTACCTATTGGCCATCTGTGTGTCATCTTTGGAAAAATGTCTGTTCAGATCCTCTGCCCATTTTATAATGGGATTGTTTGGGGGTTTTTTTCTGTGTGAGATTTTTGGTTTGAGTCCTCTGAGTTCTTTATATGTTTTGGATATTAACCTCTTACCAGATATATGATCTGCAAATATTTTCTCCATTTTGTAGGTTTCCTTTTCATGTTGTTGATGGTTTCCTTTGCTGTGCAGAAGCTTTTGGTCTGATATAGTCCCACTTGTTTATTCTTGCTTTTTTTTTTTTTGTAGTTCCAAAAAATCATTGCCATCTGATGTCAAGGAGCTTACTGCCTATTTTTTCCTCTATGTGTTTTATGGTTTCTGGTTTCACATTCAAGTCTTTAATCCATTTCGAGTTAAAATTTTTTTATGGTGTAAGATAATGGTTCAGTTTCATTCTTTTGCATGTGGCTGTCTAGTTTTCCCAGCCTCATTTATTGAGGAGACTGTCCTTTCTCCATTGTATATTCTTGACTCCTTTGTCATATATTAATTAACCATATATGCATGGGTTTATTTATGGTCTCTCTATTCTGTTCCATTGACCTACATGTCTGTTTTTATACCAATACCATACTGTTTTAATTTCCATAGCTTTGTACAATAATATAGTTAGAAACCAGGGAGTATGATGCCTACAGCTTTATTCTGTTTTTCCAAAATTTGCTTCAGTTATTTGGGGTCATTTGTGGTTCCATGCACATTTTAGGAGTTTGTTCTACTTCTGTGAAAAGTGCCATTGGAATTTTGATAGGGATTGCACTGAATCTGTAGATTCCTTTGGGTAGTATAGACATTTTTACACTAATTCTTCTAACTCATGAACATGGATTATCTTCCCATTTATTTATATCTTCAATCTCTTTCATCTTATAGTTTTCAGTGTACAGATCTTTCACCTCCTTGGTTAAATTTTTTCCTAAGTATTTTATTCTTTTTGATGCAATTATAAATGGGATTGCTTTCTTAGTTTCTCTGTTAGTTTGTTGTTAGTGTATAGAAACACAACAGATTATTGCACACTGATTTTGTATCTTGCAAGTTTACTGAATTCATTTATTAGTTCTAATAGTTTTTTGATGGAGTTTAGGGTTTTCTCTATATAGTATCATGTCATCTGCAAATAGTGAGTTTTACTTCTTTCTGATTTGGATGACTTTTGTTTCTTTTTCTTGACTAACTGATCTGGTTGGGACTTCCAATACTATGCTGAGTAAAAGTGGTGAGAGTGGGCATTCTTGTCTTGTTCCTGATCTTAGAGGAAAAGCTTTCAGTTTTTCACCATTGAGTATGATAGCTGTGGGCACATCATATATGGCCTTTAGTATGTTATGTTCTCTCTATACCAACTTTGTTGAGACTTTTTATCATGAATGGGTGTTGAATTTTGTAAAATGCTTTTTCTGCATCTATTGAGATTATCATATACTTTTTTATCCTTCATTTTGTTAATGGGGGTGTATCACACTGATTGATTTTCTGATGTTGAACCATCCTTGCATCCCTAGAATAAATCTGATTTGGTCAAGGTGTATGATCCTTTTAATATATTGTTAAATTTGGTTTTCTAATATTTTGCTGAGGATTTTTACAACTATGTTCATCAGGGATATTGGCTTGTAATTTTCTTGTGGTATCCTATTTTGGTTTTGGTATCAGGGTAATGCTCGCCTCATAAAATGCATTCAGAAGTGTTGCTTCTTGTAGTTTTCTGGAAGAGTTTGAGAAGGATTTGTAGTAATTCTTTAAATGTTTGGTAGAATTCATCAGTGAAAACATCTGGTCATGGACTTTTGGACTTCATTGGGAGGGTTTTACTTAATGATTCAATGTCTTTACTAGTATGAATCTGTTCAGATTTTCTGTTTCTTCATGAGTCAGTCTTGGAAAATTGTGTTTTTAGGAATTTGTCCATTTCCTATACGTTGTCCAATTTGCTGAATAATTGTAGTAGTTTCTTATGATCCTTTGTACTTCTGTGGTATCAGTTGTAACATCTTTTTCATTTCTTAGTTGAATCTTCTCTTTTTTCTTGGTGAGTCTTGCTAAAGGTTTGTCAATTTTTTTCAAAAACCACCCCCCCAGCTCTTAGTTTCATTGATCTTTTCTACTGGCTTTTAAATTTACATTTAATTCATTTCTGCTCTGATCTTTGTTATTTCCTTCCTTCTACTAATTCTGGGGTTTGTTGTCCTCTTTCTAGTTCTTTGAGGTGTAAATTTAAGTTGTATATTTGAGGTCTTTCTTTTTTCTTAATGTAGGGATTTATTGCCATGAATGTCCTTCTTAGAACTGCTTAGCTATATCCCATAACTTTTGGTATGTTGTATTTCCATTTTCATTTGTCTCAAGGTTTTTAAATTTTCTCTTTTGATTTCTTCTCTGACCCATTGGTCATTCAGTAGCCTCTGTACACATACCTGTGAGTTTTCCAGTTTTCTTACAGCTGATTTCTAGTCATACCATTGTAAAGTCAGAAAAGATGATTGATACGATTTTGATTTTCTTAAATTTATTAAGATTTTTTGTGGCCTAACATATGATCTATCCTGGAAATATTCCAAGTGTACTTCAGAAGAATGTTTGTTACTTTTGGATGGAATGTTGTATGTTTCTAAGTCCATCTGGTATAATATGTCCTTTTAAGGCGAATGTTTCCTCATTAATTTTTATCTGTATGATCTATCTACTGATGGAAATGGGATATTAAAGTCCCCTACTATTATTGTATTACTGTCAATTTCTCTCCGTAGGTTTGTTAATATTTGCTTTATTTAGGTTCTTCTCTGTCAGGTACATAAATATTGTAATATATCCTCTTGTTGGATTGACCCCTTTACCATTATACAGTGACCATGTCTGCTTCTTACTACAGTTTTTGTCTTAAAGTCTATTTTGTTTGATGTAAGTATAGCTACTCTTTGTTTTGGTTTCCATTTGCATGGAATATCTTTTGCGATTCCTTCACTTTCAGCTGTATGTCCACACATCTGAAGTGAATCTCTTGTAGGCAGCATATTAGATGAGTCTTGGTTTTTTTTAATCCTTTCAGCCACTCAATGTCTTTTGATTTGAGAATTTAGTCTATTTACGTATAATCTAATTATTGATAGGTATGTACTTATTGCCATTTTGTTAAATTGTTTTCTGGCTGTCTTGTAATTCCTTTTTCCTCTCCTCTCTTTGTAATTTGATGATTTTCTGTGGTGGTATGCTCAGGTTTATCTTCTGTAAATCTATTATAGGGTTTTGCTTTGTGGTTACCATGAGGCTTACAACACTTATTTATCATAGTCCATTTTAAGTGGATAAAAACATAAGTATCAACTCAACCTAAAGCTCTACATTTAATCCCCACCATTGTATTTTAGTGTTAAAATTTATGTTTTTTTTTATCTTGTATATCCATTAACAAATCATTATGGCTGTAGTTATTTTTACTAATTTTGTCTTTTATCCTTCATACTAGCCTTATAAGTAATTAACCCATCACTGTTACATTAGATTTTTCTGAATTTTACCATACATTTACCTTTACCAGTGAGATTTGTACTCTCATGTTTTCCTGTTAGTAATTAACACCCTTTCATTTCAGATTAAAGAAGCCCCTTTAACATTTCTTGTAAGGCCAGTCCAGTGGTGATTAACAACATTAGCTTTTTTTGTCTAGGAAACTCTATCTCTTCTTTAATTATGAGGGACAACTTTGTCAGGTAGAGAATTCTTGATTGGCAGTTTTTTCCTTTCAGCACTTTGACTATATCATGCCACTCCCTTCTCGTCTGTAAAGTTTCTGTTGACAAAATCTGATAATCATATAGGAGTTCCTTTATAGGTATCAAGTTGTTTTTTTCTTGCTGCTTTTAAGATACTCTCGTGGTCTTTAACTTGAACTTTACAACGTGTCTCAGTGTGGGTCTCTTGATGTTGTTTGGGGGGCTTGTCTCTCAGTGGCAAGTTTTAAAAGTTGGGGTGCAAGATGTGGGGTTCAAACCCTTCACTCTTCAGGGAGAACCTCAAAGTTGCGAGTTCCCTCTTGATTGGGGGTCTCCATACTGAGAGTGGGATTTATGGTGAGATTTTGTCTCAGCCTCTCCTACTAGCTTAGATGTGGGTTCTTCCTTGTAGGGGTCTCTCAGCTAGTTTTGGGTTTTGTCCAGAGGAAGTTGTTCCATATGCAGCTGTAGATTCAGTGTGGCCATGGGAAGTGGTGAGTTTAGGATCCTCCTATGTAGCTATCTTGTGCTGGAACCCATACAACTTTTAAAATAACAAATTGAGGTTCAGATGCTGGCTCTTCTTTCTGAGATTTAAAAGCATCATTGACAATATAGATACTATTTACCATAATCTTACAGTAAGGAATAATGTGGGATGTTCTGCTGATGCCACAGATTTTCAAATTAATAAGGATAAGTCATAAGTGGTCATGGGGAAGGATGGAGACAATAACCTGCAGTTACTGATCAGAATAAAGAGAAGTGATGGGTCAGATTTTAACATATTAAGGTACTACTTGAGTATAGTTACAAATTTTTGTGAAGAAGCTACCAACTATTATAAGTTTAGTATAAGACTTTACTAAATAGTGAGGACATCTGCCAAAAAAAAAAATCAAACAACTGACTCAACAAAATATAAGTATCTGTTAACTCCCATTTTATTTACTTTGGATGGCAGACATAACTCTCTGCCTCTTCTCTAGACAGACAACTCCTTATCACTAGCAGCTGGAGTCCAGTTGTGCAGTTATGGCAAATGGACAAAGTTCATCATCAGTTATGAGACAGAAAACCATTAACTGTACTAACAATTTATAGATTGGAAGATGTTTCCAGGAATACTGGTTTGAGATTTTATGGTCCAAGAGCTTTTATGGAAAATTCAACAAGAAGATCTGCTTTAGAAGAACTTTATGGGTATATGATTAGCAATACACAGAATGTTTGAATTTTTAAAAATTATGAGACTTAACAGGACATTCCCAGTGGGAGCATAAAGCTCTGAATACTGTGACTAAGCAAACAAACGGTTTTAACATTTTCTTTTACAACCTAACAAAAAGATATTCAAAACTAAAATGGCAACGGATTTGACTATATAGCAAACCTACCTACAGAGTTTTCATTTCTGTAAAGAAATAACTTGTGAAATATTCCTAAAGTCAGTGCACAAAACAGGAAAACCATTATTTCTGTTACACTCCACAATTCTTGGAACTAATATTAGAGGTTCTATGACTTTAAATCTTTATGCTACAGAGAATGATATTATCCACTAAAACAGGAAGTAGTTTTCTAAAGGTTATTCATTCTCCAGGTCATTAAAGAATTTTATTTTTTTATTCAAAACATTTACCAATTGGAAGAGGAAACACACCTGAATCTTTTTGTTTACAAGTAGCAAAACAAAACCCAAGAAGGTAATTTGCTTATACATGCTTTCCAGGTCACTTGGAAATAAGACTATTTCCTTTGCTGGGTAAGTATTTTGTAAAAATTAAGTGCACAATGACTGTTTCTTGAAATGAATATAACCTTTCAACCAGTAACATTAGGTTACCTGTAGGAAAAGGATACACAACTACTGAGACAGGTAACAGGATTACAGTTTTAACAAAAACCTCTGAAAGGCAATCATCAAATTACAATTTTCATTGGTTTCCTTCATTATCATCATTACTGTCTGCCCACAAATTCTGCAGTGGAGTCCATTTCAAATCCTTCTAAGAGTCCACTTCATGAGATAAATATGTACATACAAAATAAAGCAGATATATTATTTATAAAAAGTAAATTGTTTTATATATTATTTTTCTTCTAGGATCTTTAAAATAAGAGTGAGGCCTTGACCACATTTGCATTATAAAAAATATAAGTTGTGATACAGTAAAACTGGCTTTTTATGTATAGTTCTGTGAGTTTTCACTCATGTATATATTCAGGTAACCATGTCATCATTCAAAAAAATTCCTCTGTTGTCTTTCTCAACTGGGATTCCTTACCTGAACCAAACAGAAAATAATGTTTCAATTTCCTTTATTCTTCAAGTAAATGCTTACATAAAACCACTTGTATTTATTTCCTCTCTTCAATTTGGTATATTCTCACAAACACTATATAATCTCACCACTCTGTATCTGGAGGCAGGTTAATGTAATCAAAGGTTATAGCTCTGAAAAGTATGATGGTAGGATTTTAAAACTCAGATTACATAGGTAGGTTAACTCTTGGTTTGTTTCAAGTATTACTGAGCTATATTTGAAGTACATCCTCAACTATTATTGCATTATTCACAGCTGTCCAGTAATAACTCCAGCAGTAAAATATCTTAAGTATGAAACATGTAATGTTGATGACAAATGTTTTAGAACATCAGGAGTAAGATTAATGAAGAGCAAAGTAAATCTACAACAAGAAAAGGGAAGGTACATTTATTAAAAATAAAAATAGTCGACAGTCTCTGATAACAAACAAAACCATTCAGACTCGAAATAGATCCAATAGACGTTGTAACAATGCACATATATTAAAAAAACCGAAGAGCCATTAAGTAGTTTTGTTACAATTTTAGAAAGGAAAACAGGATTGTGGCTTGCTCCTGCCTACACACAGCATGCAGGCCCAGCCCCACTTTCTGTGTCCTGTGCAGCACAGCGGTGCATGGCGTGTGTGTTCATTCAGTGAACACACTGTTTCTGGAGAAAATCGCAGTTTCTGTAAGGATGATCCAGTACATAAATTAGTGGCTCCATTTCATAAAAAAATCTGTGTAGGCAGGAAGAGCAGGGATGACCGTTTTCAAAGTCTTCAGTTTTAACAAAAGGTACAGAATAAACTACTAAATCTAGATGCTTTCACATTATTTTGCATGAGTATCAAGTACTGTGTAAAAATTTTTGTAAAATCTTGTTAGCCAAACTACTGTCTTTAAAGCAAAGTTTGTCACTCTTTTAGCATGGCTGATAAGTTTTTTCTGCCTTTGTCACTAATAACACTTGTCAAACCAAAGAACTTTGAAAAAGAATATGCACTGATAAAGGGAAATAGTACCGAAAATGTGCCTGGACTTCAGTCTTAAGACACACACAGTTCCTGTTGGATACTAGACTGTGAGAGTTTATTATCTTCAGTCTTTTCAGGTCCTGAGGTGTGGCAAGTAGTCTTCCGCTTAAATAATCGAAGACTCAGTCGTAAGAGTTCATTGTCTACCACTGGAGCATTTGTATAAGCTTGTTTTACGGTGCCCTATTTGGAGAAAACAAAAACAAATTAAACATGTACATTATTAGTTGACAGTAGAAAAGACAGGTTAACTGCTAACAAAAATAGCAGTTATAAGAAAAATTCGTTAGTGATGAATATTAAATTAGCTGTGTTGGATATTTAAAAGCAAAATTAAGAAATGTCTGCAGACTCAAGGAATCTTAGAAAAGAAAGCAATCTTTAGAGGGCACCTAGTCTAACTTCTTGCTCAAAGCAGGAATCTTCTCAACAATCCCTGACAGGTAATCAAGTAGTTTTTACTTCATTATTTCCAATGACAAAACAACGAAAAACACTGCACATTCTATTGTTGAACGGTACTATTTCTTCCACGTTTTGAAATAAAATCTCTTCTACGGAGCTACACACTAATTCAGTCTTACTTTCACATGACAATCAATTCTCTGAAGAGAAGCACCGAACATTCCATACTCCTTACTGGTCTGTTGATATGACATAAGATGTAGGCTCCAGAACTGAACAAATTCTAAAGAAGACAGCTGATCAGTGCAGTCTACTGAGAAACTAAGCTGTAGATGGCTATTATTGGAACTTAAAGCGACCTTAGCAGTTTTGAAAGTTATTGTCATAAAATTTTGTTAAATGTTCTCCAACCATGTGTAGAATGAAATAAAGATTTGAATATCTCCAGCATTCTGCTATTTCTCTTCTAGATCTTTAAAGGAAGAGTGATGCCTTGACCACATTTGCATTATAAAAAATATTTTATAAGTTGTGATACAGTAAGACTGGCTTTTTATGTATAGTTCTGTGAGTCTTCACTCATGTATATATTCAAGAAACCACGACCGCAATCAGAAGTGTCATCATTCAAAAAAATTCCTCTGTTGTCTTTCTCAACTGGGGTTCCTTACCTGAACCAAACAAAAAATAAGCTGAGCTTCAATTTCCTTTATTCTTCAAGGAAATGTTTACATATAATCACTTGTGTTTATTTCCTCTTCAATTTGGTATATTCTCATAAACACTATATAATCTCCTCACCACTCTGGAAAATCTTTTTCCTTGAACTTCAATTTAAATAAGTTTCTAGTATATTTCATTATCTAAAGAAACTTTGCAAATGAAAAATATTTCACAGGAATAGACTATTTAAAATTTTTTTCCAGGTGGAGGGGAAGATGGCAGAAGAGTAAGACGTGGAGAGCACCTTCCTCCCCACAGATACACCAGAAATACATCTACACGTGGAGCAACTCCTACAGAACACCTACTGAATGCTGGCAGAAGACCTCAGACCTCCCAAAAGGCAAGAAACTCCCCATGTACCTGGGTAGGGCAAAAGAAAAAAACAAAAAACAGACAAAAGAACAGGCACGGGACCTGCACCAGTGGGAGGGAGCTGTGAAGGAGGAAAGGTTTCCACACACTAGGAAGGCTCTTTGCGGGTGGAGACTGCGGGAGGCGGAGGGGGGAGCTTCGGAGCTGCGGAGGAGAGCATAGCAACGGGTGTGGAGGGCAAAGCGGGGAGATTCCCACACAGAGGATCGGTGCCGACCGGCACTCACCAGCCCCAGAGGCTTGTCTGCTCACCTGCTGGGGTGGGCGGGGCTGCGAGCTGAGGCTCAGGCTTCGGTTGGAGCGCAGGGAGAGGACTGGGGTTGGCGGCGTGAACACAGCCTGAAGGGGGTTAGTGCGCCACGGCTAGCCAGGAGGGAGTCCAAGGAAAAGTCTGCACCTGCCAAAGAGGCAAGAGACTTTTTCTTCCCTCTTTGTTTCCTGGTGTGTGAGGAGAGGGGATTAAGAGCACTGCTTAAAGGAGCTCCGGAGACGGGCGCGAGCCGCGGCTAAAAGCGTGGACGCCAGAGACGGGCGGGAGATGCTAAGGCTGCTGCTGCTGCCACCAAGACGCCTGTGTGCGAGCACAGGTCACTATCCACACCCCTCTTCCTGGGAGCCTGTGCAGCCTGCTACTGCCAGGGTCCCGGGATCCAGGGACAACTTCCCTGGGAGAATGCATGGCAGGCCTCAGGCTGGTGCAACGTCCTGACGTCCTCTGCTGCCGCAGGCTCACCCTGCACTCTGCGCCCCTCCCTACCCCCGGCCTGAGTGAGCCAGAGCTCCTGAATCAGCGGCTCCTTTAACCCCGTCCTGTCTGAGTGAAGAACAGACGCCCTCCAGCAACCTACATGCAGTGACGGGACCCAATCCAAATCTGAGCCCCTGGGAGCTGTGAGAACAAAGAAGAGAAAGGGAAATCTCTCCCAGCAGCCTCAGGAGCAGTGGATTAAAGCTCCACAATCAACTTGATGTACCTTGCATCTGTGGAAAACCTGAATAGACAACCAATCATCCCAAATTGAGGTGGACTTTGAGAGCAAGATTTATTATTTTTTCCCCTTTTTCTCTTTTTGTGGGTGTGTATGTGTATGCTTCTTAGTGAGATTTTGTCTGTATAGCTTTGCTTCTAACATTTGTCCTAAGGTTCTATCTGTCCCTTTTTTCCTAAATAATTATTTTTTAATTTAATAACTTTATTATATTTTATACTTCACTGTATCTTCTTTCTTTTTTCCTTCCTTCCCTCCTTCCTCCCTCCCTCCTTTCTTTCCTTCTTCTTTTTCTTTTATTCTGAGCTGTGTGGATGAAATGCTCTTGATGCTGCAGCCAGGAGTCAGTGCTGTGCCTCTGAGGTGGGAGAGCCAACTTCAGGACACTGGTCAACAAGAGACCTCCCAGCTCCACATAATATCAAACGGCAAAAATCTCTCAGAGATCTCCATCTCAACACCAGCACCCAGCTTCACTCAATGACCAGCAAGCTACAGTGCTGGACAACCTATGCCAAACAACTAGCAAGACAGGAACACAACCTCACCCATTAGCAGAGAGGCTGCCTAAAATCGTAATAAGGCCACAGACACCCCAAAATACACCACCAGACGTGGACCTGCCCACCAGAAAGACAAGATCCAGCCTCATCCACCAGAACACAGGCACTAGTCCCCTCCACCAGGAAGCCTACACAACCCACTGAACCAACCTTAGCCACTGGGGACAGACATCAAAAACAATGGCAACTACGAACCTGCAGCCTGCAAAAAGCAGACCCCAAACACAGTAAGATAACCAAAATGAGAAGACAGAAAAACACACAGCAGATGAAGGAGCAAGATAAAAACGCACCAGACCTAACAAATGAAGAAGAAATAGGCAGTCTACCTGAAAAAGAATTCAGAATAATGATAGTAAAGATGATCCAAAATCTTGGAGATAGAATGGACAATAGAATGGACAAAATGCAAGAATCAGTTAACAAGGACCTAGAAGAACTAAAGATGAAACAAGCAATTATGAACAACACAATAAATGAAATTAAAAGTACTCTAGATGGGATCAATAGCAGAATACCTGAGGCAGAAGAACGGATAAGTGACCTGGAAGATAAAATAGTGGAAATAACCAATGCAGAGCAGAATAAAGAAAAAAGAATGAAAAGAACTGAGGACAGTCTCAGAGACCTCTGGGACAACATTAAATGCACCAACATTCGAATTATAGGGGTTCCAGAAGAAGAAGAGAAAAAGAAAGGGACTGAGAAAATATTTGAAGAGATTATAGTTGAAAACCTCCCTAATATGGGAAAGGAAATAGTTAATCAAGTCCAGGAAGCACAGAGAGTCCCATACAGGATAAATCCAAGGAGAAATACGCCAAGACACATATTAATCAAACTGTCAAAAATTAAATACAAAGAAAACATATTAAAAGCAGCAAGGGAAAAACAACAAATAACACCCAAGGGAATCCCCATAAGGTTAACATCTGATCTCTCAGCAGAAACTCTGCAAGCCAGAAGGGAGTGGCAAGACATACTGAAAGTGATGAAGGAGAAAAACCTGCAACCAAGATTACTCTACCCAGCAAGGATCTCATTCAGATTTGATGGAGGAATTAAAACCTTTACAGATAAGCAAAAGCTGAGAGAGTTCAGCACCACCAAACCAGCTTTACAACAAATGCTAAAGGAACTTCTCTAGGCAAGAAACACAAGAGAAGGAAAAGACCTACAATAACGAACCCAAAACAATTAAGAAAATGGGAATAGGAACATACATATCAATAATTACCTTAAGTATAAATGGACTAAATGCTCCCACCAAAAGACAAAGATTGGCTGAATGGATACAAAAACAAGACCCATATCTATGCTGTCTGAAAGAGACCCACTTCAGACCTAGAGACACATACAGACTGAAAGCAAGGGGATGGAAAAAGATATTCCATGCAAGTGGAAATGAAAAGAAAGCTGGAGTAGCAATTCTCGTATCAGACAAAATAGACTTTAAAATAAAGACTATTAGAAGAGACAGAGAAGGACACTACATAATGATCAAGGAACTGATCCAAGAAGAAGATATGCTTGATCCAAGAAGAAGATATAACAATTGGAAATATTTATGTACCCAACATAGGAGCACGTCAATACATAAGGCAAATACTAACAGCCATAAAAGGGGAAATCAACAGTAACACATTCATAGTAGGGGACTTTAACACCCCACTTTCACCAATGGACAGATCATCATCCAAAATGAAAATAAATGAGGAAACACAAGCTTTAAATGATACATTAAACAAGATGGACTTAATTGATATTTATAGGACACTCCATCTAGGACACTCCATCCAAAAACAACAGAATACACATTTTTCTCAAGTGCTCATGAAACATTCTCCAGGATAGATCATATCTTGGGTCACAAATCAAGCCTTGGTAAATTTAAGAAAATTGAAATCATATCGAGTATCTTTTCCGACCACAACGCCATAAGACTAGATATCAATTACAGGAAAACATCTGTAAAAAATACAAACACATGGAGGCTAAACAATACACTACTTAATAATGAAGTGATCATTGAAGAAATCAAGGAGGAAATAAAAAAATACCTAGAAACAAATGACATGGAGACACAAAGACCCAAAACCTATGGGATGCAGCAAAAGCAGTTCTAAGGGGGAAGTTTATAGCAATACAAGCCCACCTTAAGAAGCAGGAAACATCTCGAATAAACAACCTAACCTTGCACCTAAAGCAATGAGAAAGAAGAACAAAAAAACCCCAAAGTTAGCAGAAGGAAAGAAATCATAAAAATCACATCAGAAATAAATGAAAAAGCAAAGATCAATAAAACTAAAAGCTGGTTCTTTGAGGAGATAAACAAAATAGATAAACCATTAGCCAGACTCATCAAGAAAAAAAGGGAGAAGACTCAAATCAATAAAATTAGAAATGAAAAAGGAGAAGTAACAACTGACACTGCAGAAATACAAAAGATCATGAGAGATTACTACAAGCAACTCTATGCCAATAAAATGGACAACCTGGAAGAAATGGACAAATTCTTAGAAAGGCACAACCTGCCAAGACTGAATCAGGAAGAAATAGAAAATATGAACGGACTATTCACAAGCACTGAAATTGAAACTGTGATTAAAAATCTTCCAACAAACAAAAGCCCAGAACCAGATAGCTTCACAGGTG
The DNA here is from genome assembly GCF_951394435.1 of Stenella coeruleoalba. Taxonomy (NCBI): domain Eukaryota; kingdom Metazoa; phylum Chordata; class Mammalia; order Artiodactyla; family Delphinidae; genus Stenella; species Stenella coeruleoalba. The sequence continues at coordinate 20,637,462 of NC_137164.1, read as the reverse complement.
AATTCTATCAAACATTTAGAGAAGCGCTAACATCTATCCTTCTCAAACTCTTCCAAAATATAGCAGAGGGAGAAACACTCCCAAATTCATTCTACGAGGCCACCATCACCTTGATACGAAAACCTGACAAGGATGTCACAAAGAAAGAAAACTACAGGCCAACATCACTGATGAACATAGATGCAAAAATCCTCAACAAAATACTAGCAAACAGAATCCAACAGCACATTAAAAGGGTCATACACCATGATCAAGTGGGGTTTATTCCAGGAATGCAAGGATTCTTCAATATACGCAAATCTATCAATGTGATAAACTGTAGTAACAAATTGAAGGAGAAAAACCATATGATCATCTCAATAGATGCAGAAAAAGCTTTTGACAAAATTCAACACCCATTTATGATAAAAACCCTGCAGAAAGTAGGCATAGAGGGAACTTTCCTCAACATGATAAAGGCCATCTATGACAAACCCACAGCCAACATCATCCTCAATGGTGAAAAACTGAAAGTATTTCCACTAAGATCAGGAACAAGACAAGGTTGCCCTCTGTCACCACTCTTATTCAATATAGTTTTGGAAGTTTTAGCCACAGCAATCAGAGAAGGAAAGGAAATAAAAGGAATCCAAATCGGAAAAGAAGAAGTAAATCTGTCACTGTCTGCAGATGACATGATACTATACATAGAGAATCCTTAAGATGCCACCAGAAAACTACTAGAGCTAATCAATGAATTTGGTAAAGTTGCAGGATACAAAATTAATGCACAGAAATCTCTTGCATTCCTATACACTAATGATGAAAAATCTGAAAGTGAAATCAACAAAACACTCCCATTTACCATTGCAACAAAAAGAATAAAATATCTAGGAATAAACCTACCTAAGGAGACAAAAGACCTGTATGCAGAAAATTATAAGACACTGATGAAAGAAATTAAAGATGATACAAATAGATGGAGAGATATACCATGTTCTTGGATTGGAAGAATCAACATTGTGAAAATGATTCTACTACCCAAAGCAATCTACAGATTCAATGCAATCCCTATCAAACTACCACTGGCATTTTTTCACAGAACTAGAACAAAAAATTTCACAACTTGTATGGAAACACAAAAGACCCCGAAGAGCCAAAGCAATCTTGAGAACGAAAAACGGAGCTGGAGGAATCAGGCTCCCTGACTTCAATACCACAAAGCTACAGTAATGAAGACAGTATGGTACTGGCACAAAAACAGAAATATAGATCAATGGAACAGGATAGAAAGCCCAGAGATAAACCCACACACATATGGTCACCTTATCTTTGATAAAGGAGGCGAGAAGGTACAGTGGAGAAAGGACAGCCTCTTCAATAAGTGGTGCTGGGAAAACTGGACAGGTACATGTAAAAGTATGAGATTAGATCACTCCCTAACACCATACACAAAAATAAGCTCAAAATAGATTAAAGACCTAAATGTAAGGCCAGAAACTATCAAACTCTTAGAGGAAAATATAGGCAGAACACTCTATGACATAAATCACAGCAAGATCCTTTTTGACCCACCTCCTAGAGAAATGGAAATAAAAACAAAAATAAACAAATGGGACCTCATGAAACTTCAAAGCTTTTGCACAGCAAAGGAAACCATAAACAAGACCAAAAGACAACCCTCAGAATGGGAGAAAATATTTGCAAATAAAGCAACTGACAAGGGATTAATTTCCAAAATTTACAAGCAGATCATGCAGCTCAACATCAAAAAAACAAACCACCCAATCCAAAAATGGGCAGAAGACCTAAATAGACATTTCTCCAAAGAAGATATACAGACTGCCAACAAACACATGAAAGAATGCTCAACATCACTAATCATTAGAGAAATGCAAATCAAAACTACAATGAGATATCATCTCACACCAGTCAGAATGGCCATCATCAAAAAATCTAGGAACAATAAATGCTGGAGAGGGTGTGGAGAAAAGGGAACACTCTTGCACTGCTGGTGGGAATGCGAATTGGTTCGGCCACTATGCTTAAAAAACTACAAATAGAACTACCATATGACCCAGCAATCCCACTACTGGGCATATACCCTGAGAAAACCAAAATTCAGAAAGAGTCATGTACCAAAATGTTCACTGCAGCTCTATTGCCAATAGCCAGGACATGGAAGCAACCTAAGTGCCCATCATCAGATGAATGGATAAAGAAGATGTGGCACATATATACAATGGAATATGACTCAGCCATGAAAAGAAACGAAATTGAGCAATTTGTAATGAGGTGGATAGACCCAGAGTCTGTCATACAGAGTGAAGTAAGTCAGAAAGAGAAAGACAAATACCATATGCTAACACATATATATGGAATTTAAGAAAAAAAATGTCATGAAGGACCTAGGGGTAAGACAGGAATAAAGACACAGACCTACTGGAGAACGGACTTGAGGATATGGGGAGGGTGAAGGGTGAGCTGTGACAAAGCGAGAGAGAGGCATGGACATATATACACTAACAAAGGTAAGGTAGATAGCTAGTGGGAAGCAGCCGCATAGCACAGGGATATCAGCTCGGTGCTTTGTGACTGCCTGGAGGGGTGGGATAGGGAGGGTGGGAGGGAGAGAGACACAAGAGGGAAGAGATATGGGAACATATGTATATGTACAACTGATTCACTTTGTTATAAAGAGAAACTAACCCACCATTGTTAAGTAATTATACCCCAATAGAGATGTTAAAAAAAAAATTTTTTTTCCACTACCAATAACAATGTTATTCAAAACAAATGTTATTCAAAACTGTTAAAGTAAAATAAAAAGTACTATAAATTCTAATAAAATTCTTTCTTTTGCATGTGTAAAAGACTGGGAAACCAAACTCATAAAAGCAGATCATGAGACCTTAATTTCACCTTAAAGCAATCAAATGAAGAATATGTCATCCATACTACTCAACAGACATGTTCCAATTCTTCTAAGGAAACAACAGTACCTTCTCATTTTTAACAAGCTGCTTCCGGATTGCAGAATCCCGCCTGAAGCATAATGCTTTACAGCATGGTCCAAGATTACTAAGAAGACTTGCTCTTTCCTCTTTTCGTAGTAATGCAGCCATGTTGAGAGCCCCCAATTCATGTTCAAAAAGATTGTCTGCGTCTTTCAATAAAAAATAAACACATTAAGGTTTCTGAAAATAGAAGTGTTATCAACTGCTTAGATGAATATTCCACAAAGTCTATCTATACTAAGTTTATCTATACTTTATCAAAGTTACCAACAGTGGTGAAAACTATTTCATATAAAGGCAATATGTTCTCTGTGAGAGAACTCCAGTATGTAGTTTTGGTGCTAGGCTCAAACAAAAATAAATACTCTGATAGCCACTTTAAGATATAAGAAAAGCAGAATTGGGAGACAGAATTTAGACACGGATTACTATGGGAAAAAAGTTCAAGTTAAGAATTAGTAAAATCAAATTCAATATATTGTGTACCATCAACTACAAGTTCTAGATTCAGCACTTTATTATGGCAAGATTCAAATGTAGTAATGTGACTACATTCTGTGAACCCTAAAAAACTTAGGAAAGTGATTAGCTGTTTGTTAGATAATCTGCAAATTTTATCCAATATTTGGTCACAGTAAAAACCTGGGACAATGTATCAAAATCACTTAGTTTTAAGTCATAACATGCACAGTAGGGAGAAAACACTTAATAAAAATAGAGATTGAGTTAAAAATAGACAAGAAATCAAAATTTACAGAATAGGGTCAGTCATTAATCTAAATAAATAACAGAAAGAGTAGTAACTTCAAAGTTAACATTCCAGGAGTTGGCCAAGAGTATGAATGGTATCAGGTAGTGTTTCTATAGCAACATGATCAAACAGTTTATTGCTAGAGCCCACAAAGGGAAATAGTAAATAACACCTAGGTAAAAACAAAACAGACATTTGAGAATTAATGAAATTGCATTACATATTTCATTTCCTGAACTGCAGAGCATAAATAGATTAGATAATTAACAAGAAACCTGTCTCATGTAATATACCTAGTTGGTAAGTTATACACCTAGTGAATAGGTTTATAACAAAAGCAAAAATAAATGTAAATAAAAACTCAGAAATAGTTCACAAACTTCGATGTCTATCAGAATCATCTGAGCAGTTTTTAAAAATACAGTGCCAGGGCTCTACCACCAGACCTACAGACTCTCCACAGTTGGAACTAGGATACCTTAGTGGGTATCCCGTTGGGGGAAAAGGCAGTTCCTCAGGTAATTCAGCCATACCAATGTTTGAGCCAACCAATGACACAGTCATATAATGCAGACTATTAAAAAAAATAGCATCAAACATTCACCACCATTCTACTATAGATACAAATAAAGAAATCTCCATTGAGTCCATGCACTTCCTTGAAAATTGCTCATTAGGACAAATTACTTTTTATTTAAATCTTTTCTGCTTTCACAACAGTAGACTATAAAACACACTTGCAAACCTCCCTAGAACGTATAACATGGCTAAACTTAGTCTTTTCCGGTTTTGAACTGACCAGCACCAAATTAACTCGAGACAGATTAAACACGTATATAAGTACAAGTAAACCAAAGGAACTAAAATAACTGGGAAAATTTAGCTTCAAAGAACTTAATCATACTATAATCAGAAAACCTGGACAAAAGCAATTTAAATTTCAGTACATATTCAAGTTTTCTGTTTTAAGCCTTAGAATTTAAAAATTACATAGGGAGTGGAGATATACTTTCTTCAGCACTGGGGCACAGAAACAGAATAGATTAGAAAAAAATCAGTTATTTCACAAATATTTATTGAATACCTACTATGTGTCAGGTACTTTTCAAGGCAATGGCATAATTAGTAAGAATAGATCACTAGACAATACAGCAGTAAACAAAACAGTCCTATTCCTTAGGGAACTTATATTCAGTATCATATATTAGTTCTCTAACAAAGCTATCATACCACCAAAAAATAGGACTACTTGGTAAGGACAATCAAATCCTTCTTTACAGTGTACGTTTTCATTGTTTAAAGTAAGTGATCATTAGTCAGGGACAAACTATAGTCTGATTTTGCTAACTATGCAATAGATTTTAACTTGAAATGCCATTAGCAAGAGACACAGGAGCAAATAGCTGTAGATGTGGATAAGAACTTAGGGATTTCATTACATCATTTTATGCCCAGAAGAGTTACTTAAGATCACAGAACCAATCAAAGTAGAAAGAGTGGGGCAAGAACTCAAGACACTGGTCATCTGTCAGGTTAACACATATTCACCATTATAATTTGTTTCTTACACATACGTTCTATGTATACTAAGCCATATTAAAATCAAGAGTCTTACTGCTTATGCTAACAGTCGAAGAAAGAACATGGATCATGAAACACATAAAACAATTTTTTTCAATTTAGTAAAAGCTCAATTCTTTTTCCTAAACTTTTTTACTCTAATGAATGTGACAAAACATTAAATAATCTTAGTGCTTTCACCTTTTACCTCCTTTCCTCCTGTTTTACACTCCTCCTCCCCATTAATAAAGTCTTAATGAGCTGCCAAAACATAATAAGCGAGGTACCAGAGAAACAGAAAACAAGGACCCTATAAACTAAAAGTGTTCTGGAATAATGAAAAGCTGTAGCGGTAAGGTCTAAGATCAATGCGATAAAATGTTTTAAATTAAATAGCAGCAGCTCATATTTACTGAGCATCACTGTATGTCAGAAACTATTCTAAGTGTTTTACTTGTAACGACTCATTTGTTCCTCCTAACAATCATATGGAACAATTGATTGGTGGTGTAATTATTCCCAGCTTGTAGATGATAACAGTAACACATAAATTAAATAACAGCTAGTAAGTGGTGTGCCTGTTGGAATCCAGGCCATCTGGCCCAGAGACTAAGCTCTTAACCACTTTGTTAAAGGCTCAACCTAAACATCTGCATTTGAGTAGAATTCCCCATTTCCCGGGGGGAAAGGGTTGCCAAGATAACCAATTTGCTTAGATATGAACAATATCTAGTTCACTTCCCCAGGCTCTACTTCATTTAGCCCTGGGTAAACCACTGAGCACTTTGACATTAGAACTTACCTGTTAAAAAGTAACTTTGATACAGTAAGATCATTGTGCTATGTTTACAACTTTTCTGTAGGCTTAAATTTTTCTCAAAATAAATTAAAACAAACTTTGACCATGAGCATTAAATACTGAAAATAAGTGAGTCCTCAAAAACAGAAAAAGTTCTTATACTGTAACTGCTACATGAGAACAGAATCCTTTTCAAAGGCACCTTAATGTTTATATTAAACATTATATAGTCAAAGTGGGACGGAATTACCTTTGGGTTTTTCTAAAAGTCTCTGACATGTTTCTTTGACTTTAGTAAAGAGTTCAGAACCAGCCAACTTTTTAGAGATCCCAATTCTCAGCATAATGGCTCCAGGCGTGAATTTTAAGAGTGCAGCCCCAGGCTCTCGTGGTTCTTTTGGATGCTTTGGCATAAGACCAGACCAGTCCACATCTATCACATCTAATGGATCTACAAAAAGTTAAAGAACAGAATTTTATTATACCAAGAAATACATTCTCGTTATCTATAGAGAAATACAGATTCTAAGCCACAGAAAGCATTAAATAACAATATAAATCAAAAAAGGCACATTCTTAAAACAAAAGATTTTCTATATAAGCTAAAATTTAGAATCTTAAGGACCTCTACAAATAACTTTCTCACCAAAGGAAAAGAGGCGAAGAGGTCACAGGCGAGTGCCTCCACCCCCCCCATTTCATTTATATGTGGAATCTAAAATGAAAAGAATCAAACAAAAAGAAAACCAAACTCATAGATACAGAGATCGGTGGCTTCCAGAGGGGAAGGAATGTAAAGTTTAGACAAAATGTGTCAAGGGTATCAAGTGGTACAAACTTGCAATTATAAATAAATCATGGGGATGTAATGTATAGCATGGTAACTATAGTCAATAATATTGTATTTCAACATTAAAAGTTGCTAGAAAGTATATCTGAAAAGTTCTCATCACAAGAAAAAAAACTTTGTAACTTTGCATGGTGACAGATGGTAACTAGACTTAATGTGGTGATCATGTTGCAATGTATACAAATATCAAATCATTACGTTGTGTACCTGAAACTAATGTATGTCAATTATACTTCAATAAAAAACCCCAAAACCAAAAAAAAAAAGGCAAGCAAACAAACACCTAAGCAAACCCATTCCTACAAATAATGCATTTAAATTGCTTGAGAGATCCTCAATGAAAGAACTCCATCATTTCACTATATTAGGTCTGACATTTTGAAGCTTGGTACCAGTCATTTCAAGGGTTAATTAAGTAAATCCAGGAGTGTATTTAGTTTGCATGTGTGCATGAATGCACAGACACAGTTTACCTTTTAAAAACAAATGATTCATTATGAAATAAATTTAAGAATCAGGCAGTGGCTAAGATTAAAATTGAGAATAATCTATCCACTGATAAGTCAGAGTTTAGGAAATTAACAAAATAATGTTCTATTCAGAAATATCTAATAGCTGATAATAATAAAGATAACACTCATATATATATTATACATTAGAAAAAACTGTAAAATGTAAGAGCAAATTAAGTCAAAATAAGAATTTAATATTCTGTATACCCAAACAAAGCAAAGACCCTATGATAAAAAAAAAATTGTTAGTAACAATTAGACTAATTGGGATGATTCAACAAGAACACTGAAGGTAGCTGCTTCATGGTACAGTCACTGGAGGAAGTTCTGGCAATGAATAAAGTACTATAAATGGAAATGATTACTGAATTTAGAAAATTGAGAGAGAGAAGTATATAAACAGTGTTCAAATATAACCTCGACCTTTGGAAATTTCTGAATGGTCATTTCAAAAGCTGGTTTGTGGCAGCACAGTTGTGAAGCTCTGTACCATACACCTACCCTCTAGAACACTGCTAGACAATCACTGTTTGATAGGAAATCTTACAATTGTGCTATTTTAAATAATGCCCTTTCCAATTTATAGGCAATGTCTACTTAAAAATGAGCAGAGCATATTAACTATAATTTTCATTTTATTGGCACTTCTATGTTAATTAAAACATTTAATTAAAATGGGAAAATTCTAACTGCATTTTATCAATTCTTACATCATGAAAGGGAACAAAGAATATCACTATACCATAATTAAATATTTCTTACATTCAACCACCTCTGCAAATGATTACCTGGCATCTTCTCCTCATCCTGTTGGTCCTCCCTCTTTTCAGCATCACCTGCCAGAATTTCATCTAGTTCATCATCACTAATTGGCTCATATCCTTCTCCAGCACCAGATCCTAACGAATGCACATCATCTAACTTGGATTCGTCATCTCCTGCTAAACAGAAAAATTAATTTCATGCCAAAGAGAGTGTTAAGGGAAAGGGTTATCTAAGTGAAAACAAAGAGGAGAGGCTGTGCACACTAAGAAAAGTTGAAAAGCATTTTTTTATTTGAAAACTATATTTAATTATTTAAAACACTTGATACCTCCAGAAGAAAACTTAAAAATTAAATTTAGTTTTAATGCCAAGAACACAATATGGACAGCAATATCAAAATAAGTTATAAGATTACAATTAAAATATGAGAAAATCTACCACTAACATGTTAATGTTGATATTATGTTGTTAATTTTTTATAATAAAACTTTAAGTCCAGAGAAATCTAATTTCAAAAGGATGCATTAATTTCTTTATCAAAATAAATTCATTAATTTTAAAGAACTTGCAAACTAATTAGTAAAATTTATTTGAAACTTTAACCACTAGCGTACCTTCCATTTCTTTATTTACCAACTTTTCTCAACTACCTAGGCTAAGGCTTTGTCTCCTGGTGACTTAGTTGTGAACTTGAATTATCATAAAACTATACAGTACACTTAATATTTCTAATCAGGTGTTATCCATACACTTTACTGAGTTTACAACATTAGTTTTCAAAATGCAACAGCATGCTTTATAAAACTTACAGCAAATAAAATATAATAAACTATGAGATGTTTCTAGTCATTCTACTAATTTTCTACTCTATTAAGTTCTGTAGTAATCTCCTCATACCCCCACCATTCACTTCTAAAGTAAACAATTTTAATAACTTCATTACACAGATATACATCTAAACATAAATGCAAATAATAGGATTTTTAACTTTTCAAGCTTTATCAAACTCATTGTCCTACTTTAACTGGATAAAATTTTGCATTTCACAATAGGTAATTCACCTCTAAATTTCTATGCTATGTTATCTGTGATCACAACCAATGAATGGTATATTTTAGGGATGAAGGGCAAGAACTCCTATCACAAGAGAGATATTACAATGATTGGTTAAAATTATATTCAATTATACCCCAAGGTTGTACCTCTAATAGTACTATGGGTCACAAATTGATGCCATTAAAATTCAAATTTGAGATAAAAATGTGAAGACCACTGAGGCAGAAATGTTTTTGTCAAGTAGAAAAAATATGTTAACAGTTGGTGTATTGGAATATATCTAACCAAATAACCAAAAGATGTAAGGATGTTTATAGTTTTAAAAGAATGTGAACTTTATTCTGGGACTAGTGCTACAATACAACAAATAAAAAGAATATAAAATATTACTGCTTATGTACTAAGTATCCCAGAAGTTTCTTGGGGGCTTGAAGTAGAGAGGTTATGTCAGAACAATGGTGTAGTGGAGGCAGAACTTCCAGAAGAATTTTCAGGGGGGCCATTACTATTGTTAACCTGGGCTATAATTCACCAAAGAATAAGATGCAGAACACGTATGCACAGCAGAACATATTTTCATTCATCAGCCATTTATTGTGTCCTTACTAGAGTCTTGATGATAAAGAAATGAAAAGCTATGGTGCCTAACAAAGGAGTACAGTATAGTGGTGAGAAAACTATGGAAAAATAATTATAATATGGCACAGGGATGCTATTAAAGATGTATAAACAAGGTGCTACGGCGATTTGAAAGAGTAAAGCACCTTTAGCAGAGAAGGCTTCGTAGAGGAAATAATGCATAAACTGGGACTTGCAGTTTGAATAAGAGAAGATAAAAGGGAAAAGGTCTATCAGGCAATGGGTACGGAGAAGCCTAGAGAAGGAAGCTCATTCAGAGTGCAGAGGCATTAAGCCAGCTTGTATAGCATTATCAGGGGTGAAGGATTGGAGAGTGGATGTCCATAGCTGAGGTTGGCTCTGAGTGGGCAAAAGGGTGGATGTGGCCTTCTCAGGGTCCCTCATTCTAGGAGCGGGAAGTCATTTTAATAAGGGACCTGAGCATGCCCAGATTTTACTATCTGTGGAGGGCTCTGGAACCCATTCCTGCAGATACTGAGGGACTGAGGGACGACTGTAATCATTTATTTCATTTAGGCTTATTTGAACCAAGTCTACCTTGATAGTACTAGTGAGTGGAACACATTTTTTAAGTATTATAAGGCTTTTCCTTATAAACTCTATTTTCCCTAAAACAATGGAGTCAATATGTGTATCAGATGACCTTTCAAAAGGAAATATTTGTTTGCTATGAAATCTGAAAAGGAATGGAGCATTGAAACCGACAAAAAGGCGTGACACTCACCTTCCATACTCTCTGTTCTCTCAGCTTTATTTGTATCTTCAAATCCCTGCAGAGATCCTAGATCTTTATCCATTCTTTCTTTATCCAAAGCTAAAGAGTCCCGGAAAGTGCCTTCTAGGTCTCTCTCATGTTCACTCTCCAGTTTTGCTTCACTGCGTTTTACAGACTCTATTTGAGGACTCTCAAAAGTTCTGTCTCTGTCCCTGTCCCTTTCCATAGAATCAGAGATTAATCTCTCCCTTTCCCTGTCCAAGTCTCTCCTTTTGTCTCGTTCTCTCTCCCGTTCCCGTAGTCGATCTCGGTCCCTGTTCCGGGGCCAATCTTTATCGGCATCTCGCTCCCAGTCTCTCTGCCGTGTATCTCTCCTCTCTCTCTCCCGCTCTCTCTCATGCTCGTAACGATCACGATCTTGAAGCCTATCTCTGCTATCAAACGACCCTGATCTTGAATGGACCTGTCGATCTGACTCAGGAGAACTTCTTCTTGAACTATGGCTTCTTGAATCCTGGCGATCTAAAATAAATACACCATATACAAAGAGTTAACACGTGATAAAATGGAAATAAAAGGCTTCATTTTAAGGCCCTTTAAAACTGACAATTTATCTATTTCTGTATTTATTTTAAATTATCCAAAGGACCCATCTTAATGAAAAATTCCATCTTTCAAAGTGTTAATTAAAATATGTAAAAAGCATGTTTCCTTGTTTATTTCCACTATAACCACAAAATATCTTCAAAGAAATAAATACATAAACTGTTTAAGCAGTAAAAGAAATGATCATTTCATTATCTGACCTCTTCCTATCCCCCTACCTTATTTTCTGTGGTCAAAAGAGAAAGTATTGGTTGCAGGAAGAAGAGGCAGAAGGTTAAAATTTTAGGCATCAATAGAGGACTTGAATACGTAAGTATTTCCACCAAGATATACTACTAAAATCCTGATATTAAACTGACTTCATTGAATGTACCTCTACTATAATGCTGCTAGTAATGTGATAACAGGTAACATTTTGGCGGGATGGTTAAGCTTTTAGGTTCCTTGAAATTTAAGGCAGCATATAAAGTAACCAATTTAGCATTTACTTTAAAATTATGATTTGAACAAAGCAAAAAACTGTACAAAATATACAAATATACTAACATAGGAAACAGTGGTTAGATTATACTTCATTTTCATTACCTGAAGAAGTACTTCGACTGGGTTCTCCACGCTTTAGCTGATCAATCCTAGATTTTCTCTCTCCTGTGATTTCTAGACTTTTTGTTTTTTCTCTGTCTCTTGAGCCACTATGCAGTACTCTCTTTCGACCACTTTGGTCATCCCCACTTCGATGTGCAGAATCATTGGACGGGGAGCGGAGACGGCCAGACGTATGACTACGATTACTCCGATTGCTGCCAAGGCTGCTACTCCTCTTTTGATCCACTGGCTTGCGATGTGGTGCATCTTCTATAGTAACATGAGGTGCCTCTACCTTTTCCACTCGTGTTCTATGGCATTTTCTATGTGAGTCTTCACTGGTAAAAGTGTTGGTGGTGTTGGCTGGGGTGGAAGAGGTGGAAATGGTGGCGGTCAACGTGTTGAAGGTGGTGGCAGCAGGAGTCGTCGTCATGGCAAGAGGAGGAGGAGGAGGAGGAAGAGAAGACGGGGAAGGAGTCCTTCCAGGAGTAGCAGCTGTGGCAGCGTGCTCTGCTTCTGTCACCTCTGCACGGTCAGGCACGTCCTCATCAGACCAGTCACTGAACGCTGTATCTTCTTTCTTCTGAGGATCCTCCATAGTGCCATCCTTATCATTGTGCATTTCAACCAATTCCTCCTTGGCTGTGATAGGGGGAGTCCGTGGGCCTCTCTTCTTCTTACTCTGCTGGACTGCTTCTTCATCAGAAATGTCAGAATCACCTTTGGACCTTTTACGCTTTTTTTCAACGGTTTTCTTCTTCTGTCCTTTTTTTGGTGAAAATACTTGACCATCGTCAGACGTTGTCTCTGTGTTACCCCTGTCCATTCCAACATCATCGTCTTTCTTTTTCTTAATAGGTTTCTTTTGAATTTTTGCTTTTTTCTTATTTTCATCATGAGCTCGATCAGATGTGTCTCGATCTTCACATGGGTGGTGTCCTATCATGTCTTGTGAACGAGTTCTTGAGCTCTCCATGATTTCTGTCTGTTCTCTCTGCTTATCTACAGAAGAAACTTTCTCTTTGAACTCCTGCTCTTCATAGCGCCTTGAACTTTCTTTTCTTTCTGGTTTACGATCTTCCTCTTTCCACCTACCCTGCCTGTCTTCTGTAAGGTGGGATGGACTAAGAGAACGAGATTCTTGAGGTCGAACAACCTGGCTCAAGAGTCTGTGTTTTTCATCTATACAAAAAGATAAAAGTAATCACACTTTCACCATGTTAACAATATTGCATGCTACCTATAAATAATAAACCAATTTCTCCCTTTTCATTTTAAAAGTTTAAAAATAACAACTTCAGTAAAAATAAAACTATGGCTTTACTACAACCAGTAGGAAATGACAGTGCCGTTACGGTAGAAGGACTATTTCTAACACATACTTTAGTCACAATGGGAGATATTCAAAGGCAGTAGAGCAAGAAAACATTTTAAATCTCAATTCATCATTTCGTATTGATGTGAAAGAATGGTCTCGTGGTTACAAATGAATATGACTATAGAAATGTGGCAAACAGATCCTGCTTACTTTTATCATCTCCACTGTTGTAGGCGTCACTGTCAGGAGAATGTTCTCGCCGGCGCTTAGGTGACTGACGAGGGCTAGGACTCCCTTCATTTCTATAGCGCTTCCTAAATTGGACAAATGTAATTTATAAAATTCCAGGGGATGAAAAAGATTTCTTTACTACATTTTTACTATTAGTTTTTGCTGTAACTAGAATGTATAATTGTAGGATTATAATACTATCAGAAGCTAGTGGGAAGCAGCTGCATAGCACAGGGAGATCAGCTCACTGCTTTGTGACCACCTAGAGGGCTGGGATAGGGAGGGTGGGAGGGAGGCGCAAGAGGGAGGGGATATGGGGATACATGTATACATATAGCTGATTCACTTTGTGGTACAGCAGAAACTAACACAACATTGTACAGCAATTATACTCCAATAAAGATGTTAAAAAAAAAAAGAGGGCTTCCCTGGTGGCGCAGTGGTTGAGAGTCCGACTGCTGATGCAGGGGACATGGGTTCGAGCCCCGGTCCGGGAAGATCCCACATGCCACGGAGCGGCTAGGCCCGTGAGCCATGGCCGCTGGGCCTGCGCGTCCAGAGCCTGTGCTCCGCAACGGGAGAGGCCGCAGCAGTGAGAGGCCCGCGTACCGCAAAAAAGAAAAAAAAAAAAGAGTGACAGAGTATGGCAAGAAAGAAACAGAAAAAAAATAGAATGAGAAAATGGTAGTGATGGAAATTCTATGGTAATTTTCTATTATATAAATGAATGAATATCCAATAATCAATAAATTATGAATTTTAGGTCTCAAAAAATAGTGTATTCCTGCTTCATCCAGAACTTTAAATGTCCCATCACAATTAGCAATCTAAGTAAAGATAACACTCAAATGAACTTATTCACAAAACGGGAGTTTGTAGAAAACAAACTTATGGTTACCAGGGGATAAGGGTGGGGAGGGATAAATTGGGAGACTGGGATTGAGATATACACACTACTATATATAAAATAGACAACTAAGAAGAATCCGCTGTACAGCACAGGGAACTCTACTCAGTACTCTGTAATGACCTATATGGGTAAAGAATCTTAAAAAAAAAAGAGTGGATGTATGTATATGTATAACCAACTCACTTTGCTGTACACCTGAAACTAACAGAACATTGTAAATCAACTATACTCTAATAAAAACTAAAAATAAATAAAGGTTAACACTGGCAAAAAATAAAGAGAACACAATTAAAACCAAAAAAAACAAACCCAATACTCTCAGAGCTATCTATATCATACAAAGGGCATTCGGCATGTTTGATAAAATTCTTCATTTGTTAAGACTTACAACCGTGGACTTCAAATACATGGCACCACCTCTTATCTTTTTCATGTAGATGTAGAATAACTCACTGAAATTCACCAGATTTAACTACTACGAAGTGGTAACATATAGCAGAGCAATCAATGTACCCTCTACTGAAAATTATTCATTAGTTTTACCTTTTTATGGTATAGAAATACCTTATGTTGGGAAGTCAAATGAGAAAATCTAGTATTGGCTTTGGAGTCAAAAAAGACTTGAGTTCAACTTCTAGTCATGTTACTTATTATGCAACCTTAGGTAAATTCCTTGAGGTCATTCTTAGCTTTCTCATCTGAAAATAGCTGAAAAAATGGGGGTCCATCTCATAAAATTGCAATGAGGAATAAGTTCGTTATGTCATAAACCCAGTGCCAGTCATGTTGTGGGTACACTGTAAAAATCGGTTTCTTCTCATCTCTTAGAACTATATCATCTGCTTGGTGACAAATTAATAAAATAATTCATATGTTCACTATATTTCTTGTTCTTCAGTTAAACTTCAAATGACTAGTGATTTATATCTCTGGATACTTAAGTTATTCTAGTGTTTTCCTATATTTTTGTTAAATTTTGACCACTCTTTTTTTTTTTAAGCCAGCAATGTTTGTAAATACTATGGCTAAAAGTTGAGAAACACTGCAGCACATGAGCACATTTTCTCCTTGACAGCTCACTCATATAGATGAGTAACCAGGTGGAAAAGGAGACCCCAGATGTAGTATGACAACTCACAGGCCCAAGCTTGTGCAATTCCTTATCAAAAGCTCCTGCCATCATTAGGCAGTCTCTGTCCCCATTCTTTGGATCTGGGCTGGCCCAGTGACTTACTATGACAGGAAGATGTGGTGAAAATGACAGTTTAAGTTTGGACATTTAGGACTCAAGAGGCCTTGCAGCTTCTGCTTTTGCCTTCTTGGTATGTTTCTACTATCATATGCAAAAGCAGAGTTTAGACTACTGGAGGATGAGAGGTCATATGGAAGAGAAAATAAGATGCCCTAAGCAACAGCCAGCACCAACTGCCAGAAATGTGAGTGAGGCCACGTGGGTCACTCAGACTCAGCTGAACTGCCAGAATGACTGCAGAAGCATGAGTGATCCCAAGTGAGACCAGGAGAAGAGCCACACTGCTGAGCCGAGACAAAACTGCTAACCCACAGAATCATGACCAAATACATGGTGGTTGTTTTAAACTTCTAACTTCTCATGTGGTTTGATACACAGCAAGAGGTTAATTGATAACATAAGAAAATATAAAACATGCAAAAAAACGAAATTTAATTTCAAGGAAGTATCTACAGAAACAAAATTAGAGTAAAATAAATACTACGGCAATTCAACAAACCTTCCTCATAACCATGGTTAAAAACGAAAGTGCTGGATAAATTCAGCTACTGAGATGACAATATAATTGATGAAAACATCAAGATGTTAACCTCATATAACTAGTTATTTTATAGAGCTGTTGACTCCTAAATTTCTGGGGCCCTTGTCAATGCTTGGAATGTCTAGCCACGAAAAACTAGAAGAAATTTTGGCTACTGTAAGCTGAGATCAGAAGCATGTAAAATATAATCAAAGCATAGGATTAAATAATAATAAATAAATAGCAAAGATTTCAGAATTTTAATCTTAGAAGATAGAGAGTTAAAGAGGTCAGAGGAGAGAAGAGAAATAATAATGTACTGTGTGCCTGCATGTGTGAAAGGTATTATCAATTTTATGTTAATGTGAGATTTTTTTTTTAATGTGGCGAGGGGGAAGCGAGAGAGCGAACTACAGAAAACCTTGGCTGCAGACTGAAGGGAAGGCAAGACCTAATGGAAGAAGCCTCCATTTCTGTGCTACGTTGTTTGTTTATAACCAAAATCCATAAGAGCAATGATGAAAAAAGCCTAAAGCAGAGAGTGTATTCACCATGAGGCAAATAAGGTAGAGGTAGAGGCAAAGAAATTGAGGATATATAAATTATTTCCAGTTTGTCTTAACAAACTTAAATATACCCTCTATTCTAGTTGGTATTTGGAAAAAAAAAACAATTTTGATACGTTTGGTTTTATGTCTATAAAACCTCAAAATTGACCAGAATCCAGATTTCTCATGGCTATAGTGATTGGCTTAGCTCTCTTATCTAACTCCTCTACTGATGAGAGCCCCAGCACAGAGAGGGCTACTGAGCTGATAAGTATAACCCTGGGGTCATCCTAGCCATCATTTCGGTAAAAGCCTTCTGAGTCTAAAACTAATACAGAAAAAGAACAGTGGAGATACACCACTCTATGTTTGTTTGAGAATCTGGATATAGTCACATCAAAACAAAAACTAACCCTGGACTTCCCAGATACCAGAGCAAATAAATTCTTACTGATATTAAAAAAAAAAGAAAAACAAAGAGAGAGAGAAAAGAAAGAAGAGAGAAGATGCCCTCAGATATATAAGATAATAAGAACACATCTTTTTATTCCAATAATCTACTATAACTCCACAACCCAAGAGAGGATACCTCTCTATCTCTCATCTCCTTCTAGCCATGCAGTGGTTCCAGAATTTCCTCTGTTCTAAGACACTGTAAATGCTTCTGCAGCCTGGGGGTAGTGACTCTAGACTTATACGTACACAGAACTCATAAAGGATTATCAGGAATAGCACAAGCATTATGTCTTGGTGACAAGCCAACTCCATTAACTACTTATAAAGTGGATATGTTGGGACATAAACCCACTGATGCTACCACTTTCAGGTTGGATTCCTGTTAAAAACAAGTCTGTAGCAGTCAAATAAACCAATGTACCATCAAAAATGGCTGTAATTGGGCTTCTCTGGTGGCACAGTGGTTAAGAGTCTGCCCGCCAATGCAGGGGACACGGGTTCGAGCCCTGGTCCGGGAAGATTCCACATGCCGCGGAGCAAATAAGCCCGTGCACCACAACTACTGAAGCCCACGCACCTAGAGCCCATGAGCCGCAACAAGAGAAGCCAC
The DNA here is from genome assembly GCF_951394435.1 of Stenella coeruleoalba. Taxonomy (NCBI): domain Eukaryota; kingdom Metazoa; phylum Chordata; class Mammalia; order Artiodactyla; family Delphinidae; genus Stenella; species Stenella coeruleoalba. The sequence continues at coordinate 20,619,783 of NC_137164.1, read as the reverse complement.
TGCAATGAGAAGCCCGCACACCACAACTAAGAGTAGCCCCCACGCACCACAACTAGAGAAAACCCGCGCACAGCAACAAAGACCCAAGCCAGCCAAAAATAAATAACTTAATTTTTTTTAAATGGCTGTAATCAAACAGTAAACAAGAATTATTAACTATATCTCTTGGATACAGAAATAGTAGAATGAGAAAACTGTTTTTTCCTAGACAATTCAAAAGATGTTGAACACCAAATACATATAATAAAACTAAAATACAGGAAAATGTGGAGAGGAAAAAGAATTAAGAGGATATTAGGGGCCCCCGAGAAGCATTAAATGGAACTTTCTGAATTCCTCACTGACATGTAAAAAACTGGTTCACAATCACTTACTTTGATTTTCTCTCCTCGTGCCCATCTCTTGGATTCCTGTCTTCTCGGATATCTTCCCGCTTTTCTCTGCGGTCCTCTCGTCCTTTGTCTTTGTCTTCCCACTCCCTCTGGCGTTCTCGCTCTTTCTCCCTTTCTCTCGCTCTTTCTCGCTCTCGCTCTCTCTCCCTCTCCCGCTCTCTCTCCCGCTCCCTTTCTTCTCTCTCCCGCTCCCGCTCTTTTTCCCTGTCTCGCTCCCTCTCTCTTTCCCTCTCTCTATCGTGGTCCCGATCTCTCTCTCTTTCCCGGTCTCTCTCTTTCTCCCTCTCTCTCTCCCTCTCCCGTTCCCTAGCGCGCTCTCTTTCTAGTTCTCTTTCTTTCTCTCTCTCCCGATCCCTCTCCCGTTCCCTCTCTCTCTCCCGCTCCCGCTCTCTTTCCCGATCTCTTTCCCTGGGCCTTTCGTCTCTTCTATCATCCGTTCTGTCTACTCTTCGTTCCTCTCTTCTTTCATCACGCTCAATCTCGTCATTCCTTCCCTGATGTCGAATTGGTGAGCTTGGTCTTTGATCTACAATGAAAACCAAGTTTTGTCAGTGATTAATTTCACAGATGACAGTATGGCAAATCTTACATTTTATCTGTGTATAGGGTCACACCGGCAACAAATATAAATCAGGTACTGTATTTACTTTTAATTTAATCATCCAAATAATCACCACTAGATGTTTAAAAACATTTCTTTTTCTTAAAGGTAATTTTTATTTGCCCTCTAACTACCATGTTTTCTGCTCCCCATAACCCCCCTCCCGCCTCCCACTGATCCACCTTGGATCCTTCTCTGCATGCTCCCTACCCTACCTCCAGCCCACTGCTCCAACCCCACTTTCTGCCATCTCTACCCTTCACCTCTGATCTTCTCTGTCCCCCCAGCAGGACCTGAGAACACTGGTGGCAAAGGATAGGGGCAGCAGGAGGTGAAGAAGATAAGAGCTGAAGGAAAAAAAAAATTTCCCTCGTAAGTCACACCTCTAATTTCAGGCCGAAATATATACACATCAAAGTGCAGCTATTATGTGAGGAAAATATAGTAGAACAAAACATCTGTCAATATTTGTTGCTGCAACATCAATTTATCATAAACTAGAATATTAAGGGTACTGATGCTTAGCAATCTTGAAATAATCAAATGTAAAAAGTGTTTCATATTAGTGATATATATTTATAATTAATAACTACTAATCGACTAAAAATTTTATTTAATCATATAACTGATTACTCAGATGAAGAGCTGTTTTCTTAAAATGTTAAATGATAACCCCATCACATTTATATATATATATATTTTTTAATACATGAATCATATAAACACAAACTGAATGCATGCTACCCAGTATGCCCAGTTGAGCAAGAAATTAGTCTGGGATCAAAAGATGTCTAAGAAAATGGCATGAACTCTTCCACACAGATAGCCATTTTTGAAAGTAGGTCACTGTGCTATGATCTAGGCTACTGCGATATCTCTATTTTCACACTACACAGTACTGTTTACTAGTTAGTCATAAAAGGCATACTACAATATGGCCAACAGGTTTGTAAGTGCAATCTCTGACATCAACTTATTAAGCAGAATAATTTTAGGATATTTTTAGTGAAGGGTTCAATCTAATAATTTGAATTTCCTTTCTTATCACAGATGAAAAATTTAAGAATTATCCATATTTATTAGATCAAGATATGAAAATTCACAGAATTTTAAAGCTAAAACAAAACAAAGCTAAACCTTGTCCAGCCCCTCTACCCCTTTTCTTCTTAGAATTTATGGTCAGAAGTTGATTTGTCAAAGTCACAGAGATGGTAGATACTTGGAACATCCGGACTAGAAGTCAATTTTCTTAAATTCTTTTTTACTTTTGCTGAAACCAGTTTAAATTTAAAATGGTTCTATTGTACTGCACTCTAGATTCCTGGAAGGGTGTACACTCATGTCTTAGACTGTCTGAATTCTTGGTTTGGGGATCATACTAATGTCACAATGATTAGAAAACAACCTCAAACAAATTCAATACTGCAACTTACAGCAATTCATACTTGAAATTCCTGATTATAGCAATGTTAGGGAACAGACTCCTTTACTCAGGCAAGGTTTTTTTGACAAATAAAAAGTCTATTTTCCCAACCACAATGACAAGGTTACTTACTTCAGAGAAAATGGAAAGGAACACCACTTTAACACATCTCAACCATCTTCCCTATCTTTCCCCAAAAATGTGTTCTTCAAAAGCATACTTCTCTTCAAGTATTTCCTTATTTTAATGAATGATACCCAATCATGAAAGCTGGAAACCTCTGACTTTTCCAAGTACCATGATATTCGAGTACCATCAATTTCACTCTCAAAATATTTCTTTATTCTATTTCCTCTCTCAATCCCTACAATTAATAGTTAACTTAGACTTGGATCAGCTCTTCTTAGATGCCCATGTTATCAATGGTCTAACTGGTTGGTATCCTTGTCTTCCGTCTTTTGCCAGACTCCTTAATACCTTTTTTCTTTTTCTGAGGAAAACTCTATATTTTTTTCCAGCTGCTAAACAAACAAACAAAAAAACTGCTTAAAAGCACTTATCTCCTAGGCAATGAAAAAGGCAAATAAATCCAAAATTTTTAGCCTGACTTACTAGGCCATTTACAACGTGGTCTATAGTCTCTCACCACACACCCCCCCATCCTTCTTCCTAGCTTCTTTCCTTCCCTACCGATTACAGCACACCTCTACTCCAACCTCATAACTCTTTACTACACCAAAGTATATGTTTCTTTTAGTCCTGTGTGTCTGCACATGCTGCACCCTCTCCCTGCAGTGTTTCTTCCATGATTCCTTCTAGCCAACTCCTATTTATTTTTCAGGCCCTAATTCAGATGTCTCTTCTTTAGGAAGCTTTTATAGACTGCCTCAGTATTCTGTCTGCATCTTTGTCTTCTCACAGAACTTTATATAGTAGTAGTATTTATCATATTTAACTGTCTATTCGTACCCTAATTAGGCTGTGAAGAACTAACGGGAAGATTTAAATTCCTGAGCACAGAACAAGGTCCTGAACACATCTCTACCTTCAACCTTTATCTATCTCCCTTGCTCACCACATTCTAGTCACAATGATCTTATTTCAAACTCTAGGACATACTAAGCTATTTCCTGTCTCGGAATCGGCACACATTCTTTCCTCTGCATGGAATGTTTTTACCCTCCAATACCTGCAATGCTAGCTTCTTCCCTTGCATTTATGCCTCTGCATAAATGTCATCGCAAATTTTTCATAAGCACACTATCTGAATAAAGTAGGTCCCTCTCATCCTTTATTTCTATCTGGATCCCTTGTATGTTTCCTTGACAGCACCCAACAATCACTTTTCTTTTTTCAGGGGGGATATCGTCCCCTTTATAAAGTTCTATAAGCACAAGTGTTGTACTCCAAAAACCTAGCAAAGTGCATGGGTACTCAATAAACATTTGTAGAATATATCATTATCAAAAATATATTTCTCTTTCAATCATACAACTGATATTTATTGAAGTAGTTACAGTAAAATAAAATAAAAAGGGAATAAGACTTATAGTCAGAAGACCTGAGTTCGACTTTTAGCTTTAGAACTTATTTCTCTAACACTGGAAAAATTACTACCCTTCTCTTAGCCCAAATCTCCTAAAATATGAAACATAGATTCTCTTATCATACATAAACTCACGGATACTGAAAGATAAAGGATTTAAAATATACATTCTCTGACTTAATATTATAAAGAATATTTGATTTAATTCAGCCCACTGTGAAGCATCAATACTCAATTCCCTACTCCATCAAGTCTTGTACTATATTAACCTCAGCATTACAGCAAACCTTACTTTAGTAAGCAGGCAAGGTTAGTAAGACCTTCATAAGGTCATAAATGTTTAAAGGCCCTAATCTGTACAGAATAAAAGCTTGTTAAAGAAAGTACTTATAACCCTTCTTAAATGCCTTCTAGTATCTTGCTTCAAAACTGATTTAAGGGACTTCCCTGGTGGCACAGTGGTTAAGAATTCGCATGCCAATGCAGGAGACATGGGTTCAATCCCTGGTCTGGGAAGATCCCACATGCCACGGAACAACTAAGCCCGTGCGCCACAATTAACAATTACTGAGCCTGCGCTCTGGAGCCCGCGAGCCACAACAACTGAGCCCACGTGCCACAACTACTGAAGCCCATGTGCCTAGAGCCCATGCTCCGCAACAAGAGAAGCCACCGCAATAAGAAGCCACCGCACTGCAATGAAGAGTAGTCCCCGCTTGCCACAACTAGAGAAAGCCTGCGCGTAGCAATAAGACCCAACGTAGCCAAAAATAAATAAATTTATTTAAAAAAAAACTGATTTAAGAGATCATCTAGTAGTAACAGAACACTTTTAGCTTAAAATATACAAGAATTTAAATTTAAACCAAGTATTACATATTCTCAGGAAGGAACATGAATAAAACATTTCTCTAAACAACCCCCAGCACTATCTTTATCAGTTTTTTCTTGTTTCTCCCTGGCAGTCCTTACAAGACTGTGTATCACAGCTAGTGAGTGAGTGGCCTGGATACTCAGATGAGAAACTTTACCTCCTGAATCAGAAATACCTGAAACGTCACCCAAGCATCTATATTCTTTAAAACGTTGTGAGCTGTTTGGTTAAGGTAAGAGACATACAGCAAGGCACCTTAACTCTTGCAGTATGCAAGTACCTACTAATTCAGCACCTGCTCTGTTACCAAGTAGGTACTGGTAGCTAGCTATTTACATAATCTCTCCTAAACTAAGTAAAAATGGAAGATTATATGAATAAGTATAATAATTTAAAATGTGTCAACAAGCAAAAGTCTTAAAAGATATTTTATGTTAAAAAGTAAACTGATAATGGTTGGAAAAAAAACAATTCTCCCAATCAATGTCGGTCACTATTTAATAATATTTCATTTAACAAACCTCTCTCTCTGTTGTCACGACGGTCTCTCTCTCCATGTCTTCTCTCAAAGGAAGAATCTCTTGCTTGATCTCTGTTGTCTCTTTCAGGATATCTGTCTCTTTCAGGATAGCTACTTCGAGTTTCCCAGCTGTCATGATAGTTGCTAGTACTACTGTGACTATCAATTTGAGAACCTCTTGTGCCTCGACTTCCTAAACAAAGGATATTCACACAAATATTTAACAAGTACACTTTATTCAACAAGTTGTCAGTCACAATCTTTCCTCCCCAAAACATATAAAGATATGTGGGGTTTTGGTGGGTTTTTTTATATTTCAAAGTGTGGTATTCATTGTCAAAAAGGATATTAAATGTTGGATCAGAACACCCAAGGTGTCTAATGACTGACTTGGGTAAGCTAAGTACCAGTTTTCCCTACCTATGAAAAAGGACATATAATGGAATCATAAAGCAAAGAGACTCATTTCAATTAAGCCAAATAACAATGAAACAAAAACTAAAATCTATTAATTCATATCTAAATCACAGAAATATCATAAAAATAATTCAGGATATGGATATATTGCATTGACTACAGTTTATAGTGAAAACATTCCAATACAGAACCAAGGTACTTTGTTGACAGTAGGTGGTACTTGAAATTTTTCATTAAAAAATTGGGAAATGAATGTTCACAGTAGTTATAGCCCCAAACTGCAAAGTACCCAAATGTCTTTCAGTGGGTGAAGGCTAAACAAACTGTGGTACATCCGGATCATGGAATATTACAACAAGGAGCAAACTGTTGATACACACAACAACTTGGATGAACCTCAAGGAAACTGTGCTGAGTGAAAAAGCCAATCTCAACAGCACACAGACAGCAGGATTCCATTTATGTAACATTTGTGAAATAACAATTATAAAATGATGGACATGTTAGTGGTTGCCAGTGGTCAAGGATAGGGGAGGGGATTTGAGTGTGGCTATAAAGAGGTAACACAGGGAGTCTTGTGATGATACAGCTGAGTATCTTGATTGTGGCGATGGTAATACAAGGATACACACACACTGTGGAAAATAGTATGGAGGTTCCTCAAAAAATTACAGAACTACTATATGATCCAGCAATTCCACTTCTGGGTATAGAGACAGAGGAACTGAAATCAGGATCTGAAAGAGATATCTTTACTCCCATGTTCACTGCAGCATTATTTACAATAGCCAAGACATGGAAGCAACCTAAATGCCCAATGACAGATGAATGGGAAAAAAATGTGGTTAAAAAAAAAGTGGTAGGGCTTCCCTGATGGCGCAGTGGTTGAGAGTCCACCTGCCAATGCAGGGGACATGGGTTCGAGCCCTGGTCTCGGAAGATCCCACATGCTGCAGAGCAACTAAGCCCATGCGCCATAACTACTGAACCTGCGCTCTAAAGCCCACGAGCCATACTACTGAAGCCCGCGCGCCTAGAGCCCGTGCTCCACAACAAGGGAAGCCACCACAAGGAGAAGCCTGCGCACCGCAACAGAGTAGCCCCTGCTCGCTGCAACTAGAGAAAAGCCCACATGCAGCAACAAAGACGCAACGCAGCCAAAAATAAATTTATATATATAAAAAAAGATAACTAATTATTTATATATAAATTGTTCCAAAGAAGAGAAAAAAAGAAGCAACACTTCCAACACATTTTATATGGCTACTATAACTCTGATCACCAAACCAAACAAAGACAATATAAAAAACAAGAGCTATGCAGTGGTATGGTGGAACTGGTTAACACTGGCTCCGAAGAGCCAACTGTGTGCACCTCTTCCCATGTCCACACTGAGTGACGTTAGTAGCTCAAAATCTGCTATGGCAGGAGTAATTTATACCATGGAAATTGGCATTAGCTACAAGCCAGGGCGTTTTGCCTGATGAGTAAGTTGTTAAATGTTTACCATCATACCACTGATTATATGCCAATCTCAATTAAAAACAAAGATACTTAATTCAAAATTAAATTTTAACACACCTATTTTAGAACTTTTTTAAAAAATGAAATGTGTATTTATCTTAGAAATGCAAGAATAGTTCTAAATTTTAAAAAATACATTAACATAAGTAACAAGGTAAAAGAGACTGACTATATGATCTCAAGATACAGAAAAACAGTCATGATAGAAGCTGTCAGCTAAGTTTGGAAATTAGGAGACATCCTTAACACAATAAAATGCATCTGCTAAAAATTTACAAACACCATGCTTAATGGTGAAATGCCAGCAATAATCCTTTAAAATCTGAAACAAAGCAAAGAAGCCCATTATATCACTTGTAGTAAACAGTTCATTGAAACAGCAGCTCAGCAGGTTACTTGACAGCAAATAAATAATACTCAGAAAGGAAGAGCCAAATCTGTCTGTTCCCATACATAAATGTTTAAGAGAATCTAATTAGATCTACTAAGAAAATACAGCAACATCACAATGTAAGATTAGTATAAAAATATTAATTACCATTTCTGTACACCACCAATAAGCATCAAAAAAATGTTTTAAAATATATTATTTGGTGTACCTGTACACAGTTATTCACTTAAAACAGTATTCAAAAACAAAAAAAAGATTAGAACACCTAATACATAGGATTTATTAACTTTATGGTATATCCTACAACATACACTATGCACTCTTTCAAAAGGAGGTGGCTATTTACCAAGTTGACTGATATAGAACCATCTGCAAGATTTTTTTTTTAATAAGTCTATTTATTTTTGGCTGTGTTGGGTCTCTGTTGCTGCACACAGGCTTTCTCTAGTTGCGGCGAGTGGGGGCTACACTTCGTTGTGGTGCGTGGGCTTCTCACTGCAGTGGCTTCTCTTGTTGCAGAGCACGGGCTCTAGGTGTGCGGGCTTCAGTAGTTGTGGCACACGGGCTCAGCAGCTGTGGCTCGCGGGTTCCAGAATGCAGGCTCAGTAGTTGTGGTGCACAGGCTTAGTTGCTCCATGGCATGTGGGATCTTCCTGGACCAGGGCTCACACCTGTGTCCTCTGCATTGGCAGGCTGATTCTTAACCACTGTGCCACCAGGGAAGTCCCCAAGATATTTTTTAAGTGAAAACAGCAGGGTATAGAGTATATAGTTGTGTGTTTTTTTTAAATAAAAAAAATTTTTTTAATTATACTTGGAAAACCAGAGGAGAAAATGAATAGACATATACATCTGCTTGTGTAGAATATTTTTCAGATGGATACATACAAAATTGGCGAAAGAAGAAACCAGGTCAGGGATAGAAGGGAGGCTTTCACTATACATCCTTTTGCAGCTTTGAAATTCTGAACCATGTGAATGCATTATTAAAAAGAGAATTTTTTTAAGTACCATTTACAATGGCAACAAAAATAGAGGGTACACAGGAACAAAACATGTTCAAGACCTTAACAGAAAAAGTTACAAATCAATAAATTTAATGTACGTGAAATAAAAATCCAACAGTTTTTCATGAAATTAAAAAAGAAAAGACAACTCATTTTTTAAATGTATATGAAAAAGCAAAGGGCCAAGAAAAGCCAAGACAACTATGGAGGAGAAGGTGAGGGGCCTTCATCTTAATGTGAAACTGTAATACTGACCAGGATAAACCAACAGGCCTATGGAAAGAATAAGAGTGGTCACAATTCTGCAGCAGTGTTTTGGGGAAGGGGAGCGAAGTGGGCGGAGGAAGAGAGAGGTCAAAGCTAACTCAGTTAAGGCAGTTCGGAGACAGTCAAAAACATATAGGTAGGTAGTTATTGATGACAATGATGATGGCAAACGCTTTTTAGAGGAAGATGAGAAAAATGGCTCAAGATGCAGATATGTGATGTTCTGAGGTGGCTTTGAAGCAAGCACAAGTACTGATGAATACACAAGTCAGTCATTTCTGACACCACCAATTTTGAAAGCCCACCATTTAATCCCATTTTAATGATCATTTTATCTATATACCTGTTTATTAGAAATTATTTCTTTTTGATGCTACTTTTTTGCCTGATAGCAATTTTCTTAGTGTTTCACATTAAACAAGATGGTAGGCATGACTGGACATAATTCAAACAGGAGGTCCAAGTCAGGCCCCATCTATCTTCTGCTACTGTGGCTAATAATTCCTATTCGGAACTTATAGGGAAAATCACAAACTCAATTAATTGAAAATTACTTTGACAAAGTGATAATGAACGTCAGAAATAATATCTTTAGAAAACAAATCTTAGGAGGTTAATAATTTCTCTATGAACATACAACATACAGTTCACTGACAAGTCAAAAACCTTACCCTTTTCAGGTAACTCTGGACCTCTTCCCCTACTTCTGCCCATCCGATCATTCCTAATTTCACTTCGAGACTCATTTCTGGACTCATTTCTTATTTCAGTGCGAGAACTTTCTTCTCTCAAATGGTTTCTGCCATAACTTCGGGATTCTTCCTGATATGCATCCTCCTTTCGATGAGCATCTCGACTTTCACGGTCCCTGTAGTCGTGGGCATCACGAGTAGACCGAGAATCTCTGGGATCACGGCTCTCTTTGTTATCTCTGCTGTAATCTCGCATCTCCCTGGAGTCCCGAATGTCTCTGGAGTCTCTTAGTTCCCTTCGGTCTCTAGTATCTCTGGCATCTCTCCGATCCCGACCATCTCGAGGTTCTCTGTCATCTCTGTGGTCTCTAGAAGAGCTCTGATCCTGTTCATACTCTCGTTCTTCTCTTGTGTCCTTTTCTCTATCCCTTTTTCCTCTAGTCTCTGTAACGCAATTTTGGAAATACACTGTAATTCCTTTCACAAAATTTTAGGAAACCAGACGATGTATTTAATACAGAGCTTTAAAATTTTTAATACAATGGTATAATTTCTACTCTTAACAAAAAATAAAAGGAGAAAACATGGGCAAATGAGAAAAATAAAACTATCTGTAAACTAAAATTCCAAAGGTAATTTTATTAACATCTGGATTATTTGTCTTGATTGGATAAACTTTGAACACGATCTTCTCACATCAACGTACCCATACTTATAAATCTTAAACAATTGAAACAAGTTAAGTTGATCTATCAATGATGGCCTACTTTTTAGAAATCACTTTTAGATCCAGAGGCACAAGTGATTTTAATCATCTCTACCAAGTATTAGGCCAGACTAGAGCACACATGACTACCTCCAATGTACTTAAGCACTTGAGAGTAGCCTACTATTAGTATGCTGGCTGGTAAACACATACTGTTATTCTCTCTCTCTCTCTCTCTCTCCCCCCTTATTTATTTATTTTTTGAGCTATTTAATGAAATCACACTCCTGTCTCTAAAGATTTTTCTACTTAAGGCATTTTCTAACATTTCATAGAAAAATTTAAAAAATAATTTCAGTTTTAAAAAAGCTGGAATGAACCTCAATAGTTACTTAACCCAACCTTGTTATTGTATAAATGAAGGAACAGAGGCCCAGAGCTTAAATGGTTTAGTCAGCCCCGTACATCATAGGAATTTGCAAAGATTAGAAACTGTTCTTTAGAGATGCCTAGAAAAGTATAAATTGATTACAGCATAAATCTGATATGAACTGAAAGAATTAACAAGAGACCCTCAAAGAACAAACCCTGTAATTTTTATCAGATTCCTTCATAAATTGTTCTTACACTCTGCAACAACCCCAAGATCTGAGGCTATTTAAGTAACTGTAGCAGCTCTTGGTCGAGGACATTATAAATTTACCTATGGCTAGGTCCACAGACTTTCTCCGCCCAGTATCCACAAGACCCCCTAGATTCTCATCAATAACTTATCTCCCCTGCAAAATAACTTTGCCCATATGCCTACATCCATAAATGCCATATAAGGATAGAAGCACTAGGCAAGACTCTGACAACATCCCCCTCTCTTTTTGTGCACATCCATCCCTTCCAGTCCTCCTCCAATACCAAATGTGCCTAGAAATTTGTTCACTTAGTATTAGATTCTCTTTTTATGATACCCACAGCTGTCTTTACGAATACATCTAGTTACTATATTTTGTTCTTTATCTACCTCCCCATCCTTTCACTGAAATTATTCTTATTTCAAAAAATGACCTCTAAATAGAGAGGAATAAACGCCTACTACATCTCTTGTATGGAAGGTTAAAGAAACATTCTCCTCACAAAGAACCTAAAAATGTATGGTTTATTATTAAAAGGATTCCTCCTATAACACAAACCCCTCTTACTACAAAAAAGCATTCCTATGAGACTCAACTGCATAGTAAATTTCCCCTTCATTAGTGTGTTTAATAAATTATGTTTTGAAATAATAGTTTTCATTCAGTAAGTAGTCATGAAATATATACTATATTCCCAGTCAACTCTAGTTGTTCATAGATAGGTATAAGAGAATTTTCCCATCTTACCAATGTTCCATAAACACTGCTGTGCTGATCTGGTTCCAAAATCATGTACACAAGGAATAATTCTTTAAAATAGGTGCTCTCTCCAGTCCCTACCTATGCATCCATCATTTCTTGAATAAAATAACTTGCACTGTTGATTGGAAGAGAAAAAACTAACTTCGACATGTTTCATAGGCGACTGCTATACAATACTCAAATTGTGACTTTTTGTCAGTCTTGTGTGGGGTGCAGAAGCATGCTGTACGATGCTTTAAAAATGCACATTAAACAGAAATGTTGTTGCAAGTCAGCAAGTATTGTATTTCCTGAGTACTCATTATGTTAAAAAACTAACTCAGGAAATGTCAGGAAAAAGACTTGTTAAGTTAAATAAATAAGGACAAGAAGCTTAGATAAGAAATACAGAGAGAGATGAGAGCTATTAGATTGTACTGCCAAGTTTTGATGATAATAACATCTCAGCGTGAACCGGGAATAGCAAATTCAAAGTTAACATAATTCTCAGGGATCTAGAAAGGAAAACTGCTTTGCTTGACTTCTTTGTTGAGTTAGACCTGGAATATTGATCACTTGGTTCACACTGACTTTCTGAACATTCCCCCAGCCCTCACCTCTTAGTCAAAATATTTCTGATATGTTCAAACTCTGCTCCCTGGTTTGCTGCTTTTCTTTCCTTCACCTCTGTTGTTTTTGAAGAATTAGCTAAGCAGTTAGACTGACGCTCTAAGAATCACACCATCCCAAATTTCTAGAACTTGAAAGTACTCAAGTAAAACATCATAACTAAAGAAAGGACCAACTTAGCATACATATAAATGCCCACTTACATCTATTTAGTAGCTTACATTTCCGTGTCCTTAAGCACCTCCTATTGCCCTCAAGAGCTATCACCCATGTGTTACAGAGACATAATATAACACAGTTCTCTCCTGTCTCTTATTTTAACAATAAATCTGAAAGTCCATTATTTTTAATAAAGAAAATATCCACTTAAAGAACTCTAAAAAAAAAAAAACCACAATGGAGTATTTACCTTCCCTCCTTTCATGACGCCGATCATGAGACTGTGAAGTGCGTTCATGATCATGCCTCCCTTTTTCTCTCATTGGAGACCGATGTCTTGGGGGACTCTGCTTTCTCTGAGGAGAAGACAGAGAGTGTGAAGGATAGGGAGAAGCAGAGCGGCGTAAAGGTGGAGTTACTGTCCTCTGATAAGATGGTGAAGGAGTTCTTTTTCGGCGAGGAGAAGGAGAATGTCTTTGAATAGATGATCCTGATTGTGAGGAAGATGAGTGATGTCTAGAAGATATAGGAGAATGATGCTGTCCTGCTGGGGAAGTGGACCTATAAAGAAAGCAACAACAATAAAAAAATATGTTCAAGAGCTTTCATTTCTAGCCAAAGGAAAATCTTCTTTAAAAACAAAGAAACAAACAAAAAAACCTGAATGTAAAAGTTAAAGCTAAAAGTGTAATAATTCCAAGATAAATTTTAATTCACAATGATGTAAAATCATTAACAAGTTGATTTTTAAAGATCTGACTGATTTTGAAGTCAGCTTGAGACAACAGTTCTAGATGAGACATGCACTGCCCTTCTCCTGAACTTTGGCTCCAAGGCACACTCCCTTTTCCAGGTAACATCCTCCCTGAGCACAGATGGTTCTTACTCTCACGTAAAGTCTGGAACTCACTCTTACCAGAGATAATCTCTGACAGTGTAAATAGGTATTGGAGGAGGGAACCCACAAAGAGCTAAAGAGAAAACATACTAAGATCTAGGAAAGTGGGTGTAAGAACGTCTATAATTCAGGGCTGTGGGAGACGGGAAAAGCTATCACCAGCTACGCCAAACAAAAGTTTGCACTGCCTGGGCTGACACTTAGGATAGGGAAAGAAAGCTAGAGTTAAGGAAAGGACATACTGTCTATACTGTCTTTATCTTAAATAACCTGCCTTCACTCTTGGGCAGCACAAACTGAAATTTAGTTCATAAGCTTTGGTTTAACTGAGGCTTCCTCTGCTCCCTTCAAATCATCTTCTTTGCTGCCAGAGAAATAACTTATAAACTCATGAAGCACATCTGAATCACTCCTATAATCTGTTATGTCTTGGGCTGTGTCTACAATGAATATGCAAAAGGTGTGTGTGACGGAGAGCTAGAATACACACATTTGGGCAATAACTAAAAAGAAACAGGACTAATGTTTAAAAAACAACACTTCAGACATCACATGCTCAGATAAGTATCATATTTCTCAAAGTAATCATTTTGAGGACAGATGTTTGTTCAAAAAAATTATGAGTTCCTGTCAAAATATTTTAGAATTACCTTCACTGCCTATGATAAATATTTTTTTAACTTCCACAATGTTGGCAAAATCATTATTAATCCTAAACCAGGATTCCTCAATCTTGACACTATTGACATTTTGTATTCAGTAATTCTTTGTGGTGGCAGGCTGTCCTGTACATTGTAGGAGGTCGAGCAGCATCCCTGACCCCTATCCACTAGAAGCCAGTACCATCTCCCTCCCATTCCCATTCATGCCGATAAAAAACTACTCCAGGTATCTCCAAATGTCCCCAGGGAGGTAAAATCAACCCTGGTTGAGAACCGCTGCTCTAAACTATGCTGTTTATAAATGATGCCTTAGTAGAACTTTTATCAATAAAAGGTTTAAATCTATAAAATACATGTTACTGAGTCAGGAAAGTGGTCAGATATATAGGAAAGAATTTTGCAAAACAAGAAATTAAGCAAAAAAAACAAAATCACCTTCTGGATAATAGTTGACTTAAAAAATAAAAGTCAGCTAACTAGAACACCACATTATCCTAAACATTATAGTTATTTACGATTCTGCAGTACTTTCAGACTTTTAATAAAAATTGTTATTCCTTTCTCACATAAAAAAAATAAGACATAAACCACCATAGCTTAATTGAGTCTAAACTGAAATTTACTTACTAACAGATATGAGTACAAATGCTCAATGGGTCTTGCCCAAATTTGGAAAACCATTTATGACCAATGGCTATTCAAATACTGAACAGAAAAATCACTGCAAGACTGAGAAATTCTAATTTGACTATCATTTGGTGCTTTCCAATTTCAATTTCATTAGGTTCTAGTCAGTTTGGAAATACCTAAACTGAAAAAATAAAGAATGTGGCTCTCCACTGAACTGACATTTTGGTTAGTTTTGAGTTTATTTCTGGAGTATACTCAAAATTATTTCAGGAATGTCTGCAATACCCTTTGGTGATTTGTTCACAAAACTTAAATAAAATAGTTCATGATACTATCTTTTAAAACACATTACAGTCTAATCACATGTCTATTCCAATTTGGTGTCTATAACATGGAAGAAAAAATTTCAGTTCAAGCTTACATAATCAAGCTGTCATATTAAGGACAGAGCACCAATGTGTTGTCACATTACGGCTTCAGCATTTTAACCATATTTTTCTTCCTACTTATCCTTCAGGGAAAAAATAAGTTTGTTGAGTTAATCATCCATTATCAAAGGAATGTTTGTGTCCACCCTCCACGCCAAATTTATATGTTGAGGCCCTAACCTCCAATGGGATGCCGGAAGGAAGGGAGGAAGGGAGGGAGGGAGGAAGGAAAAGAGTCATTTTGATTCACTGGACAAATGTTAAGTGAGTACCTTTTATGCTAAGCATTATTTTTGACACTGAGGATACAGAAATGAAGAAGACAGACAAAATCACTAACAATAATGATGATTATAATAATATTAACAATAGCAGGTAACATATGCTGTTACTATGTCCACAGCATTGTTTTAAGTGCTTTCGTATATTAACTCATTTCGTCTTCATGATGACAACCCTATGAGGTAACTGAGACAGAGAGAACTGAAAAACAGTCTGTCTTAGTTGTAGAGTCCAGGAGTAGCCCACCAACAACAAAGAGAGCCAATTTCAGCTAATTAATGCAACATACAAGTCTATACAACAGAGTAATGAAGTGTAAACTGTTAGATCCAAAAAAAGTACATCGGAGGACTACATTAGGTGCTTGGTAAGGAAAGGGCCTTTACTAAGAAGATAGCTTTTGAGCCAAGAGCTGAAAATTTGAGGTAAGAGCTTTTCATGCTGAGGACTCAGCAACCATAAAGGAGGCAGGAGGGATGGTGATATATAAAAAGAACAGAAAGAAGACAAGTATAACTATGATTCATGGGAGAATGGAAAGTTCATGAGAGGGTCAGAAAGCAGGCAGGGGACAGAGGATACGGAGTCTTCTAGGTCATGATAAAAGTTCAGATTTTATTCTAAGTATAAAAGAAATCACTGGAGAGTTTTGGGCAGGGAAGTGTCATTCAGAAATTGAGCAACTTGCCTAAATAAATATGTAAGACAGAGAAAGAAAATGCTTCTGTGTGATGATTTGTTTTAGACCTAGTAGCTTGCTCTCCCTTTGCAGCAGGTGATAAATACTCCTCAGAAGGGGAATCATTTCTAACCGAATGATCTACAGAAACTAGAATACTTTTGTTGTGGGAATCTTTTGAAAGATGTCTCCTCCATAAATAAATGGTACTTGAAAAACAGATTTGATTCAAGCAAACTAGTAAGAAGTACATAATACAAGTAAATCTAAGCCAAGTACTAATAATTTTGGTTCAATTTCATTTTTGCATTTATGTAGAAATGAATTAATTTCAAAAACCTCAGTCTAAGAATGGAGAAGAATGTTAACATAAGCATTATTAGCACATCCTTCAATGATATTCAAGTCCAGAATTATGTGCCATTTAATTATAATAATTTTCCAGAATCTGGTTCAAAAGCCTTACATGAACTTGTTCAATCCCATGACTTGAGTGAGCTAAAAACTGTACCTATTGTTGTGATCAAGAGTCAGAAGAGACAAATATCCAGTATCCCTGGCACATGGGGAGATTGTTTTTAAGCTCTAAGAGAGTTGGTATTCCAAATGCAGTAAAGCCCAGAAACAATATACACCAGCATAACAAATATTAAGACAGCTGGCTCCTATCTTCTACCTGGTGGAAGAAGTTAAACTTATCACTTTCTCCTGGGACAGGATGGGGTGATGAGGAGATGGAGAGGCCCAGCCCCTGCCAAGGAACAGCAAGCAATCCAGTCTTAGGAAAGAGGGAGGTAAACAACGGTTCTCAAGTCCCTAGTCCGACTTCTCAGACCCCAAATCTCCTCAGTCAGGCCAAGAAATTGGATGTCAAATAAGGGAGATTCTTGAAATCACTGCCACTGTCCTGGAAGTTCAATCCAGTCACAGGTCATTTAACTGTCAGTAGAAAATTACCACCAGGTAACACCAAACCACAGCCAGACAGAGATGGATTTTGATAGTGTGGCTGGGTATCTGTTATTTCATTAATCTCATTACATACTACACAGTCCCATATTTTTACCAGATTAAACTTTTGGCCTTTGTATGCCGTGTTATGCATTTCTGATTGGACCAATTATTAAACAGGGCTAAACTTCCCAACCACCTCCTGCTACTGAAAACCTCCCCAAAGAACCATTTTCCTCTCAAGTCTCTAATTCCATCAGGCATGACAGACAAAGGGTCAAGAGCACACTTTTTAGGAACGTAAATACCACTCTAGATTTTGGCTGCAAAACAGGAGCTTTTCTGAGTTCAACAGATTTTCCCAATATCACACCTATAAAAGGAAGTCCAAGCCTTGATCAATTGGACTAAATGTAAATGGCTTTTTTGCCCCCTGATGAAGTTATTTTGATATTTATAAAACGATTTCATTTTTAACATGTCTACCATGAATTCAGTATATTATATAATTATGTTCAGCTATATTACATATTTCTTTAAGTGTCTTAATTTTATATCCCTAGCCTAAATTAGTATTCATGTAAAAATACTTTTTAGGTCTATAGACAGGGCTCAATTAAATGCAGAAAAAAGACAATGCCTCAGACAAGCAACTCCCAATCTGAATACAAAGGTTCCACATTAATATTAAAAGATTTGCATATCCTTCATGATATTTGTGCTAATGTCGACTAATTGGGAAAATATTATAAAAGATATTACAAATTCATCAATGTTTTTAAAGTCTGAATTTTAAAATGACATTATTCTCCTTCTTTCCTTTTAGATGGGATACTGGTATAGTGATTGTATTTTTTTTTTTTAAGTATGGTTGATTTACAACATTGTGTGAGTTTCTGGTGTACAGCAAAGTGATTCAGTTATATATATATACTGATTGTGTGTGTGTATATATAGATATAGATAGTAATTGTATATTTTTAAGTGTTTTTTTCTTTTAGAGATATATACTAAAATATATACAGATGAAATGAAATAAGAAGTCTGGGATTTGCTTCAAAATAACACTGGATGGGGGAGGTGGATAGGGGTACAGATGAAACTATGGATATGAGGGTCATTATACTATTCTATTTTTATGTTGTGAAATGCTCCATAATAATGTTAATGTAACATTAACATGTAATTCTTCCATCCTCTATATATAACTGAGTAACACTGGTACATACTGATTCAAGAAACTATCAATTCAGTCTACAGAAATGCTTAGTTCACACATGGATTCCTCCCTGTCCTGTCCTTCATGGCCACAGAATAAGATTCACCAGTCCAGACCATGGTATTTGAACATGAATGGTAGATAATGAATAAATTAAAGAATTAATCCAATAGGTAATAGTCTTTGTCAAACATCTGAAACATTCTGATTTTAATTATTCAGATGTGTGCAATCACTGAAAGAAAATAAGACTGTCAATTTGGTGGTAATTTGCTTATTCTAAGCTGATGTCAAAGTCAGTAAGTTTTTTTTGTTTTGTTTTTGTTTTTTTGTTTTTGCTTTTGTTTTTGTGGTATGTGGGCCTCTCACTGTTGTGGCCTCTCCCGTTGCGGAGCACAGGCTCCGGACGCACGGGCTCAGCGGCCATGGTTCACGGGCCCAGCCACTCCGCAGCATGTGGGATCTTCCCAGACTGGTGCACGAACCCATGTCCCCTGCATCGGCAGGTGGACTCTCAACCACTGCGCCACCAGGGAAGCCCAGTCAGTAAGTTTTGAATGATCACATCTGTCTTTAAAATCTGAGGAAGACTCATGTAGGCATTTATACTCTTATCAAGACATATTCAGGTAATTATAATAAAGTGATTTAAAAAAAATACAACAACTTACTATGCTCTTAATACTATCTTATTAAACCACAAAATTCTGCATTTTGATTAGTATTTTGATCAAAACATATTACCTATCATAAAACCATATTTAACCAGCAGAATGAACTATATGCACTTGTTAGCTAATTTCTCTGGTTAACTACTATCCAAAAAGTTTTTGTGTTTCCTTAGGCCCTTGTTCTTAAACTACACTAATATACTGGTCATTCCTAATTCAGCAAAGAATATAGAATACAGATTTTCATTGATAAAGATGATATTAGAGGTCCACTGAAACACTGCTGAAATATCTAGTTTAGGATTATCTAGATACAGTAGGTTAGGAATACTGATACAAAATATTCCCTTCACAAGTGATTTTCTGACTAAATACCTAACTCAAACTTAATTTTCCTGTGAGCTCATATCTTCTAAAACAAATTACAGAATATAAATGGTTTAGTTGAGTTCCAAGTAATCAAGTATTTTTAAAAGTATTACGGGAAATTGCTACATTCTCTAAAAGCAGAGTAATAAAATAAATCTATAAGGCATGTTTTTTTGGATAAATAAGTGGTATGCAGGCTTTGATCAATGTTGCATAAATAAATCATTGCTGAGTGAAGTCTACCAGTCAAATTGTAAGACACTGATACAGAATTCCTTTAAGAACTATGGCCTGGAAACTACTCGCTTCAAAAGCAACTACGTAACAGAATTTAGTGTTATTCAAATTAACAAATATTCTGGGAAGAGAGTATATTCTTCACTAGGTTGACATGGCCAATAAAGGTTTGGGATGAGAGTACTGAAATCCTCGATGCCAGATTAGTGGCAAAGGCCTAAAGAATGATTAATAACTCTTAAGAATTTTTGGAGAATGGGGAAATCATGAATTTTTCTGGGAGGATATGGACACTCTACCCCTCAGGAAAACATACACAGGCAAATTTTAACTCACAAATCAGACCTCTAAAATCCAGGTTAGTAGCTCCTGGTGTAGAAAGTTGAAGAACTGAGACACAGAAGACAGGGAGAAGGACTTAAAGTCATAGGATCATGTGGCTTTGTTACATCATTTGTCTCACATGTATGCATATGCATTTGGGAACCACCCTTTAAGAAACGTAAGCAATCCCCTATATACAATAGGCCTAGTTAGTCTTACTTTACTTGGAAGGGAACACACATGATTACTGTATTACTTCCACCTGTAGTAACAAAGTTTCTGACAAGATTTTTGTTCACTGCTGCATCACCAATGTTTAAAGCAGTGTCCACCACACACTAGGTATTCAGTAACCTAATAAATAATAAATGTATTAGCATACTTTCACTTAAGCACAACACATCCTGATAACCAAAATACTCCCAATAAACCCATTATAACATCTAAATTAATATTAAATGGCAATTTTCTCCAAAAGGATTTTAGATACTAACCTTTGATTACATACCCCAGAATCTGAAAGCAATGACAAAGATTCTTAAATATACTGCTTGGCTTTAGAATTCTTTATTCACAGTAATGGAGATAAATTAAATTAATGAATCTGCCTTAAAAAAAAAAAAAACACCTGGAAATCAAATCAACTCCTCCTAAATCAAAATGCCCCCTTTCAACCTTGTCAAATACGGCTTTAGAACTCCAGTGACAATCAGGTACCCATGCAGTCCTTCAGTAATCTGCTGCTTAGTTTCCTTAGAGAGAAGAAATAAACCAAGTTCAGATTTTTCTGTACACTGAGCAACAGGTGAATCTTAGGCATACCTTACTACTCCTGGTAGAGATGGCCAGGGAGAAAAAAATGGAAAATGAAGAATCAATCTCTGTAATATTCAATTCCTCATAATACAAAATGTGTTACCATTTCAGTGGTGAACTACCCAGGGATATAAGTTAAGAATCACTTCTCAAAGATTTCTGGGTCAAAATAACAAGACAAGAGCACCAAGAACCATTAGAGAAGAATAAAGACTTCTTAAAATGTAAATCAGCAAGAACATTTAACATAATTTATATCTGATTTACATGTCATTTTCAAAAACAAACCTACCAGATTGAATAAGATAAAGAGTGTATTTTAGGAAAATATGTTCAAGAATTATGGATGCTCCAGTTAACCAGTTTTTATTGCTCCAGTAAGACATAATAATGTTGCTAGGTCCTAGCAACAGCTGACAGAATCATTCTGGTTCTTCTAAGTCACCACAGGGAGGAGAGAAAAAAAAATTGATTCATCTAAATAAGTTAGACAAGATGATCTCTTACCAAGACAAAGAAAGGGCTAAGCTTATCACCAAAATCTTTTTTGGGGAAAAGACTGGGTTTTGTTGAACTTATATATCATAAAACTATTATCAGCTGCTTACTGGATGGATAATTTATCCTGAATGATCGCAACATAAAAAAAGGCCATTTAAGAAAAGTCCATAGCAAACATCATTCTCAATGGTGAAAGACTAAAAGCTTTTCCTCTAAGGGACAAGGCAAGGATGCCCACTCTCACCACTTTTATTCAACACAGTGTTGGAAGTCCTAGCCAGGGCAATTAGTCAAAAAAAATTTTAAAAAGGCATCCAAGTTGGAAAGAAAAAAGTAATTATCTCTACTTGCAGATGGCATGATCTTATATGTAGAAAACCCTATACGTTCCACAAAACAAAACAAACTGTTAGAACTAACAAATGAATTCAGCAAAGTTGCAGGATGCAAAATCAGCACACAAAATCAGTTGTGTTTCTATACAACAATGAACAATCTGAAAAGGAAATTTTAAAAAACAATTCCATCTACAATAGTATAAAAAAGAACAAAATAAAGCATAAAAATTACTTAACGTAAAAAATACTTAGGAATAAACCTAACCAAGGAGGTCAAAGACTTGTATACTGAAAACTACAAAACACTGCTGAAAGAAATTAAGATACAAATAAACAGAAAGACATTCCATGCTCAAGGACTGGAAGATTTAATATGGTTAAGATGTCCATATCATCCAAAGAGATCTACAGATTCAATGCAATCCCTATCAAAACCCCAAAGATAGTTTTTGCAGAAATATAAAAATTCATCCCAAATTTATAAGGAATTTCAAGGGAACTCAAATAGCCAAAATAATTTCAAAAAGTAATAACAAAGAGGATTCATGCTTCTTGATTTCAAAATGTATTATAAAGCCACAGTAATCAAAACAGTGTGGTACTAGCAGAAAGACAGACAAGCAGACCAATGGAGTAAAAGAGAGCCCAGAAATAAATCCTTGCATATATGGTCAAATGATCTTCAAGGGTGCCAAGAACATTCAATGGAGAAAGGAGAGTTCCTTCAAAAAATGGTGCTGGGAAAAGTGGTTTTCTACATGCAAAAAATGAAGTTGGACCTTTACCTTACACCACATACAAAAAATTAACTCAAAAGGCATTAAAGACTGAAATATAAGATCTAAGACTTAATAAAACTCCTACAAAAAAACATAGGGAAAAATCTTCATGACATTGGGGTTGGCAATGATTTCTTGGATACAACACCAAAATCGCATGCAACAACATAAAATTGACAAATGGGACTACCTCATACTTTAAAAACTTCTGTGCATCAAAAAACACTATCAAGAGAATGAAAAGGCCACCTATGAAAAGGGAGAAAATATTTGCAAATCATATATCTGATAAGGGGTTAACATCCATAATTATAATGGATTCCTATAATTCAACAACAAAAATCAAATGGACTCAATTAAAAAATGTGTAAAGGAGGGCTTCCCTGGTAGCGCAGTGGTTGAGAGTCCGCCTGCCGATGCAGGGGACACGGGTTCATGTCCCGGTCCGGGAGGATCCCACATGCCACGGAGCGGCTGGGCCCCTGAGCCATGGCCGCTGAGCCTGCGCATCCGGAGCCTGTGCTCCGCAACAGGAGAGGCCACAACAGTGAGAGGCCCGCGTACGGCAAAAAAAAAAATAAATAAAAAATGTGTAAAGGATTTAAATAGACATCACTCCAAAGATGATATACGAGTGGCCAAAAAAAAAAGCAATGAAAAGATGTTCAACATCATCAATAATCAGCGAAACGCAAATCAAAACCACAGTATCAACTCATACCAGTTAGGATGGCTACTATCCAAAACACAGAAAATAAGTGTTGGTGAGGATGTGAAGAAATTGGAACTCTTGTACACTGTTAATGGTGTACAGCAGCTTGTATGGAAAACTGTATGAAAGTTCCTCAAAGAATTAAAAATTAAACTACCATATGATCCAGCAATCCCACTTCTGAGTACATTGCCAAACAAACTGAAAGAAGGGTCTTGAAGAGATGTGCACACCCATGTTCATAACAGCACTATTCACAATAGCCAAGAGGTGGAAGCAACCTATACGTTCATCAGCAAATGAATGGATAAACAAAACGTGGTATATAGACAATGGAATATTATTCAGCATTAAAAAGGAAAGTAATCCTGTCACATGCCACAATATGGATGAACCTTGAAGACCTTATGCTAAGTAAAATAAGCCAGTCACAAAAAGACAAAATGATTTCATTTATATGAGGTATCTAAAGGAGTCAAAATCAAAGAAACAGAGAAGTAGAACGATGTTTACTATGGACTGGGGAGCCAGGAGATAGGTGGGGGAGTGAAAAGGAGATGTTTAAGGGTTATAGAGTTTCAGATTTGTAAGATGAAAAGGTTCTGAAGATCTATTTCATGTCACTGTGAATATACTGTATATACATATATATAGTATATATATATAAAAAACACTACTAAATTGCCATTTAAAAATGGTTAAAATTAAGAAATTTTATGTTTTTTAAATCATAATGATTTATATGTTTTATAAACATATTAACATTGATTGAAGTATTGATATTTCAATATGGTAAGTATTAAATACTTATACATAGTTCAAAAACACTAAGTAATCCATTGTAGTAATGCCTAAAAGCTTCTGAATAGTAGTTTAGATTCTAAGAAAGTAAGATTATTTAAAATATACAATCCTACTTACCTTGGCTTGTCTCTTTTTTCTCTTTGTCTTTCAAAATCTCGTCCTCTGTCCTTTCCATCTCTTGGTTTTTCTTCTATCCTGTCTTTTACTTTATATTTTTCTTTATATTTTTTCCCCAGAGCAATATCTTCCTGTATAGGAGGGGGTGGGCTAGGAGTACGAGGTCCTTTCTTCTTACTTTGGTTGCTTTTTGAATTCCTGAAGGTAACACAAAGCTATCAGAAGTCTAAAGACTTTTAGAAGGTCAAATATTTTTTTCATTTTAACAAAGCACTTTTAAAAAATGGTAGCATTCCTTTTAATAACTTGCCATTTACTATTTTATATACTAGCAATCAATATCAAAAAAAATTTACTTGCTACCTA
This sequence comes from Stenella coeruleoalba, assembly GCF_951394435.1. Classification (NCBI taxonomy): domain Eukaryota; kingdom Metazoa; phylum Chordata; class Mammalia; order Artiodactyla; family Delphinidae; genus Stenella; species Stenella coeruleoalba. The sequence continues at coordinate 20,595,484 of NC_137164.1, read as the reverse complement.
CTTCATTAATACTGCTTATTATATAATTTTAAAGGGTATATTTCTGAGAAAAGATAAGAGGTGGAATAGGAAGAGATTCTTTCAGGAAGGAAAATATCATAAAATAAAACAACTGCATGAACTGAATTTTTTTTTTAAAGCTTATTATAGAAAAGTAGATGAAAAAGTAAAAATCACCTATAATTCCATTACCCAAGTATAGCCAATGTTAACACCTTGGATATACGTCCACACTTTTTCCATGTCTCTTTCCCTTCTTCCCTCCCTGCCACCCCATACACACAGTCATAATAACAATGTTTTGTAAAATTTTTTGTACTAAATATAGCATGGGTATCTTTCTATAACAAAAAAGTGGATTTTTTTTTTTTTTTTTTTGCGGTACACGGGCCTCTCACTGTTGTGGCCTCTCCCGTTGCGGAGCGTAGGCTCCACACGCACAGGCTCAGCAGCCATGGCTCACGGGCCTAGCTGCTCTGCGGCATGTGGGATCTTCCCGGACCGGGGCATGAACCCGTGTCCCCTGCATCAGCAGGCGGACTCTCAACCACTGCGCCACCAGGGAAGCCCAAAAAAGTGGATTTTGATAATTATTCTTATGGACTGTACAGAATTTCCTTTAATAGATATGCTCCATAACTTCTTTAAACAATTTCACATTGATAAGTTTTTCAGGTGGTTTCCATGTTTTCAGCATTATAAAGAACAATTACATCAACTATAAATGAAACCTTAAGCACTGTTAGTAAATATTCTTTTAAATCTTTGTTTTAAATCTTAAACATTCATTTAAATCTTTCCCAACTCTTAGATTACAGAGATTGATCCTTTAAATTTTAGAATTTTGTATTTCACGGTTAATCTACCTGGGATTGTTTTTTTGGGTCTAGACTATCCTCTTTAAAAGTTGGCATTTAAAAGCATTTTATCTAAATGCTATAACTTTGAGCCTTTACACATTACAAATTGTCTGTCTTTACTTCCTACCCTGACAACAGTTTGAGCATTTTGGTGTCATATCCTTTTCCCTCAGAGCTCTATAAATATTGTTACAATATTTTGTGGCATTTAGTGTTTTGGATGAAAAGTCCAAAGAGAGTTAATTTCTTTTCCTATGCAGGTTACCCAGCTTTTCTGACTGTATGCATTATTATATTATTCCTTGCAAACTAAAAATTTCATCAAGATAAGCATACATTCTTTTTTTAACCTTTTCTATCACTCAGTGTGCTGCTTCAATCTGAAACCCTAGTCTTTTACTCACTTTTTTTTCTATTTTTATTTCATCAATTCTCCATGTGACCCGAGTCTCTCTGGTTTGCTTTATTATAGTCACTGCATCTCCTAGATCACTCCTCCATTGTTTTCCATTATTCCATCTCTCCTTTTGCTTTCCAATATCTTAAAATATTGGAAATATCTTAAATGTGTTTTCAAATTCAGTAAATTTTCTTTTAGGTTGCACTCATTCTACTAATATTAAATTTGGCAATCTCTTTATTCTGCTATTTCCAGTTTTAAAAATCATTTTTCATCCAAAATATTTTTGTTCACAGATTGCTTTTATTTTCACGATCAACTGCTCTCAACAGATCAATCAATATCCTCTCAAATCATATTAAAATTTTGAATTAATTTCTTATTTAAATTTGTTCCTGTTTTCTGCAACATTGAATGTTCAGCCTGGTACGGAGTTTTTAAGTAGCCCTTTCTCTTCACACATCTGGTAAGTTTTCATCAGCTACTTATTTCACTAGTTATTGTTATTTATAAATGACAACTTAAGCCAAAATCCTAAAACTTACTTCCTGTGACCTAGAGTTCTCTAATCCCAAGATGCCTTAGCTGTAAAAAAGGTAACGGATAGTATCTTCCTCAAAATTGCTGGTAAGATTAAAAACAGATAAAAGCAACTGACTCATAGCAGGTATTCAGAAAATTTACCTCTCTTAGTCCTTATCCCTACTTCTTATTGTCATAGATAGGGTCAACCATCTAGCAAATCAGAAGTTATTAAAATATGACCAAATCTACTTTTCATCTTTGTCTTCTGCCAAAACGATTATTAGTTACATATCTCACTGCATATTTATGAAGTGACTCAAATTTTTAATGTATTTAACAGATAAGTGATGTGTCTACATTTCTACATATTTTTCCACTTAAAAGACACACACTGATCAATAATTGGTAGATAGTAACAAAAATTACTTAAAAAACCATTTTCAAGATAAAATGATAGAGAAGTTCTTGACACAGACTGTATTTTCACATCATTGCCTGTGACAGAAACTAGCTAGGTGTTTACTACACTTTTGTCCTGGCCATACTGTTGAACCATACTGTCTAGACCGTTCTGAAGTTAGATGTGGCCAAATGACCAAGCTCTGGCCAAAAAGAATGTGAGTGAAAGTGATGTACACCACTTCCAGGCCTAACTAATAAGACTCTCATACTCCAGGTAATTGTAAACTATGTAACTAAATAAGTGCAATACTCTTAATTTTTTTCTTCTTTGGTGTCCTCAAAAACCTAAGAAAGTAAAGCCATGGTCAGAAGGAGCCTAGGTACTGAAGCTGCATGTATAGAAGAGTCACCTATTAATCAGAAACACCCACTTCTTACTTGAGTGAGAAATAAACTTCTGTTGTGTTAAATTCACATTCTGGGATTAAGCTATTATAACCACCAGGATTATGCCAGTACACTCACTAAAGTGCAGAATTTCTTCAAATACCTTAAAAAATATATGTAGTTGGAAAACATAGTTGTGTTACAGAGTTTGCAAGTAACTTCCAACAGAATGGGCCAAAGTTGATTTTGTGCATTCTGAAGTCAACAAGATCTTTCAACATTTTTTTTTTTAAGTCAAATGATTATCCTTTAGTGGCAAAGAGCCCACTTCCTATTTGTGGCACACAGCTCAATTATCTACTTCTATCACTTTTAGAGCCTTTTTCTCTCTCTCCCCAAAACTTATTTTTTTTTGAATAGCTTTTGACATACTTCACATGTTTCAGCTTAAAGCTTTCCATCAGGCTCTCTCTCACAATAAATGTCTAAGAAAACTGCCAATTTTCACAGAGAAGTGTGAGTCTTAATTTGTCTGTGATTATCTCTGTCTACTCAATATGATAATCATGTAAAACCAAGGAGTTTGTTTACCTGACTGTCACCTCAGTTGATTTACTGGCATTGGCTGCAACATTCCATTGAATTTTAACTGATTCCAATCCTTAACTTGTTGAATGTATTCAGTTTATAGTATGATCCACAATGTAACTAAAAGTTGATGGTCTGACCCACTCTAGGCAATGTAAACTGCACAACTACAGAAATGCTATATCCAATTCAGTGTTTTCTTTGTACCTTTAATGTACTGTTTTCCAGATCCTTCTGCTTCTATTATTAAATTAATGGTGCATCTTAAAGTCAATATCTTATGATACAGAAATATAGTAGTTAAATCAATGTGAGTAATTATTATGCTCAATATTCATCAAAGTATAAGTGAGTTACTAACAAAGCAGTAAGAGAAGACTACATGAAAACGAACAGGATGAAACTAACCCTTCATCTAAATAGTTATAGAAACTTTCTACGAAGAGATTAAGTTTTGAAGATTTTATAAATATTTAGAAAGGATTAGAAAATGAAAAGGAGTATTTCTGGTATGCTGGCAGTTTTTTGGGAAATGAATGGAATTGAGGGAAAATTATATAATTGGTTAATCAAAAGAATAAAGAGCAAGTGGGGTAAATCATATCACTGTATAGTTCAGCTTCTTTCATATCCCTTTATTCAATCTTAGGCACAAAGGAGAGAATCAAGTCAACTGTACAGAGTGCCTTATTACAATACAAAGCTCTTTGCAGAGTAGGTGCTGTGGGGAGATAGAACAGTGAACCATGAAGACTGCAATCTTCAAGGAGCTTAAATTTAATAGAGGTTGTAAAACATATGTGCCACAGCTAAAATATAATACAAATAGCAATTCGTATTAAGTGAGAGGTATAAATAAAATCTGATACATAAAGGGAACAGAAATTATGTTCAGTAAGGAGAAATGGGAAAACTTAATGGAAAGACAGAATCTGAGCTAGATATAGATGGACTGAAGGTGATGAGTGTAGGAAGAAGGCTGGACAAAAATATGAACAAGAGTGGAAACAGTGGAAAGATCAAAGTATGAATGCTATTCTAAAAAATCTGAATTTCAGTCAAACTACTAAATTTTTCAATGGCATAATAAATTAATTGTAATTGTTATTTTAAGATTTCTCTCACAACATCTGTAAAGTGAAGGGTTAGGGCAGCTGAATGAAAATGTTTATATGTGTGGCAGAATGGACACTAGATAAATAGAGTTAGTAGGATGATATAATAAACTAGGTAAAAAGTAAATGGAATCTAGAATAGGGTTAAAGCCTCTAGAAACTAGAAGGAGACAACTATGAGTTTCATTATGGGTTCAAACAGACATTTGCCAACTGGTCAAATATTGGGAAGAGGTTTTTAGTTTAGCCTTTTTCTTAAATAATAAATTAGTGTATGTCCTTTAATAAAATTTAAATAGTCCACAGTGACATTAAATGAAAAGGTACCTCCTGCCTTATTCTCAACCCCTCAATGTAATTTATTTCTATCTTTATTCTTTCAATTGACTACTACAATAATTCTAAATAATATATTCATACTGCTTCATACATACTATAAAGAATTTAATCTCTTGATCATGTACACAAGGAGACAAGAATGTTCATTGTGCATAATCTGTAAGAGCTAAAACCTGAAATCAACTTAAACGTTCAACAAAAGAAAAGTAGATAAATACATAAATACTAATATGAAAGAACTACAGCTACATACATCGATATAGATAAATGTAAAAAAAGTGCTAAGTGAAAAAGTTACAGAAGAAAAGTTGTATCTATATTAAGATTAAATAGATGAAAGTAATACTATATATTATAAGATAATACGTATTATGGAAGTATAAACACACATGCATAGGTATCATAAACAACAAATTCAAGAGGGAAGGACCAGAAATATAGCTGTTTATTCTTAAAAAATAAAAAGCTCTGAAGCATATACAGATGGGACACAAACCTTTGCTTTATTGTTCTCTATAATTTTCTTTTAAATGGAAACTTTTCACACTTTTTTCTTAGAAGAAAAAAGTTTACATTAAATACTGAATGAATTAAAAGTATCTTTATGTAATCTACCAAGTAATTCTTTTGAATATCACTTCAGAAAAAGCTATTTCATTCTGGCACTATTTATCACCCTACTGACCTCTGCTGGTCCAGCAAGGGAGAGGATACTGCAGTTGTCTTCCTGTCTTTCTTGCTAGTTGAAGATGACGACTTAGGGCTTGATTTTCGCTTTGGAGATTTGCTAGACTTTCTTAGAGAAGGTGATGGAGATAACTTTGATCTAACCACTTCTGGTGAAACCTTCCAAAAGAATTCAGTAACTCAATTCAGAAACTCTTCCAATCATGGTTGTTATAATCAGACAACAAAGCACGTGTTTTTAAATTATACCAAACTTCAGATGAAGTATTAAGTGTTATGATAGCGACCACATATTAATATTAGTCTGGCTCCTGAACCTATGCTGTTAACCAATACTAACTGCCCCAACATAACACTAATATCAATAAAGCAAACTAAAATTATGAAATTTCAAAATCTCCTCAGAAAAAAAAATTATATTCAAATATATTGTATCTTTCTACTCTTTAAAAAAGAAACAAGTATTCTAGAAATAGCATGGGCCTAAAAACCAGATGTACATAGATTCAAGTCCCATTTTACATTAGCTGGTGACTCCAGGCAACAGAAACTCAGTTTTGTTTATTCAATAACAAATATATGTCCTATTTATCTAATAGAGAAATGTGAAGATTAATTAACATATGTGAAGTATCGATATCCTAATACAACTTAAGATGTAGCAAGCAGCTAATGAGTTCTCTGATCAGTACTCATTTTGATGTTAATTACTAACAAATTTCAATAAATAGCATACCTCCTTTTTAATAATAATTTCTTCTCTTTTCTCCATGTTTTCTTGTTCCAGCTTCATTAATTCCCTCTGTATCTTTTGACGCTTCATTTCCAATGACAACTCATGAACATAATCATAATTAATATCTCCATTGTCAGAATCTTTAAAATAAAAATTCCATTACTTGTCGGAAACTATAATTATCTATACCAAAAATTAGAGAAAAATTTTCAACTATTTTTTATACAAATTAAAATGGTAGATTCTTTAACAAGAACAACATACTTCAAAAAGATAAAAGAAATATACACTGTTTCTGTAAAGAATTAAAATCAATATGGCTAATTTCTTTATGAAAACAAACATTTTTAAGGTTCCTGGGTTTTCTGGAAGTGATTTTGGGCTGTTTGGGTTTTTGGTTAGGAGACGGAATTTTTAAAAGATACAATTAGGGCTTCCCTGGTGGCGCAGTGGTTGAGAGTCCTCCTGCCGATGCAGGGGACGCGGGTTCGTGCCCCGGTCTGGGAAGATCCCACATGCCGCGGTGCGGCTGGGCCCGTGAGCCATGGCTGCTGAGCCTGCGCGTCCGGAGCCTGTGCTCCACAACGGGAGAGGCCACAGCAGTGAGAGGCCCGCGTACCGCAAAAAAAAAAAAAAAAAAAAAAAAAAAAGATACAATTAAAACACTCAGCTATAAATTCTAAGCATTAAAGGCACCAAAACCTTCAATATTTCATGCTGCATATGATATGATTATCTTCTTCATTTTCTTAAAGACTCAGTATTAAATTAAGGTCACATTAGGTGTGCAATACTGTTTCCAGTTTTGTTGCTTTTTAAAAAATTAATATCCTAACTAATTTGTATCTAAAAATAAAGTTAAGTAATTTTAATACTAATGTGTACATGAGCTAATTTCTGAAGGATCTATAACATTTTCATTATAAGTGATTTGTACTAGTTTCTTAGACTAGAACTGTCCATCTCTTCAATGGATCTGATAGCATGTATCTATTTCTATTCATCCTTTCCAAGGAAAAGAATCTGAGGGTTGGTTTGGGTGGGGGAAGAGTGGTGTGAAGAACTATTTCATTACAACATGTAGTTTTCAGAGGCTCCTGGCACTGCTACCTATTTGCTAATAATGCCAAAAGCCTGGAGGAGGAAATTTCACTGACTTCTATTCTAACACATGAACACACTGGGCTTGACCGATTATAAACTGAGGTGCCTTCTCAAGCTATACTTTTAGCACTTAAGATCATCACTTCCTAACCTGGGGTAGAGAAATAAAATGAAGAACTAAAAAACGATAAAGATAAGGAGTCCTACTTGATTGCTTAAAGCACAAAACAAACGGACATCACTGGCATGTACAGGTAAATACATTAGAATGAAAACTATCCATTCATGCTTGGGGACTAAGAGGGTAATTATATATCTTATTATCTGTGTCACAAAACTTGATTACTCATCTTATACTGGTGTATGATGATAATTTCTCAGTAAATACATAACACTGACTAAATCATGCTTTTCAGTCAGCAAGCAATTACTAAATATTCATGGGCATGCAGTTTTTACTACACAAAATAATTAAAGATACTGAATTTAATTAAATGAATAGTGGCTATCTCTAGTTATGATTTTACACTCCGTTGAGACACTTTACATCAGTGAATAATAGGGTTCGATGATCCAGTTTGTTGTGTTCTTAAATTATTAACAGATAAAATTTCATTACCACATACTAAGGGTAAAACAAAGGAAAGGGTAATTAATTGAGAAGAATGATTTACAGTGTTTCTGAAGGTATTATCAATAATGTTCTGCTCATCTAAAAACTGCTCTCTGGGAATATCACCCATACAGAACACATGTAAAAAAATGACAAATTGGCTTTCAGTCTTTAATCCCTAACCACTCAACCAAGGGAGAAGTGCGGGTAGGGAGAGACCTGAGCAGTTAAAATATATGTCGAAGTCAAGGTACTATAGCTAATATATTTTGCTTAGAGGGAAAGCTCTCAAGTCTTTACTCAGAAACTACTTATTCTAACTTTACGCATATCTGTTATAATCAAACATAAGATGTTTTCCCAATCTATAAGAGATGGGCTATGAAGTAGGCACAATGCAACTGATAGTCTGACAAAAGAAAAATCAGAAAGCACAAAACATTAGGAGAGGACTCAAAAACAGAGTCTGAGGAGGGGAGGGATAAATTGGGAGATTGGGACTGACATATACACACTGTTATATATAAAATAGATAACTAATAATAACCTGCTGTATAGCACAGGGAACTCTACTCAGTACTCTGTAATGGCTTACATAGGAAAAGAATCCTAAAAAAAAAAAAAAAGAGTGGATATAGGTATATGTATAACTCAATCACTTTGCTGTACACCTGAAACTAACACAACATTGTAAATCAACTATACTCCAACAAAATTTTATTTTAAAAAAGGAGTCAAACCATTTAATAAGTTTAGAAAATGTCTCTCGTATCTTACAGCTTAAGGTTATCATTACAATTACCTTAGAATCATCTATATGAATCAGCTGTTATAAGTCATCAGGAAAATATTAAATATAATTAGAATGGCACATTTAACAGGCAGAGATTTTTTAAGAATATGTAACAAAAATACATCTAGTACATAATGTTGACATTCTTTATATATAAAGAACTCTTACTAATTAAAAGAATGGGCAAAGGACATGAACAGATATAAACACAAAAAGAAACACAAATGATATATAAATAAGCCTTTTTCATGTATTAAAGAGCCATTTTTTTCCTAATTATAATATTTGGTACTGGCAAAGGCACAGATAACAGGCATGTTCATTCTTTGGATGTAGCAATGTAAACTAATATTTCTAGCCTGGAAAATAATTTGGCAGTATAGGTAAAAGCTTTAAGAATTCATACCCTTTAATATGACAAATTTACTTCCAGCAATCTACTGTATGCAAGTAATCATATTCAATAGATATAAAAATAAGGCTTTATATTTATACTCTTCTACACACATTGCCCCATAGAAAGGTTTTTCCATGTCATACACAAAGGTAAAACATCTTCATTTTAACATCTGCAAAGCATTTCATGATATGAACATATCATAGTTTAACCATTTTCCTTCTGACATTTACTTTGTTTTCAATAGTTTGCTATTATAAACAAGACTTCAATGAACATCTTGATACCTACCTTAGTTTACAGGAGCAAGTATTTTTTTTAGAACAAACTAGATTTGCTGGACAAAGGTAAGTATGATTTTTATTTTTAATATTGCCGAATTATACTCCAAAATAGCTTTACCAATGTAAACTTCCACTTGATAATACTAGTAGTTTTCATTTCTGCCAATCTGATGGGTGAAGAATGCTATTTCTATTTCCACTGGCATTTCCCTGTAGTAAGGCTGAGCATTTACTGTCCATTTCTATTTCCTCTATGAATTTCGTAACCAATTTTTGTTTCTCTTCCCTATTTTCCAACTGGACTATCTTTTTCTTATATATTTGTGGAATTTCAATATAGGTTTATACAGTGCTTTTATTATATGGTTACACATTACACATGTCAAATACTTTCTTACAGTGATCTATTTTTAATAGATCACTTGCGTGTTTAGTTTCACAAAAAATTTTGAATCCTCATATAATCAAATCTTTTACAGCTTCTGGATTTTATGCTTTATTTTAGGAGGATGTACATACCACCAAGATTGCCAAAATATGTTCATTCATTTTCTCCTCTACTGAAATGATACTTTTGCTTTTTATATTACTGCACTGGTCCTTATGGTAAAAAATATGATAAATTTAGGGAACCAAATAAAAACAAAGACTTGGGAGTGGGGAGCTGGAAACACAGAAAGCAATCGGATAATGAAAAGTTTTGTAGGTACAAAAGAATTTGTACTTGATCCTCAAGGCAATGGGAAATCAGAGAATTTTAAATAGGGGAATGAAATGAACCAATTTATTCTTTTAAAAGCTCACTCTAACTCAGAGAATGAGAGAGGTATTTGCAATACATATATCTGATGAAGATCTCATATTCAGAATATATAAAGAATACTCAATTAAAAAAAACAGTAACACAATAAAACAGTAGGCAAAAGTCGAGAGTAGAATTTATAAAACAGGTTGTACAATGGCCAAAAATGTGAAAAAGTTCTCAATTTCATTACTCATTAGGGAAATGCACACTAAATCCACAAAAAGATACTACCACACACCTCCAGAATGGCTAAGATGAGAAAGGCAAAAAACAACAGAGAAAGGAGAATCATTTTTGACTTGACATTATCCACTAAAGATGAACATATGAAAACTCCATGGCCCAGCAATCCTACTCCCAAGCATAAACTCAAGGGAAATGGGTACATGTTTACCAAAGATTTGATTAGGAATAGTAATAGCAACTTATTCATAACAACCCCAAACTAGAAATTACTCAAATGTTTATCCACAGAATGAATAAATTATGGTACATTCAGTGAAATACTATATACCAGTAAGAATTAATGAACTATAACCATACGCAATAATCTCACAGACATACTGTAAGCAAAAGAAGCTAAGCAGGGACTTCCCTGGTGGTGCAGTGGTTAAGAATCCACTTGGCAATGCAGGGGACACGGGTTCGAGCCCTGGTCCGGGAAGATCCCACATGCAGCAGAGCAACTACGCCCGTGCGCCACAACTACTGAGCCTGTGCTCTAGAGCCCACGAGCCACAACTGCTGAAGCCCACGCGCCTGGAGCCTGTGCTCCGCAACAAGAGAAACCACCGCGATGAGAAGCCTGCGCGCCGCAAAGTAGTCCCCGCTCGCCGCAACTAGAGAAAGCCCGCGCACTGCAACAGAGATCCAACGCAGCCAAAAATTAAATAAATAAATTTATTAAAAAATAAAAAGAAGCTAAGCACAAAAAGAGTACATGCTATAGGTTCTATTTATATAGAGCTCAAAAACAGACAAAATTAATCCATGGTGGCAGAAAATCAGGACAGCAGTTATCTTTGGGAGATGGGGGCTGGGAGGCAGTAACTGGAAAGGGAGTACAAGGGGGCTTATGGGATACTAATAATTTTCTATTTATTTATGGGTGGTGGTTATACAAGGCTGTTCTGTTCATGAAAATTCAGTAAGTGGTACACATGAATCATGCACTCTTCTGAACATATTATTATACTTCAGTAAAAAAAATTTTTGTGAAGCGTATTCTGCCTTTAAGTGAAGAATGATTTAGGAGACAAGGCTAATCTCAAGGCATGAGGTTAGAAGGTTATTTAATAAAATATATTTATAGGCAACAAATATCTTAAGAACTAGAATATTAGTAGTAATTTAGAGAAACAGATGGTTCTGAAAGACATTCAGTAGATAGAAATGTTCAGAATTCCATAAATGTCTGGGTTGAGGGGAAAAAGTAGTATCAACAATGACTCTCAGAAAAGGGAACTCTCTTGCACTGCTGGTGGGAATATAAATTGATACAGCCACTATGGAGAACATATGGAGCTTCCTTAAAAAACTAAAAATAGAATTACCATATGATCCAGCTACTGGGCATATACCCAGAGAAAACCATAATTCAAAAAGACACATGCACCCCAGTGTTCACTGCAGCACTATTTACAATAGCCAGGTCATGGAAGCAACCTAAATGACCATCATCAGATGAATGGATAAACGAGACAGATGAATGGATAAACCATAATTCAAAAAGACACATGCACCCCAGTGTTCACTGCAGCACTATTTACAATAGCCAGGTCATGGAAGCAACCTAAATGCCCATCGATAGATGAATGGATAAACATATATACAATGGAATATTACTCAGCCATAAAAAGGAATGAAACTGGTCATTTGTAGGGATGTGGATGGACCTAGAGACTGTCATACAGAGTGAAGTAAGTCAGAAAGAGAAAAACAAATATTAAAAAAATATATTAACGCTTATATGTGGGATCTAGAAAAATGGTACAGATGAACCGGTTTGCAAGAAGAAATAGAGACACAGATGTAGAGACAAACGTATGGACACCAAGGGGGGAAAGTGGGGATGGGATGAATTGGGAGACTGGGATTGACATATACACACTAATATGTATAAAGTAGATAATTAAAAAAAAAACAACGAAACAATGACTCTCAGGCTTTTGGGAAACCAGTAGGAAAGTGGTGCCCTTAAGATATGGGACTCAGATGGAGGTATCCAGTTGGTAGATGCCTCAATTAAGAGCTCCAGATATTGGAGTCATTAATACATAGATGTTAATGATGCCCTGGGGGCATGATTTCATCTGGAGAGAAAAATGGAAAATGAGAAAAAAAGAAGTCTTGGTAAAGGGGAAACAACTAAAAATTTTAGAAGCTGCTTCTAGAGACAAGTGGTTCTCAAAGAGTAGTCTGAGGACTCCTAAGGATTCCCAAGACAATTTCTAGAGTTCCAGAAGATCAAAATTATTTCTATAATACTACGTTATTTGCCTGGTTTACTCACTCTCTCTTGAGTATATAGTGGAGTTTTCCAGAAGTCACATGATATGTGATATCAGTAACAGATTGAATGCAGAAGCAGATATGAAAATCTAGAGGTCTTTCATTAAGCCAGTTAAGAGTTCACTTTAAGAAGTTAAAAAGATTTTCAGGGAGTTTCCTGGTGGTCTTGTGGTTAGGATTCGGCGCGTTCCTGCTGTGGCCCAGGTTTAATCCCTGGTTGGGGAACTGATCCCACAAGCCTAACGGTGTAGCAAAAAAAAAACCCCAAAATGTGCAAAAACATGTAAAACACTGCCACCTCCTCCAATTTCTATTTTTGCTTTGCAAAGCATAGCTATTTTCCATAAAAGTATATGTTAGGTTTACTGCTGTCATTGTTAAATAAATTAATAAATATTTTAAAATGTTCTCAGAACCAATTTCTAATATGGAGACTACTGAAACAGATAATCCACAAAACAAAAGTTCTTTGGGGTCTATAAAAAGAGTGAAAAGTGTCCTGAGACCTAAAAGTTTGACAATTACTCATACAGATCGACTTCTTCTGAGTCTAGCTAAAATTGCTATTCACTTTAGACTGAAAATGCAGAAGGTAAATATATTAAATGAGCTCAGTCTAACTCCATGCTTCAATATTCCTTAAAACAGAAAAACCACAGAGATACACAACAATCAGAACCTCAAGAGAAAGAGTAAGAAACAGCAATGTATTCTGTATGTAAAACTACTATAAGAGACATTTACTCACCTTTTAAAAGAATTTCACATATAAAAGCCTCTTGTAGTAAAATCACTTTCGTTTTTTAAAGATGATAGTCTGAGCGAAGCCTTGGGAATCAACATTTAAGGGATAGACAGCATACAAGGAGCCTCTATGTAAGACCAAAGGGCTTCAACAGGAGAACAGAAAACCTGACAAACGATAGATGGAAGCCAAGGGGAAAGTGTTTCAAGAAGACAGAGCCTCTGGGATGTGTCACATGCTGCAGAAAGGTTATAGAAGAAGGAGACAAGTATGTCTCCTTTTATTCAGCAAAGAGGAGGTTATTGTGACCTTAAAGAACAGTTTTAGTGAAGACAAGCGTCAGAAGACTGAATAAATATGAGGGGAAAAAGTAGAATTTGGTTGTAAAGTGGGAATAAGCAGGGTGATGGCTCCAAATAATATGGGGAAAAGAGAAAATGTGCCAAGATGGATGTTAAAGCTGTAAAAGACAAGGCAAAATAAATGAACAAGACTGCAGAGGTGGGAGGAAATCAGGGGAATATAACTTTATGCAGCAGGAGGGAGGCCCCTTGTAAAGAAAAAGAGGGAAGTGAAAAAGTTTAGATGTGAATGAAAGACTAGTTTATAGGTGTGGTGGCAGGAAGTTGAAAAGAGTTTGTGGATAAAGAAGACTTCCCTGGTGGCGCAGTGGTTGAGAGTCCGCCTGCCAATGCAGGGGACATGGGTTCGTGCCCCGGTCTGGGAAGATCCCACATGCTCGCGGAGCGGCTGGGCCCGTGAGCCGTGGCCGCTGAGCCTGCGCGTCCGGAGCCTGTGCTCCACAACGGGAGAGACCACAACAGTGAGAGGCGGGGCTGGAAGGTTTGAGATTTAAGGAGAGGGTTTGAAAGAGCTACTATAAAGAAAAGGAGCAAACTAACTTAGGCTTTTCTGAACCTTTAAAATGTTCAACAATTAGCATGCATTATTGTAATGGGAATAGAAGTTTCTATTTTGAAAAATAAGCAGCCAATATATTTTGGAATGTATTTTATAAAAAATAATTAAGATGAAAAAAAAAAGTTGAGTGTGTTAAGAGTTAATCCCTTAGAATTTAGGAAAAGTTAGCCATTCATCCTTGAACAGTTAAGGCTTGTAATATTTTATTTACTGCTATTTTGTAGGAGGTATTAGATTTATTTATGAAGTCCCATGAAGTAATCATAGAGAAGTTTCCTACTTGTTCTTAGAAGCAATGTTTTAACAGACAATACTGTATAAAGATGGAATGGATTTCCTTAAAAAGTACTGATGTTCAAATTACTGGACAGCCATTTAAGGTACTTTTCAAGTATTAGTAAGTTTTCAGAGATAGTTCTTAAATATAGTAGTAAACATTTTAGGCTTGCAGGCTCTTGGCTGTCATGGTACTCAATTCATCTATTGTAGCTCAAAAGCAGCCACAGAAAATATGTAACCAACAGACATGGCTGTTCTCCAATAAAACTTTATTGCAAAAACTGGTGGCAGGCCCACAGCTATAATTTTCTAGCCCCTGGTTTCAGTTTTCAGCTATCTGATGAGGAAGCTGCTTACATCCTTAAACTCTTTAGTTTTGTCATCTATAAGTAGAGTAACAAAGCTACTGATTTAATGAGGTAATTATATGTTATATTAAAATGCCCAGTACACCCAACACATTCAACAAATGTGAGTTCCCCTTCTCTGTATTTGGTAGTGTGAGGCTACAGTGCTCACATACCAGATCACAGAAGTAGAGAAGAGAGAACATTCATGGTGTGGAAAGTAAATGCTTACTTGTTAAAGACAATGACTCAAAAATAATTTTGCTAATTTCTTACGAACAAATTCCAGGTCTCAATTATCATCTGATTTCAATTTCTTGAAAGATGAAATCCAACAATGTTTTAGAAATAATTTTCCTATGTCTTTAAGGTTTAAGAATCTCACTTTTAATATTTTATGCAAAACAATAAACATAAATTTAGATTCTTTTAAATCTTGGTACTGAGGAACTTAAAAATTTACAAATGTAATAAAATTCCAAAGGACTGTGATGCTGTACAGTAAGTTCTAGGGAGAATAGCTTTCTTTGCTTTTGTTCTGCTACTATATGCCATTTTCTGCCTTATAGCTCAGTAAGATAGACACAAGTCAATTAGACAATTCTGAAACTATAGCTGGAAAGTGTTTTGAAGCCCACAGGAAGTCTACAAAGTGAATAATCAATAAATTGACTATATAAACAAAGATTTTTTGAAACTCACCGTCTCTATTAGTTTCCCATTCTACATTTTCTTCTTCACTTTCTGGAGTTCTCTCCTTAGTGATTTTTATGTCTTCCTTTTCCCTATGTCTCCCTCTTGAAGATTCTTTCTAAAAAGTACATACATACACATGGGTTATTATATTTATAAAAACTACATGAGGTAGTTACTATAATACAGAATATTTCTAACTTCATCTTTGTTTTATTAGAGAATCAGTCTTGCAAATAATCACGCATCCAGTAAGTAGAGGAAGTAACACGTTCTAGAGTATCACGATGAAAAGACTGTACTATTATCTGTTTTACTAAAGAACGGCAACTTGGTAAATGTTTGAAGTAACTAAGATTTTAAAAGATACAACGAAAATTGAATAATAAGCATTTGGTAGTATACTACATACTCAGTTTCTACGTGAAAATTACAGGGGTAAAGTTTAAAACGGATAAAGTACAACTGGAGGAATTGTAAGTGACTATTTTAAAATGACTTAAAAAGGTTACACCGTTCACAGTAGATTCTCAAATATAATTGCTGATCTAAGACTTGTCATATACTAACGTAAAAGCATTTACCTACAGCTAAAGATAAATCCAAACTCATCTAATAATTTTATAAATGCTTTAAAAGGGGAGATTTTCCCTGTTTTGATGAAACCAAAATGGTAACTAAAATAGTTAGAAAAGTTACCTTTACATTTCAGCTAAAAACCAAAAAGTTTTACATTTTATTCCAGGTATAACAGTAGCCTATAGACAAAGCAGGACAACAGTGATTCAGCTCGTAAAATTTAATTAAATATCCTGTTACATAAGATGAAGACTCTAAACCACATTTTACTAGGTGGTAAGAAAATAACCAGTGTCATGGAATTGTTATCTTCCCCCCACCATGTCTCACTTTTATTAACACTAAATCCTGACTATGAAAGACACTAACACACAAGGACATTAAGTGCTGAGAGTTCTTTCTGGGCATTACCAGACATAAAATTTGGCTGCTTAAAACACAAATTAATTTCTCTTTGTCTTCTTTTTAAAGAGCTCTAGCATATAACTGCTCCTAAATTTTACTTATTTAGGTATGAAGTCATGTTGTAAGTATTACTGCTAAACGACATATATAGTTGCTGGTACGACAACAGAGGCTGACAAATATCATTAAAAGATTATATAATTGTATCAGCCATGACAAAACGGTAAAAGGTCAAAAAAAGAGAAAGAAAAAAGAAATGCACTCCTATTTGTACATAAGACAAAGGAGAAAAAGGAACACAATCTATTTTTATTCTTAAAACACATTTTGTGGAGTATCTATGAAGAGCTATTCTATATCCCAGGTAACTTTTGAATGTTCTGTAGATTACACCCACTATAAATATACATTAGTATGTGCTATATCAAAAAATTTTCATAGAAAGTTATCTTCAAATTACTGAATAATATATTCTGGGTTTTTCTGTCTATAAGGTATCAGACTACATTTGTCTATATGTAGTTGTAATACCAACTACAAATGTAGTTGAAAAGGGTTTCAGAGCAGTAATTCTGGTACTGGAAAACAAAATAATCTGCAAGTTTGTAACAGAATATTTTTAACAGATTTAGAAACAGATATAATAATCTCAATAAATTTCATTAATAATTTATGTATTTCATAATATTTACCCTACATATTGAAATTATATAATTTTTGTATTACCTATTGTTTTCCAATATGACTCTAATACTGCCCCCAGAGATCACATATAACTTCTATTATTAAGTACTAGAGATTGAATGCAGGCTTCAATATGTGGTGGAATTTCAAGTTAGGAGGTAAGTTTTTTCCTAATACTTTGTCACTATCTCACCTCAAATCATAATAGAGGAAATCATTTTGATAACACCTAAGGCTTAGATCATTTTTTAAAATGTTGTATTTCCTCATTTTTCCACTTCAGTAGTGTATAACTTGTTTAGGCATGTTATTCCTTGTAAAATAAAATTATTTCCCTCTTTCTCTGATCATATTCAAATATAAAGGGTCTGGTATTACTTGTCCCATGTAGTAGAGCATGGTCTGCTCTTTCACCTTCCTGTAATTTCTTGAATAGAATGGACTATCATCTTACCGCTCTTATATGCAAACATATTAATTAGAGGTACAACCATATGATTCTTATGTATTCTAAATTAATCATTCTGGAACATGTACATGTTCAAGTACTTGTTAAAGAACCACAATATTTTAGCCAGTACCCATGGGATATTTTATGAATTCAGAATTATTTGGATTTCAAAATATATTAAGTAACAATGCCAGTAGGGTCTGGAGCAGCAACCTATAATCAAATATACTGATATTTTTGCAGCAAAACATATGAATTCACCAACTGGGTAAAGACTGTATAATAAGCTTCATATCAATTAAAATCAGGTTTTGCTGCCAAATAAGTCTATGCCTAACTTAGGAAAAATGTTTGGTTTTAAATGTCTCTTACATTTCAGCAATGCAATAAATAATTGTGAACTTTACTTTCACTTTATTTCTACTTTATATTACATTCACATTTATTTCTTAAACATTATATGTATGGACAGATTATATTTATTATAAATTTTATTTTTAGATAGTAAGGAGGCATTACCAAGAATACGATCTAAAAAGAAGTGTTGAAGCAAAAAGAATTGAAAACCAATATTAACTGGATTAGCAACCATAATAATAAAATGTTAGGGGTCTTTGAAGTAATATAATTCAATTTCCTACCCCATGCTGAAATGTTTTTCCTAAATATTGTACAGTTATAGAAGTCCTCTAATAGAATAATTTCACAGAAAAAAAGATTTACTCCCAAGGTCTCCACTGATAGCTCTCCAATGTTGCATTCTTTGCTCCCATTTTCAGAAAGTTCTAAATATTAGAAAATTATTTCTTATACTGATCACAACTCTTTTATACCTCTTCAGAATTTCTATTGATTGGAACTAGTTCTGACCTCTAGAATCGTGCAAAACAAATCTAATAATTCTTCCACGATAGCTATTTAAATATTTCAACAGTCACTAAATCTCTTCAATATCTTCTTATATCAGGCCAAAGATACTCTACACACTGATCATACATAAATATTTCACAATTTTCATACCCCTCACTGCTCTGTCATCTTCTCTGGGCACACTAATTTGCCAATGTTGCTTCAATAAAATG
Source organism: Stenella coeruleoalba (assembly GCF_951394435.1). Classification (NCBI taxonomy): domain Eukaryota; kingdom Metazoa; phylum Chordata; class Mammalia; order Artiodactyla; family Delphinidae; genus Stenella; species Stenella coeruleoalba. The sequence continues at coordinate 20,576,752 of NC_137164.1, read as the reverse complement.
TGATAACTAAAATTAACCTAGTCCTGCCAGAGCAGCATAGAGCATATAGCTTCCACCTCTCCTAGTATAGAACTGAAATTATTCTTGCATTAATGAACTTGTTTTGCGGGGGGGTGGGGAGTTTGGGGTAGAATTTAAATAAGAAACTATAATCTTATAAGCTATATAAATTTAAATTACAATCTCACATAAAATGAAGTCTAGAAACAGGGTAAACTTCAGGGCTGGATGATGTAGTAACACAGTGAAATCACTGGAGACCAAATTTTCTTGTTGTTTTTTTCCTTTCTTACAGCTCTGCTATTCCTACTGTTGACTTCACATTAAGGCATATTTCTTTTACCACGATGACAAGCAATCTAGGTTCACCCAGTGTGTGCCTCTCTCCAATCACAAAATAAGAATTTTTTCTTTCAGTCTGAGTAGGCCAACTTCAGTCACATGGCCACATCTGAATCAATAACTGATGGCAAGATAGTAGCCACAGGCTAAATGAATTAGGCCTGGTTCCTGAATCAACAGAATTAGCAAAGAGAATGGGATTATTATGACTAGACTAGACTAATGAGTGTCTAGCAGTGAATCTGGGGTCAACTCCCCAAACCAAAATGCAGCTTCAAAATGAAAACAACTGAATGGATTCTGGGGAGTTCAAAGTAACATACTATACCTTTGGTACTACACTTCACCTCCTCAGAGTACAATGCCACACTTCTGACAACTGCAATAGGCCATTAAAAAAAGACACTTTCCGACCTAGTAAACGTTTTCTCTGTTCACCTTTACTGTTGCATTTTGGACCTTCCTTCTAAGGTCATTTTCCATCATCCTGATGTATATCCTTTTAGACATTCTCTGAGTAATGAAGGTCTCCTGGTAGTCAACACTCTCAATTTTACCAGAAAGCTTATTATTTCCTCATTCTTGAAAAGCAGTTTTGCTGGGCTCATAACTATGGGTTCATACATTCACTTCAGCTTTGAAAATAGCATTCCACTGTATTTTGGCTTCCATTATTGTTACTGATGGTATCAGTCTATCATTCCTTTGTAGAAAGATCTGACTTTTATCTCTGGGTTTTCCAATATTCTCTCTATGCCTCTCATGTTTTGCAGTTATGATATAATATCTACTTGATATGTATTGTGCTTTCTGCAGGCTTAGATCTCATCAATAATGGAAAATTCTCAGCCACTATTTCTTTCAATATTGCCTTTCCCATTTTCTATTTTTTTCCTGGGATTCCAATTAGATGTACATTAGGTTTTCTAAGTTTTTCCTCCACATTTGTGAACCTCTTCAATGTTTTCTATAACGTTTTTATGTGCTGCATTCTGGATAAACTCTTCAACTCCATCTTCCAAGTCACCAGTTCTCTCTTCACAGATGGGCCCAAGGCTTAGTGTCTGACTAGCTCTAATACCTGTAAAAGTCTTAAAGTCACTACCGGCTTTCACACTTGCTGCTCAATCCTTGGTTTCAATTCTGTCTTTGTTTTGCTGCTGTTTACATTCTTGAGAAAGCACGTCAAACCCTTCTCTCAGCAGCTCGAGTTAAAGTTAATGTTAATCCAAAGTTTTCTTCTGTCATTTACTATCACATATTATATCAAAGCTATTAACAATTCAAAAAGCTATTATTAATTTTTAAAAGATTATGGTTCTCACCTTAATGTTTACAAAACTTTTCAACTGGACACTTCTGATTAAGGCTAAAAACTTTTAAATAATGAACAATGCTTATTGTGGCTTTTTGGTCTGAATATTAGCCCAACAACTGAGCTCAGTATATAGCTTTTAGGACAGATATAACTGACATTTTGAAATTTTAAAATGATTCACAGATGTGCAATTTCAGATCCTTTCAACACTACAGAAACACAGATGGTAAAGAAACTTAGATCTACACTAAGGAAACTGTAGTTTATTTTGTTTATACTATACTGAAGAAAAATCCCCTAATAGGGTTATCAGAGATTTTCTTTTATGAGGTGGTCACAAAAATTATACTAGCTCATCTCAGAATAAGCAGAGTCACAAAAAAACAAATAAGATTATAAACTTCAAAAAACAGTCAACAGATAACAAAAATCAGGTCATCTCCAAGCACCATATTTTAAAAATTACAATGAAGAGAGAACAATTATTAATATTTCTGTATCTACGTACCGATTTATACAGCAATGAAGAGCACAGCTACAGGAGATGGGGAGTGAACTAGACAGAAGCATACTACTAACAAGATACTTTAAAAGACATTCTCAAACCAAGATAGATCAAGTAGACAAAGATATGAAAACTACAGATCAAAACAACAGATGTTTCAGATATACTTTAGAACCTGAAAGCCAAAAAACAGAAAATATACCTTCTTTTTAAGCATATACAGAAAATTCAGAAAAACGGACCATATCTTAGGCCACAAAGAAAATCTTATCAAATCTGAGAAAAAGAAATACAAAAAGCAATAATATAGAAGTTATTTTTTAAAAAATCAAAAGAATACACATATAAAACAAACAAAAGGCTCTTCAATCTGAAAAATTTTAAACATGCCATTAAGCAATTATTGGACCACAGGTGAAATACAAACCTAAAGATGAGAATTCCTTAAAAATAATGACAATGAAAGCATGATATATGAGATCCATGGAATTCAGCTAAAGCAGTTATCAGAAAAATGCTTATAGCATTAAATATGTGTGTGTATATGAAAATAAATAAATAAATATTCCACCAATTCAAAAAAGAAAAGGAATACAATAATCCAAGGAGGGAATTAATAAAGAGAAATAAATGTGTTGAAAAGAGAAAGAACTAATACATAAATCCAAAAGCTGATGCAAATAAACCACTGACTAAGCTAATGAAGAAAGAAGGGAAAACGCACAAGTATTCAAAATCCTGTATGACAATGTGAAAGTAGCCATTAGAACAGAGAAAACAGAAAAACGTGATTTCTTTGCACAACTCTATGCAAACTAGTTTAAAAACCTAGACAAAGTACATAATATTCTAGAAAAAAAATTAACAAAACTGACTTAAAGTCAAAAGTCTACTAATTTCCACTGGAAAAATAAATTACTTACAGAACTTCTTCATAAAATAGTACCAGACTCAGGTGGTTTCACATGGGAATTCTACCAAACCTTTCAAGAGCAGAAAATCCTGATACCACTTAAGATATTCCAGAGCAAAGAATTAGGAATATTTTGTTATTATAAGGTACTTGGACTACCTGTGAAGTGCTATAGTATTATTTGAAAGTAGACTTGAATTAATTGTAAATGTAATTGCAAACTCTAGGGCAACCACTAAAAAAGTAAAAATAACAAGTATAATTGATATGTTAAGAAAGGAGAGAACATGTAATAGTATAAAATGCTCAATTCAAACCATAAAAGGCACAAAAACAGTGGAAGACAAAAAATAGGAACAAAGAACAATGGTATAACAAATAGAAAACAGTAACAATTACAGTAGATATTAATACAACTGTATCAATAATTACTTTAAACATCAATAGACTAAACACACCAATTAAAACACAGATTGTCAGAGTGGATCAAAAAACAAGACCCAGCTAGCTATACGTTGTCTATGAGAAACCAACTATAAAAATAAAGACACATATAAATTAAAAGGAAGGGGACGGAGAAAGATATACTATGCTAAAGAGAGTGGGAGTAGATATGTTAATTTCAGACAGGCAGACTTCAGAATAAGGAAAGTTAGCAAGGACAAAAGGGCATTACATGATAAAGGGGACAATTCTTCAAAAAGACATAACAATCCTTAGCATATATGCACCTAACAACAGTGTCAAAATATATGAAGTAAAAACTGATATTACTGCAAGGAGATATACCTGATCCACTAATACATTTGGAGACTTTAACACCCCTCTATCAGAAATGTACAGATCCAGCAGGGAGAAAATTAGCAAGAACACAGTTGAAATCAAAAGCACCTTCAATCTACTGGATATAACTCACATCGACAGACTACTTCATCTGATGACAGTAGAAAACACATTCTTCTCAAGCTCACACGGAACATTCTGGACCATTTTATGGACCATAAAACACACTTTTAAAAGAACAAAAATCATATAATGTCTAATCTCAGATCACAATGGAATTAAACTGGAAATTAATAATGGAAAGATAGCTGGATAATCCCAAAATATATGAAGATTAATCAACACACTTCTACTTAACACATGGGTCAAAGAAGAAATCTCAAGAGAAATTTTAAAATATTTCAAACTAAATGAAAATAAAATACAATTTATGAAAATTTGTGGGTTGCAGTGAAAGCAGTGTTTAGAGAAAATTTTACAGTACTGAATCCATATAGTAGAAATGAAGAAAGCTCTAAAATCAATAATCTAAGTTTCCACCTTAGAAAACTTGAAAAAGAAGAGCAACTGAAATCTAAAGTAAGCTGAAGAAAAATAACAAAAATTAGAGCAGAAATCAATGAAGCTGAAAACAGGAAATCAACAGAGAAAACCCAACAAAACCAAAAGCCAGTTCTTTGAAAAGATCAAGCTTCTACGCAGGTTAACTAAGAAAAAAAGAGAGAAAACAAAAATTACCAATATCAGAAACAAAAGAAGAGACATCACTACAGATTCCAAGGACATTTAAAGGATAATAAAGGAATACTATGAATAATGCTATGCCCACAAATTTGATAACCTAGATGAAATGGACTAGTTACTTGAGAGACACAATCTGCCAAAACTCACACATCAAGAATAGACAATCTGAACAGACTTATATCTACTAAAGAAATTGAATCGATAATTAATAACCTTTCAAAACATAAAGCACCAGGTCCACATGGGTTCATGTAAGAATTCTATCAAACATTTAAGAAACAACTTATACCAATTCTCTATAGTCTTTTCCAGAAGACAGAAGCAGAGGGAATATTTACAGAATTATTCTGAGGCCAGCATTAATACCTAAATATCTAATACCAAAACTAGATGAAGACACTACAAGAAAAAAAAAAAGGACCAAGATCTCTCATGGGCATTGATGCAAAACTCCTGAACACATTAGCAAAATATAAGCAAATGAAATCCCACAATATATAAAAATAATTATACACCACAACCAAGTGGGATTTATATCAGATATGCAAGGGTGGTTCAACATTCAAAAGTCAATTCAGGTAATTCATCACATCAACAGACTAAAAAAGAAAAAAAAAGACATGATCATATCAATAGACAAAGAAAAAGTATTTGACAAAATCCAACACTCATTCATGATCAAAATTCTTAACAAACTAGAAACAGAGGAGAACGTCCTCAACTTGATAAAGAACATCTATACAAAACCTACAGTTAATATCATAATTAATGGTGAGAAACTTTCTTGCTAACCTCAGGAACAAAACAAGGACGTCCTCTCTCACCATTCCTTTTCACCATCATAATGGAAGTCCTAGCTAATGCAGTAAGACAAGAAAAGGACATAAAAAGTATACAGATTGAGAAGGAAGAAATAAGTGCGTTCAGAGATGACATGACTGTCTATGTAGAAATTCTGAAAGAATCAACAAATCTGTAGGTTGCTTTGGGTAGCATGGATATTTTAACAATCCTAAGTCTTTCAATCCATGAGTACGGTATATCTTTCCATTTATTTGTGTCATCTTCAATCCCTTTCATCAGTGTCTTACAGTTTTCAGGGTACAGGTCTTTCACCTCCCTGGCTAAATTTATTTCTATGTATTTTATTCTTTGTGAGGCTGCTGTAAATAGATTTCTCTTTCTGATAGATCATTATTAGTGTATAGAAATGCCACAGATTTCTGTATATTAATCTCACAGCCTGCAACTTTACTGAATTCATTTATTAGTCTAAAAGTTTTTCTGGTGGAGTCTTTAGGGTTTTCTATATATAGTATCATGTCACCTGCAAATAGTTGTGTATACATATTTTAAAGTAGCGGGATAATCCAATAATTTAGTTTTTAGGTTACCTATAGGGAAAAAAATAGAGCGATCCAGAGATAAAAGGTAGACTTTCCTGAATGTAACCTGTTCTGTAGATTTAACTTTGAAACATAAGATACCTCATTAGCCCAGTAGGCATCAGTCTCATAACTTTGAAACCATGAAAATGTTTTATATACTTAGAAAACAAAATTATATTTTTAAAAATCCCTAAAACTAAAATCAAATGAATCAACCCAACTTCATCAATTTTGTGGTTTAACCACACAGACAACTGTTCAAGTGACTTAAAATACAATAATTTGCACTTTGCTATACAGCAGAAACTAACACAATGCTATACAGCAGAAACTAACACAACACTGAAAATCAACTACACTCCAATAAAAATTAATTTTTAAAAAATACAATAATTTGACTATCTCTTCCTAAGAAACATATATCACAGATATTTCCCTCATGGGATATATCCTAAGAACTACCAAGACATCTTAAACTGTTCGAAGTAATCATATTATTAGTAATACGATTGTTAATTATTATTCTGGAACTATTAAATGTAAGATAATGCAAATGAATGTCAACAGGGACTAAAATTTTCAGCATAAGAGAAAAGTGATACAACTATAAAATCAAAGAATTAGGTAAAAGTCTTGCAATTCTAAATTTGAACTATTTGAACTCATGTTTGTGTGCATGTTTTTAAAGAGAAGATACATATGTATTTCCTAGGCGAAATACAATGAAAAGCCCTAAAAATAACTAAACTAGTGGTTTCCAAGTAGTGGTCCTGAAATACCATCTCCCAATAAAAGAACCAGCGCTGTACGTAGGGGAAAATGGCTGACTCCAAGTAGAGGATAGATATAAAATATATACAATGAGCTGGGAACATCTTAACAGAAACAAAGAAACTATCAAGGACTACTGAAGCTGTGTCAATACAGGCAGGATATAATTGGACTTCATCAAAATTAAAGAATATCTTTAAAGACACCACAGGGACTTCCCTGGCAGTCCAGTGGTTAAGACTCCGTGCTTCCACTGCAGGGGGCATGGGTTCGATCCCTGGTCGGGGAACTAAGATCCCGCATGCTGCACGGTGCAGAAAAAAAAAAAAAAAAAGACTCCACAAAGAAAATGAAAAGGCAAGTCACATACTGGGAAATACACATATCCTGCAAATGACTGGTGGTATTCAGAACATATAAGAGCCACAATTCTGTAATAAGACAAACAGCCCAACTTATAAGCAAAAGACATAAACAGACACTTCACAAAAAAATTATAAAAGGCCAATAAACACATGAAAAGATGCTCAACATCACTAATCATCAAGAAATGAAAATTAAGGGACCTCCCTGGAGGCTCAGTGGTTAAGAATCTGCCCAGGAAGATCCCACATGCCATGGAGCAACTAAGCCCATGAGCCACTACTGAGCCTGCGCTCTAGAGCCCATAAGCCACAACTACTGAGCCTGCACGCCACAACTACTGAAGCCCTTGCGTCTAGAGCCCTGCTCAGCAACAAGAGAAGCCACCGCAATGAGAAGCCCGCACACCGCAACGAACAGTAGCCCCTGCTCGCCGCAACTAGAGAAAGCCTGCACGCAGCAACAAAGACCCAACGCAGCCAAAAATAAATTAATTAAAAAAAAAAAGGAAATGCAAATTAAAACCACTATATACCCAGTAGAGCAATGCCAAGTGTTGGCAAGAATGTAGAGCAACTGAAACTCTCATACACTGTGGGTTGAGGATGTAAAATGGAATAACCACTAGGGAAAACTACTTGGCAGTTTCTTATAAAGCTAAGACACATAACATACACATAACATATGACTCAGCAGTTCCACCTCTAGGTATTTACCCACAGAAAACTATGTCCACACAAAGACTTGTACACAAATGTTCATAGCAGCTTTATTCATAATAGCCAAAATAACCAGAAAACCATATGGCCAATAGGCATAATAACCAGAAAACAACTCTAATGTCCATCAACTGGGGAATGGATAAACAAATTTTGACATATCCATATAATAAAACAGTAACCCACAATAAAACAAACTGTTGACACATACTACAACATGGCTGCATTTCAAAAGTATTGTGCTAAAAGAACCGAGACCCAAGAATATATAATATCTGATTCCATTATAGTGACAGATCAGAGGTTGTCAGGAGCCTGGTTTGAGAGGGGACTGACTCTAAAAAGACATGAAGATATGTTCTGGGTGATGGAAATGTTATGTATCTTCATTGTGGTGGTGGTTATACAGGTGTGTACATTTGTCAAGACTCAAATGGTACACTTAAAATGAACACATTCTATAAAGTAAACTTTTAAACAGAGCTCAGGATCTAATACAAAGACCTCCCACAAGCTAAGGAAGGGACATTTGAGGGAAAAGAAAAAAAAAAAGAAAAATAGTGGTACTGGATTAGAGTTAAGAGACATCAATAAGAACTCATGTTTAGCTCAATACAGATAAAGACGGTTGCTTGTAATACTTATAGATATATGCATATACACCAATTAGTATACACTCATATTATTTCATTGCTCTGTCAGCTGAGAGGGCCTAAAAAAAAACAGCACCCCAGTAGGAACAAGCACACCTAGTACCAGATCTCAGCTCGCTCTCTCTCTCTCTCTCTCTCTCTCTCTCCCCCGCCCTCTCCCTCTCTCTCTCTCCCCTAGCCATCAGAGAAAAAGTCCATGCTACCCATACAAAGAGGTCCACATAGAAACTGAGGCCTCCAGCTGACTTCCAGCATCAACAACCAGACATGAGAGTGAAAAAATCTTCAAATGATTCCTGCCTCCAGCATCCTAATACTTTAGCTGAGGTTCCAGACATAAAGGAAGAGATAAGCCATGCCTACTGTGCCCTTTCTGATTTCCTGACAGAATCCATGAACAAAATAAATGGTTGTTATACGCCAAGGTTTGGCAACTGGAACTCCTTTTAATATTATCAAAAAATATTATGTATTTGCAGATCATACAAGGGTAAAGACATTTTTTATATAAAATGAACATTTTAATCTACATTTAAAAATCACAGTAATCAATCATGTACTATATATACATTATCAAATTCCTACCAGGTAGTATATATTGTATCTCCACTTATACCCTTCCCCTTCTCTTCTAAACCTTTTCCTTTGAAATGGGTAAACAACACTCCTCTGTTCTACTTAATCCTATACTCATCCTCAAATTTTTAATTTGGTGACTCTCTACTCTTGCTGTTTTACATTTACTGTGTTTTATTCTTTCCAAAGAATTTTCACATGTACGTCCTCACTTGGTTCTCACTATAACTTGTGACATACTGGTGCAAGAGACTTACTCAGGATAGTTATAAAACTGTTAATAAGGCCTTCTAAGTTAAAGTCCTCCATTGCATGAGTCAGCTTTTTATAACACATATAGTCCTATCTCCTTCCTTATCAGTGAAACTTTTTCCTCATCTAGCCAAAAATATCAAGATGTAGAAAAAGAACAAGGGAATTTTTTTAGGTGGTGTGGGGAGGGAAATGAGGGACAGGAATAGAACTGGGTAGGGGACTACAAAGCAAAGCTAATAATTATGTATACATTCTGGGAGGTACAGTTCCCAGAGACAGAAAGCTTTATGCTAGAAATTAGTTCTCAATTCAGAAAACCAGAGAACCAAGCACTAAGGGTAGGTCAAAATCAACTGTAGTGTGCAAAGTCAACATCAATGGTAGCCTATAAAATATCTGAAAGAGGCTGGAAGTTGGATAATCAACTTACGATTCAGCTAAAGACTGAGATCTGAAAAAGTAATTTGCATACCAGTCATTTTAAATAGATCCAGAGTGGAGGTGAGGATAAATATCAAGTCTAAATAGATTCTCTGAAGATAAGTCATCAGGTTGAGGTGGGGTAGGAAATGATAAAAATGACCTTTGAAAAAATACTGGACAAGGAAAAGGGAACATCATTCTGAAGTCTCAAAAGAAAAACTTCTGAAAATGACTTATTATTGGAACCAGAGAAGGTCATTAAAATGATTAAGAAAAAATATTTTAAAATATATTACACAGATCAGTTGAAACATTATTCCAATGGTTTTAATTTCATATATGAGAAAGCAGATTGACAAAAAAGATTAAGACATTAAAAACAAAGATCATGAAAAATACCGGAGATGGATGGTGGTAAAGATTGCATAACAATGTAAATATACTTAATGCCACAGAACTGTACACTTAAAAATGTTTAAAATGGTAAATGTATAATGTATTTTATAACTTAAAAAAGAAAAAAATGTTTTAAAAGATCAATTCATACAAATAAACTCAGACCATTGCCCATCTGCTCTAAGGTAAGATTTCAGGTGAGCAAGAGATGCTCACAGTGCACCTCTAAATCCTAAACTATTAGATATCCTCCCACAATGATGAATTATTTTATACTTTCTTGAATGTGGCCACAAAGCTTCTCTTAAGAGACAGAGATCCCCTATAGCACATGCATGCCCTAATCATCAACAAATGCTTGAATGTTCCTCCTGACTCTATATTCACAGGTCTAATTTTGCTTTCAAAGCTATTTTAATTGTGTGCTCGAATTATGTAAAATAACAAGTCTCTGTTATAGAAGAAGAAAACACAATTCAATGACTGCATTTGAAAAGTTCCACAGACTGGTGAGAAGTATCCAGTACCATAAAAATATGTTTATTATTTCATAACTGTTCTAAAATAACATATTAGTGTCTGTGCAAATACAGAAAACAGTGCCAAAAGTTAGTAGTCTGTGATGCTATGAGTCTAGCGTACAAAAGGGGCCTTTCCATCTTAGTTAATAGCATGGAAAGCCTGTAGTTAGGCTTAACACCTCCCCTCCACTCATTCTTTTGGTCATCAAATCTTACTGACAATACCTCAAATTAGCCTCTCACCATGTTAAATTCAGTTCCATTATGTTAAGCATGGTTCTGATCACCTAGACCAAACAACATGTCCAAAATATTGCCAATGCAACATATGACCAACATAAAAAATTATTAACAAGATATTTGACTTTCTTTTTTTCATACTAAGTCCTTGAAATTCAGTATGTATTTTATACTTACAGCACATCTCAATTCAGACTAGCTACACTTCAAGTGCTCAACAGCCCCACTGGACAGCGCAGACCTGAGACCATCAGGAGTTCTCAACAATGGCTGCACATCAGAATCACTTTTCATTTATTCAGTAAGTGAACTTACTAGTTCCAGGGTCTGGAGATGAATTGGTAAACAAGATAGATCTCTTCAGCCCTCATCTCACATACACATGCCGTTAATTCTTTCACTCTAGGTGCACAGCTTCACAGGTTCTCAAACACACAAGTCCTTTAAAATATTGTTATTGTGTTGGTTTTCTTCCTCTTCCTAGACTCTCACCCATTCCCTCCTTCATCCCATCTATCCTTCAATATCCAGTGCAAATGTCATTTTCCTCTGGTTCCCCAGGCAGTTACTTATTCCCTCCATTGTGAGCTTTGCTCTTCTCTCTCTGACATACTACCACAGTCTATAGCATTACAGTTTACCTATTTATGAATTGGTCTCTCCACAAGTTCAGGGTTTATCAACCTCAGACACATTGGAGTTGAGGCCAATAGCAGAGAAACGGTGGGATTAGTTTGCAGAAAATCACACACATCCTATCTTAGCCATGCTATGTTATCTATGCGATACTTGCCCCTACATAAACTACATCTGATTTTCCCATAGAAATTCATTATGTGAAGATCAAGAGTCACACATGTTACAATAGGGAATGTACCACAGAAATGATCAGCACCTGTTTTCGTGCCAGATATAGCACTCAAAATAATTAATACCTGCTATCCTAACTTATTAACAGTTTTCTCTAAGTTTGGATAGTGAATTCCCTAAAACCTGACTACTCTTGAATCTTGAGACTTTATCCCTTAGGTGTGCATGAAGTTAAGTGCCTTTGAGGACTATCTCATCTAAGGAAAGCAAGAACCAGGATTTAAATGTCTTAACAAAATACCAACTTTGCTGTCTACTAAAACGATATGCTGAACATATAAACCTTTACAATCAACAACTACTTACACTTAGATATCTGTTAAAAACCTCAATCTCCAATGCCGATATTCATCTCCTATTAAGAGCCTAAAACCAATTTATATTTGAGAAAAAAGGCTAAGAGCTATTCTAATACCATTTATTAGGCTGTCACATTGGAAGAGTCAGTCATGATACTTGTTTTACACATATTTTCTTCACAGCAACACAATAATATAGCTATCATCTCCATTTTACAGATAAAGAAACTGACAGTAGCATTAAATAATTCCTAAAGTAACGTGTTCAGAATATGAATTCCAGATGTCTGCCCTTTACATTAAGTACAATCTACCTAGTGGTATGCTGGAGCCAGTTCACACTGACTCACAAGAGCTAACTGTTAAATTTTTAGGAACTGCACAAGCTGTAACTAAAAATTAAATCATAAAAACAATTAAATAAGTAATATTAAAACCAACAGTACTAATTATTCAAAACTCACTTCCCAAATATTTCAGTACACTTTACTCTTGTGGTTAATTACATTTATTGTGTGTGTGTATTCCCACACTTCCCAACTCTGTATTCAGTGATACCATTTTAGTAGCCTGAAACTGACCATGATGGGAGTATTTACACCAAAGAAATTGGTAAATCCTACAAAGTATGGCTTTCTTTTTTTCTGAGTGGTTGTTAAACATATACCAGCAAACCATGGAGTCCATTCATTATTCTGAAATAAAAAGTTATTTCAAAATGCAATACACATGCTCAGCCCCTACCCAGAAATTCTAATTCAGTAGATTAAGGGTAAAGTACCTGCGTGTGTATTTTGAAAAAGACCATTTCTCCTCCAAAAGGATTTTGATACATACCGCCAGCTGAGAACTACCATTTGAGATTTCTAAAACGGTTTTACGTATCATATCAGACATTAGAAAGCTACATACTTAAGACTGCATTACTTTAAGTCCCCAAAGATGTTTACAAACTATAATATAAAACTGTGACACAGCTTTTTTTCAAGGATCAAAATAGCCAAAAGAAAGCTTCTATATATCGAAAATTATCAAAGAGGTTGCTGCTTATACAATTCAGTAACTTTCGTAAAAAGGCTATAATGAGACAACTAGATATCCATATGCAAAAGAATGAGGTTGGACCCTTACCTCACACCATAAATAAAAATTAACTCAAAATGGATCAAAGATTTAAATGTAAGAGCTAAAGCTCTAAGATTCTTTGAAGAAAACACAGGCATAAATCTTTGACCTTGAATTAGACAACAGTTTCTTAAATGTGACACCAAAAGCACAACAAAAATATAGATAAATTGGATTTCATCAACTTAAAAACATTTTTTAAAGGACACCATCAAGAACATGAAAAGACAACCCACAGAATAGAGAAAATTTTTGCAAATCATATGTATAAGGGACTTGGATCCAAAATACATAAAGAATTCTTACAAATCAACAATAAAAAGACAACCCAATCTAAAAATGGACAAAGGATCTGAATAGACATTTCTCCAAAGAACATATACAAATGGCCAATAAGCACACAAGAAGATGTTCAACATCACTAGCAATCAGAGAAATGCAAGTCAAAACTACAATGAGATTACCGATAGGTATAATCAAAAAATTAGATTAACAGCAAATTCTGGCAAAGATGTGGAGTATTGGAAATCTCACACACTGATGTAAAGAATTTAAAATGGTGCAGCTGCTTTGGAAAACATCCTAGCAGTTCCTCAAAAGGCTAAACATAGTTACCACATGACTGAGCAATCCCACTCCCAGATATAAACTCAAGAGAAATAAAAACATATGGCCACACAAAAACTTGTATACAAATGTTCATAGCAGCATTATTCACAACAGCCAAATCATGGAAACAACCCCAACATTCATCGACTGATGAATGGATAAAAAGAATGTGATATCTCAATACAATGGAATATTATTTGGCAAAAACAAGAAGTGAAATACTGATACATCCCCTAATCTTTCACAAACCTTGAAAACACTATGCTAAGTGAAAGAAACTAGTGACCAAAAAACTCACATATTGTATGACTCGATTTATATAAATATCCAAAATAGGCAAATTTACAGTGACAGTAACTGGAATAGTGTTTGCCCAGGGCTGGTGGTCAACTGAGGGGCTAGGGAAATGACTGCTAAAGGTTATGGGTATTCTTTCTGGGGTGATGAAATTGTTCTAAAATAGACTGTGGTGATGGATACATGACTGAGTATGTGAAAAGCTGCCCAAGTGTACACTTTAAATGGATGAACTGTATCTCAATAAATTTATTGCAAATGCACACACAAGAGCACGATAAATTTCTTTTAAAAAAAAATTAGATCTGGGAAATTTCCATTCCTGACAAACATCTATGTTTTCTTTTAATCAATAAACTACATCATAAATTGTGCTTCTCTTTTGGTTTCACCACTAAATTCTGTGATCATATGTGCTTTCTAGTTCAGTTTCTGTCACCACCATGCCTTGCCTTCACTGTTTTAATTTAAAAGTGTTGTACTGCAAGGCACTTCAACTCTTCTTGGAAGCAAGCAGGAAATGATGGCTGGCTGAATTCCAAAAACTTAAGAATACATTTAAATACTCATGATGTCCACCATGGCACAGAAACCCTATGAAGTTCAGCTTGAGCTCTGCCAACCAGATCCCTTCATTTTAACTACCACCAAGAACTAAAACGGTAAGAATTATGTTTTTCCAGAGGACTTTTTCCCTCTAAATTACATTATCCATATAGAACACTGTAATGCAATATTACACATTTACCATATATTTAGCACACAAGATAATATTTAAAATAGAACATAAATAATAAATCACTACTGAAATTTAACTTTGTTTGGGGAAATTCATTCCTACCCTAACAGGTGAGGATGACTCCTCTGTATTTCGTTTCTGGGACTCAGTGTCCACATCTTGGCGTTTGTTCTTCATTCTTTCTCTAAGATCCCCTGTAGGTCTTTCTGGTGACCTTTGAACCAAAAAACAAAAACAAAACAAAAAACAAAACAAAACAACAAAAATCTATATTTATATAACATTTTATAAGAATATATTTACAGAAATAACCTCACAAATCTCAAAATAGTTTTTCTACTATCCATGGCTCCTAAAGTTCAGAAAAACAATTAATAAATTTCAGTTTATATATTAATATATAAAAAAATATAAGCATCACTTACAAGTTTTCTCCCAATACCAACCAAAATGCATACACTAAAACTCCATGGGGTGGCAGGTACTGGTGATATTAATAAGAAACTATACGTGAGTTGAGAGAAAGGAATTTGTAATTAATAGCTTAATTTGTTTTCCTATGAATCACATAAATATATTAGTTATATTTGAAAGCAAGAAGTAGGAAGGTAAAGTTTTAAACCACAGCACTGCAAAATTAATCTAGAAACAACAGTATTATCATATACATGTATACGGTTGGATGCAACATCAACAACTGTGAAAATATTTTATGCATCTCAAGAATGAAAGCAAATGTTATTCTTACAATTCTTCTTAAATTTGAAATTATTTCAGAGTAGAAAGCAGTTGAAAAATTCAAAGCAAGATTTTCAACAGTGAGTTTATACTCTGCTTTTATACTCTTGTTTTTAATTAAGGAAAAATATACATATTTATATTTAACACTGGTAAAGCTTCATAATTTATATTAGCAATTTGATAAATGGATGTTCAATTATTTTCACACCATCACTAAGTGAGAAAAATAAAGCAGAGGTAGAAAACACACTGCCTTTATAGACTATTCCTAGAGCACCATTAAAAGAGGGCAACAGTTGTTAAGGAATGATATGTCCCTCTTTAGCCACCAAAAAAAAATGTGTATGTTTTTAAAATATATAAACAGATTACAAAAATATTGACATCTATTTCAAGTAATAGCTGTTCAATCAAATCGAGTCCTTTATCAATCATTAATACAAATCACATGATTAGTGAAAAAATAATTTCAGTCAATTCACTTTAAAGGAGCTCATTAACATTTACATGCACATTTTATAGATCTATATTAAATGTTTTAACAGTTAAAGCTGAACTGGTAAATGGATCTTATTAAGGACAAGCATTTAAATGCTTTAAATTATAATTATGATGCACATGTAAATTTTATGTGCCCTAGTTTCCTTTAAATAATAAGACAGTGTATTATAAACTTGTTTCTATCCTAAACAGTACCTAACAGAATGCTCTACATACAGTGAATGCTCAGTGACTTAAATGATTTGTGACTAAGTAAGCATTTCTGAAATACATTACTTTTCTTTCCATCTCTGAATCACATTATGAAATATATTTTTCTTCCTTATAAAAAAAAGGGAAAATACACAAATACAAAGGAAGTTATTGGGGAAAAATGCACAAAATAGCAAAATTATAACAAAAAATCCTTTATTCTAAATCTAGTAATGACACTATTTTTTTCCATTTTAGACAAATTTCTCTGCCCATTTGCCGCACAACCATCTCTTGTATAAAAATTTTGAGTATGTTAATGTCACAGATGAAGTAAAGCATGTATTAAAAGTACAGTAATAATATAAGCAAAACATTAAAATTATTGAAACAGTTTCCCCAGGTATGTGTTTGTTTATACAGGTATTAAACTTATAAAGACTAACTTTCCCACATTGACAGAAGGGACAGATGACAATCTAAATACAAATAAAACAGAGTACTCAGCATCACAAATAACCTAAAAATGTACAACATTTAAGTGAACAGAAAGTCAGCTAATGTTAAGGTTTTGAATTTTAAGTTCTGTTAAACTTCAAAATCCATACACATACACAAAAATTCACCCAATTAAAAAGGAAATCTCCAAATGCTAATGTTCAGTTTTTACACTGTCGCTGAAGCCAAAGCAATCAGCACATTCAATTTTAGGACTAGGTAAATCAGTTGTTTA
Organism: Stenella coeruleoalba; assembly: GCF_951394435.1. Classification (NCBI taxonomy): domain Eukaryota; kingdom Metazoa; phylum Chordata; class Mammalia; order Artiodactyla; family Delphinidae; genus Stenella; species Stenella coeruleoalba. The sequence goes on along the minus strand of NC_137164.1, from coordinate 20,559,736 downwards.
CCAATCAAGTTTAAACTGCTTTTGTGACAATCTTTATGTATGTTACATCTTTAAACACCATAGCAAAATCATCATGAGGGAGCCAAAAGAAAAATAAAAGATTTTTGTTAGGAAAGTCTAATTTAGCCTTGCCTTTATTAAAGGAAAAATGATATTCTAAATAGGTAGTACATTTATCCACATATAAATACATACTTTCATTTACCTCAATATATTGTGATAAGAGATTTGGCAAATGCATTTTAACCTACAGAGCTTGCATTAGATTATCTTTTGTAATTACGATTTGAATTTAGAACATCTTAAAAAGCTAAAATTATACTTATTTAAATTCTACTATTTTAAGAGTTGAATGTAGTCTCTCCTCACTAAAAGCAAATCCATGAAATTCTGCCGTCTTAAACAGCACTTTAATACATAATTGCGGGGCAGGGCACGAAAGTAAGCCATACATATATTACAAAAACAAATTTTTGAGCAAATTAATTTTAAAGCAAACATCTCTATTAATCTTGAAATTAACAACTAAAAAGATCGTGTCGATCTTTGCTATTGATAAGACTACCACCAAAATAGAAAATCTGACCAAACATATGGTAGTATTTCAGATTTTTATACTAGATAAATTACAAAAGCCATCTTCTAATAGTATATGAACAATTCAAAGTTCTCAATTTACCTTCTATAATTGCTGCTATAACCTTTACCACGGGGTGAAGGGCCATGTACGAATCTACATGTGTTTCCATAGAGGCAGTTGCCAGTCTTCAGCCAGTTACGGCACTGTGTCTAAGAGACAGATATTACTATGTAAATTTCATATTTAGTCATATTTATTTCTGGAAAAAAAGATGCTAGTGGGACAAAATTTAAATAAATGCTATCAAAATTCCAACTAACCTGAGATATATTACTCCCCAAATAATAAAAACATCAAAAAAAAAAAAAAAAAAGCCCATAAACCCTAATGCCCATCTCACTCCTTTTTTATGAAACACATTTTAAAAAATTTACTAAACCAATATTCCTACAATACAACAACCTATTCACTTTTGTGATATAAATAAGAAGTTGAAGTACAGGAATTCAAGAGAACCCCTGTGACTGTACTAGTGACAACTCACCTCTGCTGTACTGCCAGTGCTGGGTCCAAGCCTCTCAAATACACTGGGTCTTCGGGATGTGCTATCAGATATGGTCTTGGTATTTTCCACTGTGACCTTCCTTCTAATTTTTGACATTTTGTACTACTTTAACCAAAAAAGAAAGAGGCAAACTGTAAAATTCTTCAGTTTTAAATAACTGAGCCAATAACTTACAAGTAGATAAAATGGTAGATAAGATAACACTGCAAAATTACAGGGGATTTTTCTCAGAAGAAAAAAGCCATAGGAAAGGTCACAAGTAAACAGAGGTAAACAGAAACTATCTTCTAAGACATACCTTATTAGTGAATTTAGAACAATTTTGAATCTTTTGCCTAGAATTTTACCTCTTCTACAGAGTGAGTAAGATTCTACTCACACAGTTAAGTTTCCATAGTACATTCAATTTCAGAAAACACACTATAAAATGTTTAGTTTCTAAGTTCCTTATAAAAGTTGTTTCAAAATTTAATAACTGTCTTTTAAAGAAAGTTATGCTATCATTCTCCATCAACTAGTTAATGGTTAAAGAAAGCTTTGCCAAAAATAAAATCAGGTAAGAATTTTAGTCAGAGTAGAAATTATGTTTTACACAGTTTAAGTGATAACATCAGCTATGTCCCAAAAATCAGCTTGGGAGAAAAATACTATTTAAATATTTTCTTTGTCTTACAGAAGCCAAAGAAGAACAGCATAATCAGGAAATTTATTTTGCAATAATACAAAAAACAAAACCCTCAATGTTGATAAGTGACCTTCTTTCAAAATATGACAGGCTGTAGAACTAGAAAAAGTGAAGATGTTTTGATAATCTATACTGCACTGAATTGACATAAAAGTCAAAGATGCTAAAAGAAATAAACAGGCTATTTACCATTATTATTAACAAGAAAAGAAAGATGAATTATAAAAATATTTTACAAAAGTAAATAAAACATTAGAAACTAAAATATACAATCAGGTGATTCAACTAGAAATGAAAATATCAGATAACAGCACTATGATATATGTTAGAAAACAATGTTAAATTCTAGACCTAGAATAATCTAGAGAGTACACTACTGTGAGAAGTGGGTAGGAACTGCCTAAGAGAAAGAAAAAGGAACTAAACCGTATCACACTTTATACACTAAATATTAGTTGAAATTTTGTTAGTAGTCAAAAGTTACTAGAATGAATGATGTCAACTAAAGAAGTAAAAGTTCCATTTGGTAAAGAACTGGTCTCTATAAAGTTCACAAATGCTCTTTAATGCGGTTTCAAAGTAAGGTCCTATCACTTAAAAGGAAATTAAATCATGGTAGTACAGAATCAAAACTTAAAAAAAAAAAATTACAATGTTTGGTCCAGTTAGATACTTCTTGTCAAGTCACACTTTGAAAAGGTCCAAAGAATATGGACATTTGACAAATTAACAGGTAATGAACCAAAAGGAAAATATGATATGATATAATATGGTAGTTTTAAATTGGAAAAATTTATATTCTTATTTTCTAATATACAATGTAATCATTAATTACGATTACAATCAATTTTTAGTGATTCAAAAAAGGTAACTTGAAAGTAATTACAAATTTTAAAAAATTACAGTGTCACATAAGTGGACAAGAATTTGTGCAACATAAAATCACTTATGTATCAACTGTTCATCAAGTAAGGAACTATGAGGTCCACCCTCCACACTATAGTGAGTATTGCAAGATAATCTTTGATTTAACTTTTCTTGAGCTTATTCTCAGCCCAAATGTGAATTTATAAAGGAAAAGTTGGTAAATTCCACATGTACATTTGACTTACTGAACATAAATAAAAGCCAAGATAAGCGATAAGTGGAGCTGAGAAAGATCTAGAAGACGTAGAGCTTTGCTTAACTGAGAAAAACACTTTTTTATAATTTATAAGTAAGATTCGATAAGAAGTAAACATGTAACAAAATGTATGGAAAAAGTTAGAACAAAAACAAATTTTTAAAGTCTCATTATCTGTTACTATAAAAACATACAGGTGTACATTGAAATCCTCATTCATTAATTCAATTTTAAAAACATTTATTAATAAACTTAAAAATGAATGTGTTCTAAAAGTTTCTTATTAGTTATTATTAGTTATCTACAACTTGGGAAACAGGCACACCATCCCACCACACTGCATCAAGACAAGTAACCCTAAGCTTACATTTTTCCTTCCACTATCAGTGGAAATGGTCTGCCCCCAAAATCTCTATCTCCAACATGCCCCTACTCCAAACACACCCTCCCTCCTCCAAAAAAAATCAACAGTAGTGTTTTGCACAACTGGGGTAACAAGCTATTTATTATTATACTTGAAACACTGGTCATATCTCTTTTCTTGTCTTTCTGAGGGCTCCAGGTATTATTAACTCTACGGTTTCTCTTCCCCACCTATAATCTGTTGCTTGAATCAGCACTCCTCTCCTCCTCTGACCCACTGCTGGAAAGCAGGGTCTCACAGCTTCTCTCCCATCCTAGATCCCTAACATAAGCTTTGAAGACTTCAAAGGGTTTGGACTGCGACAGACAATCAAGTGAGGACTAATGATCCAATCTTATCCCTTTACTTGTATTCTTGACACTAAAAAAGTTCCTTCCAACAGAGACAAGGTAGCTCTTACAGATGACATCAAGAACTACAAGATTCACCTACATAGTGATTATCCCAGGAGTTTTACTTCTGCTACTGTTGAGTCTTCCAACTCAGGGAAGAACAGCAATGAAGTAAAGACGTATTCTCTTTTCTCAGAGAGTCCAACTGTGTCAGACCTTGGCCTAAAATGACACTGAGTTTGAGGACCAGGTCTAGGTTACAGGGAGGTCCTAGACAGGAAAAAAGAAGAAAGAAAAGAAACCCTGAGGCAATAAAAGTAGAAATCGAACTTTTCTAATTGACAGAAACAGAAATTCTTCTGATCATCTATCTAGGAACTTCTATCAGTAGTCAACAAATTATCTAAATATTATTATGAAACATTTATGATTTTTGCACAGATAAAATGCCTTATGCCTGCAAATACAAAATATAATATTTTAAATCCCATTTTTCTAAATATATACACATAACCTACAGTACACGAGGAAAACATTTGCTCATATATATTAATTTAAAACTATGTTACCATCTAATATGATGATTAGAATTTTCACTCTAAAAATTTGGGCCCAAAGAGAAAGATAAACCACAAAAGAATAAAATGTAGATTTGAATGAGAGGAGGAAAACTGTTTCAATTAATATCTGAACAGACTTCAATAAGAAGTAAATGCTTCAAAATATATGAGAAAAATTAGAAACAATAAGAAAAAATATAAATATTAAAGTCTTCCCTATCTCAGAGACTTTGAAGGCTTTCCCTCAGTTTTCAATTTATTCTTTAGTTTTAAGTAACCATCACACTCCCACTCACATTATCATGTCTTTCCCAAACACGAGCATTATTAGCAAAGCCAGAGTGACAGTGGTAAAAGTCTGTTGAGTTATTCTCCTATTTCTCCTCTCCATTTGTAGAGTAAATAAATATCAGAAGTTTTAATATTTTTTCAACTGAAAAAGAAAATGAAGGGAATTCCCTGGCGGTTCAGCGGTTAGGACTCTGAGCTCTCACTGCCAAGGGCCCAGGTTCGATCCCTGGTCAGAGGAACTAAGATCCCACAAGCCGCGCGGCATAAAGAAAATGAAAAACATGGGACACAAAGTTTAAATCTATTAAGACACAACAAAAAGTCTTAATAAATGGGAAATGTCCTCCTTCCCCCGGAAACTTACAAATATCACAATGTACTCATAGCTTCATGCTATAAATATGACTGAGAAGGGAGAAACACAGGGGCCTCTTTTTAAATTATTTCTGAACCCTGATTACTAAAATCTTGTCAGTAAAACTTATTAGTTCTAGTATTCTCACTGCAATCCACAATTACATCTTTTTGAGTTCTCATCTTCCGGTAGCATAAATGAAAGCATAAAACACTTTAATCTGGATAAGTAGCACCATCATATTAGGAAACTGTGAAATAACTAAGCAATTAAAGCTACATAATTACTGGTACTAACTGGTAGGAGAATAAATATCCACTGGCATCCTAAAATTAAAAGTGTTATATTAAAAATAAGACCTCTTCATATTTATATTTCTTAGTTTTGAAAGAAAAACAGTTAAGTTTATTTGTTGCATAGTGTGAGAGAATTTTTTCTTAACATATTTTAAGAAAAAAAGAACTTTCTTGAACAATCTTGCCAATTGCTTATATGTAGATAGACTAAAACAATTTCAAACTGAATTCAAAACAGAATCGTCAGCACTAAACTGACTACACAGGTGTGAGGAAGGCAATATTGTAGCATTGTGCAGAAAATACATTTTGTTAAAAAGACTATGCAGGGAGAATATCCCATGCTGGCAACTACTATAAAGTGAAATAAACAGAACTGCAACATACAAAACGACCAAAAAAAGAATAGAAGACACTTTATATATACCAACACCAGTTAACATTTCAACTGCTACTAAGTATCTGCTGAAAAAGCTCCAACTCAACTCTATATGAAAAGCAGAGTGGGGTTTGGGGGAGGTAGGAAAGACTAAAATTTACTGAAAACCAATTCTATAAATAAATGTTAAACAACTGCTTTCTATATGTAAATGTCAGTGCATATTACAATACAAGTTAACACCGATAACTTATTAAATGTTTGATAACTTGTACAGAAAGTAAAATAGCATCCACCTGTGGGATTTTAGTTTTAATTTATAAATATGAAAATTAGATAAATTTGCATATCTTAAAGTACGCAATCAATGTTCATTTCGAATCACCGATAGTTAGGAAGCGCGTAAGAGGCATGCACCTGAAAAAACTAGATCCTCCCAGATTCCCACAGTAAAAGTCTTAGTTTCACAATACAACTATTTTTAGACACAAATTGCTACATACCTGCACCTACATTCTTAGTCTCTTTGTGAAACTGTCATGTTATAATCGAAATATTTCATTAAATTCTAAATTATTCGAAAATCTAGAGATATGTCCACAAAACTGTCCAAAACATTGTCGCTTAGGTTCTAAAGTCAGTAATTTCAAACACTGCAGAACCAGACTCCGAGAACCGGCACCACATACATACGCATGGATTGTACTGCATAAGCATTTGGATTTACTGCAACAGTATTTTTGGCAAAACTTTGAAAACCTGAGGTGTGAAGATTTTTCCAAACTTTTAAATTATTTCTTCAAAACAATCAAAAACCTGAAGAGGTTGCGTACGCCCATAATTTTCAAAGTAGTTCAAATTATCTGAAAACCTCGGGATATAACCGAATGGCTCGACACTACGCTCCACAAACAAGATCCTACCGATATCATTCACGTGATATCGACTCTGAATAATTTTCCAGCCACATAAATTATTTTAAGCTATTTAGAAAGAGACAATGCCAAACATCAGAGCCTCTCCTTTCATTCACCTTTCCGGGTTTCTGACAGATAGTTGCCAAAAGTAACTACCTAGGGACTGTGAAGATAAAGTAACACTCCTCAACTCCGAGCACCTGCGTCGTAATCACTGCCGGGAAATAACCAAGACCAAATATAACCAAAAGTAAGATACCTTTCCCTAACGGGTCTGGAATGTGTAAAGAGGGAGCTTCTCAATCTAAGACCATACTCCGGCACCCTTCCATCTCGTTCCAATGCGAATACCGCGCAAGAGTTCCCAGGCTCGCATCAAATGGTAGTGACCCAACAAAGCCTCCAGTCTGAATCCACTTGCCCCCTTAGGCAAACTCGCCAGAATCAGAACCAGGGCGAGAAACCAGTCAGGAGCACAGGGATCTATTGCAGAGTTAAGGGTGGAATGCTCAAGGAGAGCTCAAAATTCCGGCGTGACCCAAGCAGGGATGGAGGACAAGCGGGGCCTCCCCATCCCGGGCCCACCCAACGCCTTTCCCCCGGTACCCACGCCAATTCACGGAGTTCAAACTTACCTCCTCGCTGAGCTCCTTTCGCAAGCGCAGTCCGGAGGTGGCACCGCCGCCGCCGCTCCAAGGAGCGGGGGAGGCGACTCTCTGTCCCCGCGCCTGGCCCCGGGAAGACGACAGCGAGAAGGAGGTGCGCGCGGCTCCCGGGAACCTGTCCTCGGCTACCGAGGGACTCCGGGATGGCTGGGGAGCGGAACCCGCCTGCCGCTTCGCCAGGGTCAAGCGAGCCTGGGACGTAGGAAAAAAAGGAACGAAGAGAGACTGGAGAGTAAGAAGACGCAAGGAAAACACTATCAGGCCGCTAAGAGGATCGCCTCAAAATGCCGCCGGAAATCAAGAGCTCGCCCTGTTCCTCTGTAGACCGAGGCAGCTTCCGGCTGCCAGATTAGTCGTCAGCGCGTATGCACCGCCCCTTTGTGGACGCGTCCCCTGGGCGTAACGTTGCGTCCTAGGCGTGCTGTCGAAATCAAAAAAACCTGTGCCTAACGAGCTAGCCCTGGAAAAGAAACCCGGAACCCGGGAGAGAGAAAATTCCCAATTAACAGTGGATTTAAGAGAAAGCGTTTTCTACTTTTATTACATAATTTCTCACAATAGACAGCTGTTGTGAATATGCAAAAATGCCACGTTTGCTGTCGAAGATAACTGCATTCATTCGCTCAACGTTTTTATTGAGCAGCTGAACTGGAGCGACAGGCGGTATTTGTCCTGTTTTTCACACTCCTCTGCTTTCTCGGCCATCGTCTATTACAGTGGCGCAAACGGAATGCACGGGTGTGTTTTTAAAGGCGTTAGCAGAAACTTACTGTAAATTTGGAGCAGAAATCTTTAATGTACTTGTGACAGCCTTTCCTTTTCTTGTTCAGGATGCAATGCTCTGCATGAAAGTAGGTATTACAATTGCTTGAGATGTCTAGTCAAATGTCGCGAATCAAAGAAAAAAATCAGTACCTAGCCTCTCGAAAAAGAAATGTGAACCCTTGTCTGCCTTAATTTTAAGGTAGCATTTATTTTGTTCTTTGACAAAACCAAGGAATGGGAAAACCTTTTATGAAAACTGATAAAACTTAAAAAGAAACTGGTACAAAGATTTGGTTTGGCTGGAATCAGTAAATTAAAATATGTGAACAGAGTGAAAAAATCAAGGGCATTAAACATTCCTGATGACATGCCAAGCTATTTTAGAGACAGCAGCGAAAGCTTCTGTACAAGTGGGTTTGATGTAACTCTCTGGCAGCAAGAATCCGTATCTGCCTGTATCTCGAAGTTCAATTGTAAACGAATATTTGATGCCCAAGTCATGGATCCAGTCATCCGAACCTCCAGGAGCTAGATCTACAAAAAGAAAAAAGAAATTACTTTTTGAAATACAGATGTTTCAAGTTAACTAACAAGATGGGATTTTTTTCCCTAAAAATGAAAATAGTTTTGCTTTTTTCTGATTATTAAATAATCTTAAGTTTGTGGAAGAAAATAGAGATTGAAGGAAAGCAGGTTAAGGAAGAAAATAAAAATTACCCATATAACCCTACCAAGGAGTGATGGTCACCATTTATATTCTAGTGCTTTCTTTTTCAGTGCATACTTTAACATATTTTTCCTACATAAATAAGATCATTCTATACAAGATATTCAGGAACACTCCTAAACATAATCTATCCTGGCCAGCTTTATGTATTAATGAGTTCAAATCTACCTTATCATTTTTTTTCTTTCATTTTTGGCTGCACTGGGTCTTTCTTGCTGCGCGCGGGCTTTCTCTAGTTGTGGTGTGCAGGCTTCTCATTGCAGTGGCTTCTCTTGTTGCGGAGCATGGGCTCTAGGCACGCGGGCTTCAGTAGTTGTGGCACATGGTCTCAGTAGTTCTGGCGTACAGGCTTAGCTGTTCCGTGGCATGTGGGATCTTCCCGCACCAGGGCTCGAACCCATAACCCCTGCATTGGCAGGTGGATTCTTGACCACTGCACCACCAGGGAAGCCCTACCTTATCATTTTTAATGATCTCATAGCATTGCTCTGTAAAGCTGGATGTAATTAATTTTAATAATTATTTATTTGGAGAGCTGCACGTTGTGCTGTTGTGCTGCACGTTGCCAAATAGCCTTCAAAAGAATTGAACTAATTTATACCTCCATTAGCAGGGTATGAATATGCCCATGCTCCATTCCCATACCATCCATGTGAATTATACATTTCTGGCAATTTTGTGGGTGCAAAATAATATCAAATTGTCTTTATGTTTGATTATCAGTGAGTTGAACCTTTTTTTGTATATTTATTGACCATCTTTATATTTTTATCAATTGTCTTTGCTCATTTTTCTTCTTGATTCATTTTATAGATTACTTATAAAAGCAGCATTAGTGTTATTAGCCCTGTGTAATATGTGGAGAATTTTTTTTCTTATTTGGTCATTTAGCCTTCAACTTGGTTTATGGCAGTGTTTTTATGTTAAAATATTTTATGTATCTGGAATTTATTTTGGAGAAAGACATGTTAGTAATCTAAGTACAATTTTTTTCTAAGTAACTCACCAGTTTTTCCAACCCTATTAATTGAACAATGTCTAACATTCTTAACTGTTTGAAATGCCTTCTTTATGAGACACTAGATCTTATATATCTGAGTGTCTTTCTGTACTCACTATTCCCTTCTAATGATGTCACTTCCAGGCTCAGTTCCTTTACATTGAACCTTCTTGTTTATCCATCATTGCTTCTTTGTGTCTTTATAATTAGTATAATTAAAACAAAAAACCCCTGCAACTATGACAGGTTTATAATGTGTTTTAATACTTGGTTGGAGCAAATTCTCTCTTATTAATCTTATTTTTCAGAATTTTACAAGCTCTTCTACCAAATGTATTCTTTCAAATGAAGTTCAAAGTCATTTAAGTGTTCATTGGGACTGCATTAAATATACAAACTAATTTAGAATGACTAGCACTTTTTTTTGTATTGCTTTTCCACTCAAAAGCGTAGTGGGTTTCTCCTTTTACTTGTCTTCATTTATGTACACCAGTAAAGTTGTCTAGGTTTTTCATAGAGATCATATGGATTTGTGTGCCCACATACATACATTTAACAATGAATCTATATATGTATGTATGTATCTATACGTACACGTCTGCATGTGTATACATGTATGTTGGGGGGGCAGTAGGATCTTTTTTCCATTTTACTTTCTTCCTGATTGTTTTTGGTATATAAGTAAGTTACAGATTCGTTTATATTTAGTTCATAGTCAGCCACCTTACTCAACTCTTTGTTACTCTATTTTTGTGTTTTCCAGGTAGACACTCATATAATATGCAAAGTGATCATTTTTCCTCCTTCCAATACCTATACTTGAATTAATGACAAAGGTGTTTACTGAAGCGCTGTTTATACTGAAGTATTGAAAAATATCCATCAACAGTGGATTAGTTGTTATTCCTTCAGCAAATATTTCTGATAGCTATTATTAATATTTGGCATTTATTCTTCCAGAATTTTTTTATACTTATGTACACGTGCGCACGCATGCACACACACAGACACAGACACACACACACACACACACACAGATTTGTATTGAATGAATGCATGCCTGGAGATGGAATGATTTCGTCAAAACAAGAAGTTGCTCTAGAATTGCCTCCAGCCCTGAGGCACTATGGTCATGCTTTGGGGAACAACAGGAGAGAGAGGATGGGAATCAAGAAAGCTCTGAATTATGAACGGCAGTTGTGACCCAGAGCAAGGACCTGGGTCGGCAAAGGCAGAGATAGACCAGTGACAGCAAGAGACAGAGACACCACGTGGACCAATCTGGCCTCAGTTTGTCCTGAGATAATTTGGGATGATTGAGGAGGAAAAGGAAGATTCTGGACTTTCTACTAATAGACCTTTGGTGCTCAAGTAATTTACTGAAAATAATATGGATGTGATTATTAATATGAATGTGTTTTTATCCCCCTATAAATCATAGCTGTTAAAGGAGACTCTGGGACTCGGCACATATTATCTCAAAGCCTTTTCACATGCCATTTCCTCTCCCTGGTTTTTTCCCACACCTTTGTTTGGCAGCCACTTACTGGGTAGGTCTCCCAGATGTGTCACCTACGGAGGAAGACCTTTCCAGGCCAGCTGAGCTAAGCTGCCTCTCTCTCAGGCAGTCATTTTCAAACCTATACGCTAATATTATGTTGTTCACTTATCAGTGGGATTACACTGTATGTTACTATTTAATTGTTTACATCGGAGATTGGCAAACTTTTTCTGTGAAGGACCAGATAATTAATATTTTAGGCTTTAAGGGCCACATAGTCTATGTCAGAACTACTCAACTCCACTGTCCTGAAAGCTATATAGACAATATGCAAATGAATGAGTGTGGCTGTGTTTGAATAAAGCTTTATTTGTGGACACTGAAATTTGAATTTTACGTAATTTTCCCATGTCACAAAATCTTATTCTTCTTTTGGTTTTCTTCAACCATTTAAGAAATGGAAAAACCATTCTTAGCTTACAGGCTATCCAAAAACAAGCTGCATTGGGTCTTTCTTGCTGCGCGCTGGATTGGGCCCATGGGTTATAGTTTGCTGATACCTTGTTACACGCTTATTTTCTGTTTCTTTTCTCCCATCTCCCCTTCCAGTTTCAAAAAGAGCAAAATTGTCTGTTATCCCACTGTGGATACAAAGGAGTCCCTCAACAAATATCTCCCAGCAGAAATTAATTTAAAATATTTGTTAAGAGCTTGCCACACACATGTTCCATCAGTGTGATACAAACAAAGGACATTCAACTGTAGTATGCCATGAGCTATACTCTTGGACACAGGTTGCCCCTAAAAAAGCATCTAATGTAAATGGTATTCCTAGATTTGTACAGTGTTCAACCTGCACAACCTTACATGGTGGCCCTGGGCATCTTAAACATTCTTTTGACCCTTTATGACTTTTTCTGTTTCACTCAACTAGTGTGATACCAATTCTATAATCCCTACTCTATAGCACTGAGCATAATTTCTTAAGTATCATTTTGGTTTCTTTTTAGTATATTTATGTATTAATATAGCCTTGTTCAGTACTGTCATAGCTATCATGCTTCCAATTCTAACTGTTATAATCCAATTGTTTTACATGGGACCATGTTTAAAGATTCCACTTAGAAAAATTAAATTCACACAGAAAAACCAAACACAAATTTCTTTAGTACCTCACAGTCCCCTAAGATCTTAAGAAGAAATACTTACATAAACTTTCTGAACCACTGCCATGTGTATATCTGGTATTTTTATTAGTATTCTCAATAGCACGGACTGCTTCACTGGCCACTAGAGACTGAAATCAATAAGATATGGAATTTCAGTTAATGTACAGCTTTAAAACAAGACAGGTAGAAGTTTCTTAAAAAAACACAAAAACCCAATCATATATTTATTCAATCAAACTGTATATATGAAGAAATAGAGAGCAGAATGGTTGTTGCCAGGGGCTGGGGGTGGTGGAGGGAGGAGAATGTGGAGATGCTGGTCAAAGGATACAAACTTCCAGTTATAAGACGAGTAAGTTCTGAGAATCTAAAATACAGCCTGGTGACTATAGTTAACAATACTGTATTATATACTTGAAAGTTGCTAAGAGAGTAGATTTTAAGTGTTCTCACCACAAAGGAAGAAACTAATTATGTGAGGTGACGAACGTGTTAATTAACTTTATTGTGGTAATCATTTCACAATATATATGTGTATCAAATCGTTACATTGTACACCTTGTACTTACACAATGTTACAAGTCAATTAATTATATCTCAATAGAGCCGGGGTGTGGGGAGAATCGTATATATGAAAAAATCTGCATTTATCCAAGAGATAAATTGAGAAGAATAAATTAACTTTTAAAAATGTTCTTCTCTTTACGGAAATCACAGTTGGGTGGCTTTAGACACAGACTCTTCCAATATATTGAAATTTTATTTAAGTTGAAGAAAAAATAATTCTCATATGCCTTTTTTAGGAATTCATTTATTTTGTAAAACAAAGTATATGTAACAAAATTATACTGTAAAACAAAGTCTAACTATATTTCAAAGGCAAACAACTAGACAAAATTGTCACCAAACTTTAAACCCAGCTTCTCTAAACAATACACGTATGTCAGCAATGTATGAATCCCTCCTCATTCTTCTCACAAACTCTATTTCCTTTTCGTGTAAAATGTCTAATGCCTCCCAAAGACTCATCAAATAAAAAAGTTTATATCCCTGGTGCGCTGCAGGATAGTAACAAAGTCCCCTGTTCCACTATTTTTGTTTCTAGCTTATGCAGATCTTTTCTGAAATTGGCACTAGCATCATGGTAGTCACTGTCCCTCCCTTGAAGGACCTGAGGAATACCAGTGGATATGATGTTGTGCCATTCCTCTGCTCAAAAGTTTTAACGGAACCCCCTGATCTACAGAATAAAATGTAAATTGATTCTGACATTCAGACTAGGTGACCTCTCCTTCACAGGCTGACCTCATCTACTTTCTGAGGGATCAACTTCCTTTTTTTGACCCCACATTCCCCTGAACATATTTCCTGTGGGGAGAACCTTGGCCTCAGCTTAGAAAGTCTTCCCCTCCGGGTCCACTTACAGAAATCCTATCTTTCAGTATCTGGCTGAAATTGTGCCTGTTCCTTCACTTCACTGGCACTTTATCATTCCTTTTTCTTTACATTATGTCACACCTTAATAGATTATAAGCCCTCGGGACAGGGACTTTATCCCCTCACTTATCTGTTTCCTTCTGAATGAATTAATGAGGCCACTCCTAGTTATCCCAGTCAGAAGTGAGTTGTACCATCTGTGTCACTTACTTAGTAGTTACTATACCTTACAGTACAGCTATCTGTAACAATTGCTAATGGCTGAGCTCCCTAACCCTTTCATATTCTCTTAAAGGACAGGGTCCTACCTGATGCTTCTTTCAATGTCCATCAACACAGTATTTTACACATAATAACTCTCAACAAACACTTGTGATGATGGTAATCCAAAAATAATTCAAAATCACACTAAGGCTACTTCCAGATCACGATGAATATCCTCTCACTTCTTCAAAGGTAACACCAATAAAGGAGCTTTCCTTAAACGTTTTCCCTCGAGAGGAAAAAGGAATCATAAGTATCAAGGATGTTTCTGTTCTAAATGAGTTATTCTTAGCAACTGCAAATAACTTTATATTTGTCATCAGGAATTGCTAGCCCCTAATGTGGCTATAGTTTATTCTGTTAAGAGAACCAGACCAAAACAAGTCAATAAGAAACAAACCAGTACATAAAGATCAGACCTTGGGCAAGAAGTGGACTGTTGCCATGGCACTTCCATCCCAGAGAGCATCTGGGATGAGGATTTGTCCAAACCTAGCCACAATCCATCAAGAACCCTTGCATCCTTTGCCATTAACCCAAGCATAGACTATCTGGGACCAAAAAGTGATGGGGGGGTAGCCAACTGCGAGTCCTCTTTGAACTCACTGTATCATCCACCGCATTCCACAAAAGGAGGGAGGTCTTGCCTCAATGCTGAAATTGGAGTTACTTTTAATAGGACCAAACCCCTGCAAGTTAGGAAGGTCAGTGTATAAACAATTCCCAATGCTAGTATCAAATCGATAAGTGTTGTGCTAAGACTTGATATGTGGCGGGCTGTTGCAGAAAGCTAGCACCTACAAACAGACCAATAATTCCAGAAAGCCTTGTCCCTGTCCTTGTTCATATGGCTTCATATGTAGATTAGGTCAAGGTAGACTGGTTCCCTCCTGAGGTTCCAAGAGCTAGTCTGACATCTTCCTAGAGAGCCCCTCTGCTAGACGGAAGTTCATGTCCTCAAAATAAGGCTCAGTCCTTTACAATCTCTCAATGAACCCTGACCTAGGGTGACTCTCAGAAATGTTAGATCAAGATATAAAGCATCTATCCGCCTTTGTCCTCTACAGAACGTTTTTCCCCACAGTTTTCCATTCTTGAACTACGTATTATTTTACTTCTGAAATGCTAATGAGAAAATTAAGCAGCACTTACTAGTTCCTCGTGGTCTTTGCTTTTGCTTCTGCTATAGGAATACGGAAACACTATCTTCTGGGAGTACGAATGCATGCTGACATAAGCTTTAATGTGGTTGATATTTCTTCTCAAGAAATCAGCCACTGCCTTCACTTCTGGTTCCGACTCAGGGTAAAGTCCACAGTAGGTTTCCGAGCACGAGAAACTCGAGGCACCTTCCTCTGTAGTGAAATTGATGGAGTGGAATCATAAGTAGATAATGCAACCTATTGTAATTTGTGATCTCCCTGACCATGTATTCTCCTAATATATAGGGTGTAACATTTTTAGATAAATGGATTCACTTGAGCTCTGTAAAGAACATATTTCTAATGTCCCCTAAATGTTGTTTATGTTTATTTTGAATTCAAATATTTACATGCCCTCATAGCAAGCCATCCAACAGTTGCTGCCTGAGGGCAGCCATCTTGTAGCCCCGAGAAAGTGGCTAAGAGAGTCTCAGAAATGCCAGCTCTGCCTCCAAACTTGTGGTTACAAGTGAAAAGTAAACCCCATTTTCTTCCATCATTGTAAGTTTGGTTTTTCTGATATGTGTAGCTTAAAAATCACTAATTCATCCAGCTCATAAAAGTCTCATTTGAGAACTCAGAATATGTAAGTCTGCTTTCAGTGCTACTTCTAACTTGCTAACGTGGTTTAGTAAGTAAAACGGAATGGCGATATTTGGTGCTAGACTAATAGGTGTTCATTCCTTTGAGAAATTATATAAAACATCACTTCAGATGGTAGCCTGACTCCCATCACTTCTCTCCTCTGTACCTAATTCACAGCGGTAGAGCCCCAGGGAGCCACCTCTGACCCAGAAAGATTCTTCCCTCCTGGAAACAGTTTATTAGCCCCCATTTGGGTCCCTCACTTGTCTTTTGCCATTCGGAATCCCTCCACTGATAACTTGAAATCAAGATGCAGATTCTAGTTTCAGTCAAGCTACTCTCTTGAAAACAAAGAAGATAACAGCAATAACATCACCAGCTGACATCCAAAGAGCACAAGCTGTCTGTCAGGAACTCTGCTAAGCCTTACAGGCGATATCTCATTTAATCTTTACGGCAAACCTGTGAAGTAAATGCTCTTATTTTAGGAGACTCAAATTGGGCACCATTGGTGATAACCATTCATAACCATTCATAACCATTCATAACCACCCCATCACTTGATTTCAATCTTGTCTTTGCCATTTAATAGCTATATGGTTTGGGTAATTTTTTTTAACCAATAAGTCAAAAGTTGATGTAATCTAAATTAGTCCTTTATAGGAATGAATGGCGGTAATGAAAGATGAGGCCTTAAGTTGGACACTACTTTTAGACTTCCATTATAAGGACTGTTTGGAATCCCCATTCTATGTACTATCAACAGAACTTTTGTGGCCCAGCAGGAAATCTGAATACCCATATGCTCTCTGGCTTCCCAGAGCAACCAAGCAAGACAAACTCTTTTCACTCAATGGGAATTTTACAAAACACTTGTGGCACAAAATGGGCATCTGGCACTGTCAACTCTTAACATGTTGGAAGTTTTCCTTTCCAATATATTTCTGTTTTATTTTATTTTTTTAAAATGCCAGTAAGGCACTGCTAATTGTTAAGACTCAACAGTAATTTTAAAAAGTTCTAGTCTTCTATTTTGGCGTTTAAGCTGTTTATCACTCACTTGCATTTCCATCAATCTTCTAGAGTGGTGGAGAAAGAGTAGAATTATTGGGCATGCCCTAGGAGGCAAGTCAATCTTGATTTTTTAAACCTATCTATACCTCAATTTCCTTATCCACTAAATGGATAAATTATGAAGTGCTTTTCCCAGGGCTGGCATATACTGAGTGTTTAATAACTTGTTTATCAGCATCATCATCATCATTATCGTCACATGGATTGGGACACAGAGAAGGCCAGTGTGCATTGCAGAGATGAGGTGGGGAAAGAAAGGAGCCATTGAGCTCCCTATAGTGCCTCAGGCCCAGTTCTAGTCTGTTTCCGAGGTCTGCCTGCATCCCAGTCCTTGGGTTCCATGGGCTACTCCATGATCCTTATTATCCTTACAGAGCCTGCCTTTCTCTCTCTTTTTTTTTTTTTTGCGGTACGCGAGCCTCTCACTGTTGTGGCCTCTCCCGTTGCGGAGCACAGGCTCCAGACGCGCAGGCTCAGCAGCCATGGCTCACGGGCCCAGCTGCTCCGCGGCATGTGGGATCTTCCCGGACCGGGGCATGAACCCGTGTCCCTTGTATCGGCAGGCGGACTCTCAACCACTGCGCCACTAGGGAAGCCCAGGTAGTGCTAGTTTTACCACGAAAAACATTAAGTAAAATAGAGCAGCAAAAGAGCCTGCGGATGAAAGAAGTTCCAAAAGGGAACTTGTAACTGAAGAGTGATTGTCAGACTTAAAAGAATTTCAACAAACTTGGAGTTAGTCGGCCTGGCTTTATATCCCAGCTCTGCCACTTCCTAGCTCTGTGCTCTTGAGTAAGGGACTTAACCTTTTAAAGTCTGGGTTTCTTCATCCATGATGTGTAGATAATGAAACTCAGGGGATAGAATATATAAACTGCTCAGCACTTAGCAACCGTCAGCTCTATTTATTCAGAGGTCTTCTATATTAGCTGCTGTTTCTCTGGCTCCCTGTCCAATTATCACTGCTGTGGCAGTCTTTACACCTCAGTGGGCACTTTTTTTAAAACATCTTTATTGGAGTATAATTGCTTTACAATGGTGTGTTAGGTTCTGCTTTATAACAAAGTGAATCAGTTATACGTATACGTATGTTCCCATATCTCTTCCCTCTTGCGTCTCCCTCCCTCCCACCCTCCCCATCCCACCCCTCTGGGTGGTCACAAAGCACCGAGCTGATCTCCCTGTGCTATGCGGCTGCTTCCCATTAGCTATCTATTTCACGTTTGGTAGTGTATATATGTCCATGCCACTCTCTCACTTTGTCACAGCTTACCCTTCCCCCTCCCCATATCCTCAAGTCCATTCTTTAGTAGGTCTGTGTCTTTATTCCCGTCTTACCCCTAAGTTCTTCATGACCTTTTTTTTTTTTCTTAGATTCCGTATATATGTGTTAGCATACTGTATTTGTTTTTCTCTTTCTGACTTACTTCACTCTGTATGACAGACTCTAGGTCCATCCACCTCACTACAAATAACTCAATTTCGTTTCCTTTTATGGCTGAGTAATATTCCATTGTACATATGTGCCACGTCTTCTTTATCCATTCATCTGATGATGGACACTTAGGTTGCTTCCATGTCCTGGCTATTGTAAATAGAGCTGCAATAAACATTTTGGTACATGACTCTTTTTGAATTATGGTTTTCTCAGGGTATATGCCCAGTAGTGGGATTGCTGGGTCATATGGTAGTTCTATCTTTAGTTTTTTAAGGAACCTCCATATTGTTCTCCATAGTGGCTGTATCAATTTACATTCCCACCAACAGTGCAGGAATGTTCCCTTCTCTCCACACCCTCTCCAGCATTTATTGTTTCTAGATTTTTTTGATGATGGCCATTCTGACCGGTGTGAGATGATATCTCATTGTAGTTTTGACTTGCATTTCTCTAATGATTAATGATCTCCAAAGAAGATATACAGATTGCCAACAAACACATGAAAGAATGCGCAGTGGGCACTTTTACTGAATAATCTTAACAACGGCCTCTTACGAAGAAACCACTAAGTGATTCCCTTTAGCCTGAGGCAGGATCCTCTGTTTACTTACTTTATCTGTAGCTCTCTTAAAACAACTAATTTCATGCACATGTTCATTTGAATAGCTTTCAGAGATCCCTCAGTGTGTCAGGTACTGCACTAGGTAATGGATAGTGGTCACTGCCCTCATGGGGTTTCTGACTTAGAGGAAGGAGGAAATGAAGAGAAAAGGTAAGTACTCGACCGAAAAGTTTTCATATCTACTTTGGGATAATGATGAAATGTTCAAAATCATGAATTTTCACTTCTTTTCTTAAAAGGAAATACAGAAGATCATGTACCTAGGACTGTGTAGAGTAAAGGAATGGGCGGAAGAGGATGTTTCTGTGGTTTCAATAGCTGTGCTCCCTTGTTGTCACATGCTCCCACCTCCAAAAATATGGGTGATTCCAGCTCAGTCGTTAAGTTTAGTGTTGCTTTGTAGTTGTTTCTTAAATGTAGTAACTATGAAACATAGTGAGGGGGTGGTGAACTAACACCTACCTCCCTGAGAGCAGACAATATCCCCAAATGCCTAAATCAGTGTTCACTGAGTGTCTTAACTCATTGGAATCAAGGAACAAGGAGCTCCCACAGTGCTGGACACAAGTTTCTCTTTACGATATTCATGAAAGAAAGAACTTAAGAAAGTGAATAGTGAATACAAAACAAAATGTTCTGGGAATTCCAGGATGGTCCATTGGTTAGGACTCCACACTTCCACTGCAGGGGGCATGGGTTCAATCCCTGGTTGGGGAACTAAGATCCCACAAGCCAAAGGGAAAAAAACCCCACAAAATGTTTTGCAGCACTATAGAAGTCAATATTTTCCAAAGCAATTGAAAATAAGAGGCACCCACCCAACCCTAGCCTTTGATATCCTCATAATGAATGTTATTTGTTGATGAAAGTAGGAAATTTAGTGGTCACTTCCTTATGATTTCAGAGAAATAGAATTTTAGAATTTTGAAGCTAGAAGGGAACTTAAAGAACTAATCCAACTTCCTTCTTTTAAAGGTATGGACATGGCAGGGAGGAACAGGGTAAGGGTGTTTTGCTGATCTGAGTCAAACTTCATAGCACTACGTTTAACCAAAAAGTTTCTTATCTAAATTATCTTCTGATTCAGATAGGCCTCCCCTCTAATCAGTTTGAATTAATGAGCTTTTAGGAATACCACCTTTTAAATGAAGAGACATTTGTTAGAAATAAAGCAAACAACCTACCACACCAGTGTTTGGAGGCAAAGTTCCTGTTCAGGTCTGTTCCGATGCAAGAATTGTTTTCATGAAAAGAACGGTTCTTTCTCCACATTCGATTCTAAATAAACAAAACACAGGTAACCAGGGCAGCCATGTTTGCAGTTCAGGAAAGACACGACTTTTAAAGCCTAAGTGGACAGTGTTGTGTTTCTCTCCTTCAACTCATCTCTTTATCCTGTCACTGTCTTCACAGTACTTCTTGCATAGTCCCTGTTCTATCCAGGTCTCAGCTGGGTTCACTCAAACTTGAATCAACTGAAATGGTGATATTTCATGAGCTTTGACCTATACAAAAAAACCATTTCATTTGGTTTTGCTAGGCTGCTTACTGGCCTTCTTATTTGGCCTTGTTTCCTTTAATTTTATGCATTGTCATTTTAAGTTCCTTCTGTGAAAAGTAAAATAACTTGGTGTTTCAACTCAAATTAAAACTATGAGTCATTTTTTTAATTGAAATGTATTTGACATATAACATTGCACAAATTTAAGGTGTTCAACATGTTGATTTGATACATTTACATATTGTAAGATGATTGCCATTTGGGGGATAGCACCTCTATCGTGTCACATAAATTATCATCTCTTTTTTGTGGTGGGAATAATTAAGATCAAGTCTTTTAGCAAGCTTGATGATTATAATACAAAATTGTTGAGTCATGAGTTTCAATGCTCTCTTTAGATTGAATTCAACACTCACTTAAAACCTATAGGAGGGGCTTCCCTGGTGGCGCAGTGGTTGAGAGTCCACCTGCCGATGCAGGGGACGCGGGTTCGTGCCCTGGTCCGGGAGGATCCCACGTGCCGCGGAGCGGCTGGGCCCGTGAGCCGTAGCCGCTGGGCCTGCGCATCCGGAGCCTGTGCTCTGCAGCGCGAGAGGCCACAGTGGTGAGAGGCCCGCGTACCGCAAAACAAAAAAAAAAAAAAACCTTTAGGAGGCAGAGCTGTGCAGACACCTCTAGCCTGATGGCTCCTTTGATTGTACTGATTCAACTCTGGTTTTTAAACGTAATGCAAATACTCCATTGGGTTCTTTGGGTAATCTGGGAATTTGATCATGTAAACAGTTGCACAGACTTTGTTTAAGTTCTGGGTTGGGATGACATGGCACACTTTTCCCTATTCCACCAACACTTTCGCCAAGCCTCCCAGTCTGCTTCCAACCCCAGACCTGTGATTCTGGTAGCAACAGTTGTTCTGAGGAAATCAAGTTCTCACACTTCAGGGACTAATTGGCAGAGTTAAGATACAAAGGACAGTTGGGGAGTAAGAATATCTAAAAGGTGGCTGAATTCCACTGTGATTCCAGCGAAGGCATAAATTTATTGTAATAGCAACCTACAAATGTGACCATTTATTGAACACCAATTTTGTGTTAGGTACTATACTAGGTATTTCTCACTTACTTAGTTCAGGGTTTGCTCACTCCTATGGACAAACTTTTACTCACAGTATTTGTCTTCCCTGAGATGACTTTTTCATCAATCTCCTTCACTATTCCTATCTCTTCTGCTTAAATTACCCTCTACATAAAAAAATTCCTGTATAATTCCTTATGTATCTAATCACTGCAATTATTCTCATTCCCCTTAGTGTTTGTATGTGCTATTCAGGTAGGTTTCTCATATATGTTCAACTATGTTTTTATGTGCCCCTCATTAAATTAGAAAGGACTGTACTTCATATTGCTTGAGTAATTTTACATGAATCATGAGGTTGATGGATTAGAAATAGTAATGGTTTCCAGTATAGATGAGACGGACCATGATATTCATACTTACGTTCATGATTGAGTTAAAGGGTACTAGGATTAAATTCGCATATTGGTTAGAATGCAATTCTGCTACAATGCACGTTCGGTTAGAATGCTGTTCTAATTCTTGCAACTCAGGATTTTACAATCAAAATACCATTCAAACGATTCCTAGTAAGAATGAACGGATGTAGGTACTGCGTATCAAGGTAGGTAACATCACAAAAAGAGATACAGCCAGACATTGTGCACCTCCTGTTGGGAGACCACACTATCACAATGAAGTAGTCTTGCCAAAAACGTCAAACCTGAATCTTATAAAGCTTCTAGAATCCAAATATAAGGTTTTGGAAAATACAGAGGACAAAGGAACATGGAAAAGCAATTAGCAAATCCAGACAACAGGAAGCTCTTTTCTTCAATGAAAAAATTGCAAGGAAATAGAGAAAAAGAGAGATGGAGAGAGAATCTACAGATAAAAATAAAAATAAAAGCTATAAACCAATCACAATATATTAGCCTATTTGGATCCTGAACCAAAGAAATAAACTTTTTAAAAAGTTATGATACAATTGGAAATTTAAACACTGCTTGGAAATCTTATGCTAGTAAATAATTATTGTTCATTTTTAGGTATAATTGTACAGTTATTTTTTAAGACCTCTTTTAGAGAGGCATACTGAAATATTGATGAAATGATATGGTATCTGAGATTTGCTTCAAAATAATATGGGTAAGATAGAAGGGAGTTGGGGATATAGATGAAAAAAGATTGGCTAAAAAAAAAAAAAAGATTGTCTATGAGTTGATTGGCTGTGTGATGGGAACATAGGAGTTTACCATACAATTATTCCCACTCATATATGTTTGAACTTTTCCATAATGAATTAAAAAAATGTTTTCATAATAAAACCATTATACCAGGGTCCAGGATTCTATAAATAATTCAGCCTATGTATCCTGTATCCCCTGTTCTGTTTTCTTTACCTTCACCTACCTTTTTCCATGTGTAGTCATAACCATCCACGTTAACCACCGGCATAACATAGAAATCCATGTGCCTCAGAAGACTGGTAGGCAGATTTTCTTGCTCATGGAAACGAGTTACCTACAAATTAAACCAAGTATATTTGATGATATATCTTTTATGTCCTTCTAAACTTAGTCTGTGTCTTCTTCTTTAACTGAGATATAATTGACATATAATCTTCAAGCAACACAGGTTTGAACTGTGTGGGTCCACTTGTATGCAGATTTTTTTCAGATTTTTATAGTACTACATGATCTGCAGCTCATTGAATCCACAGATGCAGAACTGTGGATATGGAGGGCTGACTGTAAAGTTATACATGGATTTTCAAGTGTAGGGAGGGTTGGCACCCCTCACCCCCGCATTGTTCAAGGGTCAACTGTATTAATTTAAGGTGTATAATATAATGATTCAAAATTTGTCTATATAGTGAAGTGATCACCACAATAAGTCTAGTTAATATCCACTAAACTTAGTCTATTTTTTTATTAAAAAAAATTTTCAGATGTTTAGATTTGCAGATTCAACTTTCAGGAAGAGTATTAATTCCTTGAAAAGTCTGAACTTAGGGTACTATATTGCCAAGTGGTGGTAAATGCCCTGGACATGGGACAATTGGTCTTCCTATTTATGGAGGCAGAAAATTCAACCATCTATTTTCTAAAACTTCCTTCAAGAAACAAAAAGAATTCTTTATTAAAGCCTAAAGCCCACTACAAAGATTTAAGGAAACAAAAACCTGTATTTCCACTCTTTTCACAATAAGCCATCTCAATCAAAGCTTAGACTAACCTTGTCTTATTCCCACACATGTCTAGATAATATTTTCTCCATTGTCCTTATAAGTTGTGAGCTAAATTTCTGCTAGAATCGAGTTCGTTTCCCAAGCATCAGATCATTTGGCTTTAAAGCCAGTGGTAGCTTTTCCTAGGTACTGGCTATGAGTTTCGTAACAGATATCATCTGACACTGCTCTTCTGTGCTTTAGAGTCATACCCAGCTTAGGGTCACATATTTTAACATGATCCAAGGACATCCACATTCCAACGACTGAGAAGTTCAGTCCAAAATGACCAAATACAGACGTAGCAGAAGCACAAAGACAAATTTCAGCCAGTTAGATCATTTCATCTAGGGCCAAGCTTTGGTATAAGTTCTTCATTTGTGGCAACATTGTTACATTTTAATTTGTGGATTAGTTCACAATTAGTTGTTGATTTAAACTTTACTCAAAAGACTTTGTTAAGTATTTTTTCATTGTTGATAAAAAGAAAATGTCTTTTTTAAAAATTGAAGTATAGGTGTTGTACAATTTTATATAAGTTACAGGTGTACAATATAGTGGTTCACAAAAAAAAAAAGAAAAAAAGGAAACCATCGACAAAACTAGAAGACAACCTACTGAATGTGAGAAAATATTTGCAAATGATATGACCAATAAAGGGCTAATATCCAAGAAAAATGTCTTTTAAATCTTACCTTTGCTATAGCTAAAACTTTACCACCTTTTCTTTAAATATTTAAAATATTATATCCATATTTTCCTAGAACAACCATAATAGTCAAATTTAAATTATTTGCCATAGATAACCCCTTAGTAAATATGGGAGAAAGGAAAGCAAAAGTACAAGTTACTTTTTAATCTACTATAGGTCAGAAACAAAAACTTAATGAAAAGGAAGTAATTTTATAGAATGAAAGAGGCAATCTTTTAAATAGTTGAGCGACTAGTTAAATACATTTTTATGCTACAAATTTGTAAATTTATGTTAGAGTCATTTTTCAGTAATAACGTGGCATTCATTATCAGAAAAAAAGATTAGGAGAGCTTATTTTCTTTCAAATAATAAAGCATTTATCATTTTTATTTCTACAATGTTTGCTGAAATTTTAATAGATGTGCTATGGTTGGGTTTTTTTTTGTCCTTTTCACTCTCTTTATGGTTGGATGGGAGTCTTTCAGCAAAAAGTTAGTCTCTGAGAGATGATCAATGTTAGTCTGAGAATTTCTTGTCTCATAAGCAGGGCTCCGAACAGAATGGGTGAGTGAGGGCTGAAATATAGCCTATACTCTGTGTGTCAAGCCCTACCTTCATGTGTGGTTGCAGCTGAAATCCCAGAGGAAGGGGTGCTTAGCTTTTAACAGCTTTATTGAGATATAATTCACATGCCAGAAAATTCCCCATTTTTAAGTGCACAATTCACTGGATTTTATATCACAGAGTTATGCAACCATCACCACTATCTGTAGAATATTTTTATCACCCCGCCAACCAACACCAAAAACCAAAAACCCCTTAGCCATTAGGAATTACCCCGCTTCTCCTTTCTCCTCTTCCCCCAGCCTGGCAACCACTAATTAACTTTCTGTCTCTGTGGATCTGCCCATTCTGGACATTTCATGTAAGTGGAATAATAAAATATATGGCCTTTTGTGTCTGGCTTCTATCACTTAGCATAATGTTTTCAAGATTCATCCATGTTGTAGCATGAATCAGTATTTCATTCCTTTTCATTGCTGAATGGTATTCCATTGTATTCCATTTATCCACTCATAAGTTGATGGACGTTTGGATTGTTTCCACTTTTTGACTTATGAATAATGTTGCTTTGAACATTTGTAAACATACGTGTTCAAGTCTCTTGGCTATACACCTAGGAGTGGAATTGCAGGGTCAAATGGTAACTCTATGCTTAAACTTTTGAGGAACTGCCAAACTATTTTCTAAAGTGTCTGCACCATTTTGTGATCCCAACAGCAGTGGATGAGAGTTCCAATTTTTCCACACTCTTACCAATATTTGCTATTATCTGTCTTTTAAAAATTTTAGCCATCCTGGTGGGTATGAAGTGGTATCTCATTGTGGTTTTGATTCATATTTCCCTAATGACTAATGATGTTGAGCATCTTTTCATAATGCTTATTGGCTATTTGTATATCTTCTTTGGAGAATTGTCCTTTCAGATATTTTGCCCATTCAAAATTGTCTTTTATTTGTCTTCTTACTGTTTATTTGTAAAAGTTATTTATGTATTTTGGATATGAGTCCCTGATCATATATATGATTTGCAAAAATTTTCTGAACGGTTTTCATTTATTATAGAGGTTTACAGTCATTATAATTTTTACTTTTACGGTGTACTCTTTGTCTCATATATGGAGTTTTTGATGCCGAGGCCTTCTTCGGGGACAAAATTCCCTACTATGATATATGGGATAATACGATCTGCTCTGTAATGTTGCTTTATGTTCAATTTCTAAGGGCAGAATATGGCAAAAGGTATCTGCATAATTCAAATCAAAAGAAAAAAATTAATTGGGACTCAATTCCGATAATTGCTTCAGCTCTTTCTTTTACTTAGGAAACATACCACAATGGCATACTATTTCTTAATTATGTTCCAGTGTTTAGCACCAGCCAGAAATGTAGAAAGGATAAGACAGACAATCTTTAGTGTAATTTAAATGCTTAAAGTCTTGGTTCTCAAACTTAATATGCATAAAAGTCACCTGAGAAGATTGTGAAGATTGTAGATACCCGAGTCTCACCTCCAGACATTTTAAGTCACGAATTCTAGGATGTGACCTGGGAAAATGCATCTAAAAAACAGGCCAGTTGATTCTGATGCAAGTGGTTTTAGGCCACATATTGGGAAACTCTGGCTTAAGAGAATGTGAATACTTACAGAGGCTATGAACCACAAGCAGAAAGCAGGGGAGATCCACTCTCTGGCATGGATTCCACAGTCGATCCACATGGCATTTTTGGCCCTTTGTTCTTTCCTAGAAACCTGCACAGAGAAAATCAAAAAACAGTAATAAGACGCTTCAGGATAATAACTTCCATATATATAGTGCTTCTACTTAATCCTTTTAGCAAATCTATGAAATACGCATTATTCTCTGCATGCCTTTGAGAATTCTCAAGGGAGATTAAAAGCTGGTGTAATTAAAGGATAGTAGCTAAGGTCACATAGCTGATGAGGGTTGGGACTGAGGTCTGAAGCCAGGACTCGATTTAAAACTCTTTTTTCTTTAACTTTTATTTTTTTAAATGTTTACATTTTTTTATTGAAGTATAGTTGATTTAGTCTTGTGTAAAGCTCTTTTTATTCCCTCACAATCCCCCTGCGATACCAGAGCTGCATGAGGTGGGTGTAGAAGTAGACAGCAGAGAACTAGTGTTTCAGGCCATACCTTCACACTCTAGTTAGAATTAAGTGGTTATGTGTTGGGTACACAGCTTTCTGTGGGAGGGGTGGGACAGAGAAAGGCTTGGGAGAGGAAAGCCAGTGGTCCTAAATAAACTTGGATTCCCTCACCATTTTCCCCAGGTGCACACTCTTAATGTGTAGATTATTTCCCTATGTCACCCCAAAATAAGCACACATCTAGCTTCACGCCAATTTATTACCAACAGGTCTGGGGACAGGGGCCTCATTCTGATTTACCATCTGGGGGACTAGTGGAGCTGCCAGCTTTCTGGAATAAGAACTCCCCACCTTTCCTCCATGATAGGCTTTGATGTCTTCAGAAGAATTCTCAAAAACGCCTCCAGACAAAATGAATCATAATTCATTTGCTTTTAAATATTAGTTAGACACACATGTTAGAGTATGGAGGGAAGGGAGAAGAGAGTTGCAAAATCAAACAAATATGTGGAGTTGGAATTCCAAAACAAGAAAAAGAGAGAGTTCGATTTTTAAACTGCCATCTGTGCCACTCAGGGAGGTTCTTCTTAACTAACCCGGAGCTCGTGATATCCAATAAGAAGGCAAGTGAGAAAGTCAAATGGCTTTGGCCACAAAGGGTCAAATTGTACAAAGAGGAGAACTACCCAGCTGATTTAATCCACTCGGTGTAAAAGAAATCCTGAGCTGTCTGCACTAGTTGCCTTACTCGACCTTCTGTTTTATTGTGCTGAGCAAATTCTCTTGGTGCCGGTCCTGACGCTGGGTAGATGGAGGAATCCCAGAGACTCACATGATGTGCACATCCTTGGTTGAGTACGATTGGGAGTAATGCACGCAGAAAGCATGGTTCTCCAACATGTACATTAGGTCCCAGAAACACAAGTTCCAAAGAGTACACATAACACGGCTGAAAGTAAATGTCATGAGTGGGTAGGCCATGATTACACGGATCCAGTCTGGTTGACCAACTCGGCTGTCAAGAGGACCCAATTTTCCTACGTCTGCCTTGAGTGTGCACTGCAAGTTCTTGCCAGAACAGATGAAAACCCAGAAATCCTGAGTCAAAATCTTATCTTTGGATGATCGAAGAGGCCCACCTATCACAATTTAGATAATGTTGGGAAACTATGTATAAATTAAATGTTCCTAAATCGGATGTATTTTTCCAATGATTAATTTGTTTTCCAGAGCTTCTTTTTCATTTATTTTTTTTTTTTTTTCTTCCGGGGAAAGAGCGGTTAAAAAAACAGAACTGCAGAATTAGAACTTAACAGGCAGGAATTAGTTTAGTTTCACGGCTCCCAATATTCGTCCTGTGGCCACATTCATTGACTTTACTAAGGCCAATTTATTCAACTGAAAATAAAGAACCAGACAGGTGGTGACTGAGGCAAAAGCTATCATATCAGCCCTGCTGCCCCAAATCCCAGCATTGCCCTGGTTCCTATCCCTTCCTAAGTTTCGCTGTTCAACTCTTTCTTTGTTTCTAAAAACTGTATCGATGTCAATATTTGTTCAATCACAGATTCCCCTACTCTTTTTTTTTTTTGCCTAAGTCAGTTAGTCAGAGGTGGTGGTGTTAATAAAACAGGATTTGAAATTTAATCTAGACCACTCCCCTCATTTTATGAAGATAGGCATTAAAGCCCAGGAAGGTTAAATGGCTTATCTATGTCACAGAGTTGATACTGTTAGACCAACACTACATTAGTAAAGGAAAAAAATTTAAAGGTAATAACCAATCCCTAAATAGCTGGATAATAAAGTTGAGGAACACTTATAACACACATATTTCCAGAACTCAAAAAAAAAAAAATCCAAGTAATAACAAGCACTGCTGGAGAATTAACACATCCCCCAAAGTTGAAAGGTCAACGACTCTTCCCCCAACATACCTTTAAAACATAAAGTGGGTACTTCTCATATGAGGATCCAATGTGGATTTTTTCAACCATATCAGGATACAACTCAGTCATAACTTCAATCCAAGAATAGATCTATCAGAGCAGAAACCGGCAGTCACAGAGCAAGTTCAAAGCATTTTCCTGACAAAGGAAACAGACCACTTCTTCGAGGAAGGGCAATCCTCGAAAACACTTGTATGTGGAGAGAATGAGGGACTAAAACACTTGGGGTAGGGTGTTTCTTCTGCTGTTTAGAAAAACCAATAAAACTAAAGTTTTGAAAAACATCAAGGTTTAGGGAAAAAGTACTAAGAAACTTACAACAAATTAGGAAAAGATAATCTTCAAAGCAGCGCTCCTTAAGTTATTTTTAAAGGCTCATCACATTGAATCCCTGCCTCTGTGCATGAAATCCTCTTTACCATTCAAGAGTTCATTTCTATATGGAATTTTTTTTTAAATATCCACTTTTCAAGAGTAACCTAAGGAAGTCCTGGGCGCTGCCTTTGAACAGGATAAATCGAGGTGTCATTATTTCTTACTGAAGACCTGTGGACTCACAACAAAATCTGTGAAATGATGAGAGGCAAAGGGGAAAACAGTCTGGAGAAGAAAAATTTCTCTTCTACCCAGGGAAGGAGTTTGATTCTGGACCTCTCTCCTGGGTGGAAGTCTAGTGGTCTGTGATTCTGTCAAGATTATGAAAGAAAAAACAAAAATTTGTGGGTCTGATTTTAGGCTAGTGCCCACCTGAAAGCAGGCATTGAATGATGGAGCCTGGCCATGTTTAATGTAGACTAACTTCTCAGGGGCGATTTTTAAACTTTTACACCTTCTGCAGTGGGAATGACCAACCCAATGGCCTTATCTCTGGGAATTTTTCTAGAGGTAACTTCAAATAGCAATCCTAGCTGATGGGAATGCGAGCACCGTTTGCCCTTGGATCCTCTTAGAGGAACATAACTAGGGTGAGTGGTATGTGGGAGTGGTTGCCTTGTGCCGAGAGTTCAGATGCTCCTGGAAGGCCTACCTGCTGCCAAGTACCAGTGCTGTCAGTGTCTGAGGTGCCGGAAATTTAACTATCAGGATTTCCTCATTGGGCCTCTGTTTACTGTGTTACTCCTCTAAGGCATGCATACACCTGAGAGAACTACTACATCAAACTATTTTGTGTTACAGCATTGATGGTTCAGTAGATTTCCTCCAACAGGGAGGCTGTGTTATATAAAGGCAGCTTTACGGAAAACATTATTCATTTCACAATCTGCGGTAATGATGGTCACATCCTTTGAATAACTCTCTTCTTTTGCCATTTGTTCTAAGTGATGTTTTTCAGTCATTTGTTTTTCTCCCCTGCAGGGGATTACTGAAAATTTCCTAGTGAGAGTCAATGACAAAAGAAACCCCTCTTGCCCCTCAAGTGAACATGTGGTGAGGACTGAAGGAGAGATCAGTGTTGAAGGGGAAGAAAGGACTTGGCAGAATTTCCGGGGAGCAAGATTGCCATGGTTCCTACAAACCTCTTAGAAAGGATCGGGCGTGGGAGCGAGGAGAGGTCCAAACTGTTTTCTGGAACATCATTGTAATGAAATGAATTGTGTCCCCCCTCAAATTCATATGTTGAAGCCTTAACCTCCAGTACCTTAGAATGTGACTGCATTTGGAGATAGGGCCTTTAAAGAGGTAATTAAGTTGAAATGAGGCTGTTGGTATGGACCCTAATCCAACCTGACTGGTGTTCTTATAAGCAGTGGAGATTAGCATGGACAGAGAGCCGCCAGGGATGTGCACACACAGAGAAATGGCCGTGTGAGGACACAGCAAGGAGGTAGCCACCTGCAGGTCAAGGAGAGAGGCCTCAGAATAAATCAGCCCTGCTGACACCTTGACCTTGGACTTCCAGCCTCCAGAACTGTGAGAGAGTAAAATTCTGTTGTTTAAGCCACTCCGTATATGTCACTTTGTTATGACCGACTAATACAGTGTATGGCAACCTAATACTTTTTCCTGCCGTGTCTTTCCAACTCTTTCCTGGGGTGAGGGTAAGAAAAAAATAAGCCCTTTGAACAAAGTATTTAAAATATACCAGAAAAAAAATTTTTTAATGTCCATATCCTTTATTGATTTATTTAGGCTACACCATGCAGCTTGTAGGATCTTAGCTCCTCGGCAGTGAAAGCACAGAGTCCTAACCACTGGACTGCCAGGGAATTCCCAGAAAAATGTTTTTAAATACCTCTGTTTAAGACATTCCACTCTTCCCACCAAACCCAACACAGCACTGACATAGTTAGGTTCTCCATTTGCAAATTGTGCCTACCCAGCCTCTCCACTCTGGACCTCAAGTTTGCTGATGCAGGGCTGATGTAGGAGGCTGGAGGGAGGTGGTCTAGGTGGAACAGACAGAGGCAAGGTAGGAGAGAGAAAGGAGAGGGTTGCAATTTTAAGATCCCCGTCAACCAGCCAGGTACATCAATTCTAGAAGCACACTGAGTTCTGGTTTAACTAACTGGAAAAGAACAGATGCTTTTGAAGATTCGATAGAAAACTTTATTACTTAAGCCTTAGATGTCTTAAAAATATGGATATGGTTCTTAACAGTTTCTGGGCACCTAGCCAAAGAGGATAAAAATACTTGTATTAAGGAATATAGCAGCATACTCCTATGAAAGAATAGAAGGTATCAAGGGATTTGTACTACTTGGAGTATATTATATTGAAAAGAAAGTACTCCAAGGGGTTGAACTAACAAATATGGGGAAATGGCTCTTAGAGTATGATGTGAAAGCTTACTGAGGCCAATTGAACATTGATATCTTGCTTAGGTTCCCTCTAGAAAAATCAGAACCTATAAGTACTAATAGGAAAAAACCCAATTTCTTAAATATTAAAACACAGGCATTATCAACATTATTATTATTACTATTATTACTTAAATAGGTTCTTTCTGAGAGGAATAAAATGCACTTAAATACTTTATTGTGTACTAAATATAAGTGAATAAATTCCTTTAATTCAGTGAGATAATATGGTGATTATTCAGTAAGAGTACAATTAGGATAATGGTCTAAGGAGACATGATTAATTGGACTGTTAATTTTTTTGTGGCAGTTTCAATAAAAAGGCCCTATTTTTAATTTCCTGTTGTTCCTTAGAATGCAGTGTTACTCCTAACAGAGATACTCTTAGCTATGGACAAACAGGTTGCTTAGAGGCAATTTCCAAAATACGATGCAATCTTCCCAGGGAAGATATCTACAAAAGGATGAATTACTTCTGTATAATCAACCTCATTGTGATTTTTTTTTCACCCTCTTCCACCAATTTTGATTCTCTAATAATTTCCCATGGCTGAAATGGCAAAGCTCGTTAAACGAAAATAGGAATTTTCCAGAGAAATGTGACAGCTTACCTCACTTAGTGAGTGATACTGTTCATAGTAGGAGGAGGAGGCCCGGGGGCTGATGGTGTCATTGGAAGTCTGCTGCCGGATAAGATCTTCCACATTTTCCAACAAGACCCTGGGTTATGAAACAGGGCATGAGCTGGTTGCCAAAGAGGGCTCTGATTTTCCTGCATGGCCCATCGCACGCACAACAGGTGAGCAAGGGGGAAAAGTTACTAAGAAATCTAACAAGCACAAGGTGAAAGCACTGCCAGCTAACATTATGATGAGCTGAAATACACAAGCCCTCTGGGTAGAGCCTCATGGGCATTGGAGGGATACTGGCTCCTATGGGGTATGTTTTCAGGGCCTCCAAAATCTCACCCCTTCTCCAACATTATGAACATTTCTCGACTGTAACTCATTAGTGTGTTTTATGTGAACATACAGGTTAATGGACAATGTTCTTCAGTCCAGAGGAACAATGTATTATTCTGTTTTCAGTTAAGGACCGAGGAGAAGCAGAAAGCCTTCTCATTTTATTTTTCCCTGTGAGTCACTGACCTACACCAGATGCATGTATAGGTATATATATGCATGTATAGGTTCTGCATGGCCAAAGTTGGTCAAATCTCTAGAGAAATAAGAACAGAGGAACAGGGAAGGTACAGGAAAGTGATCTCATTTAATTTCTCTTGCAAAGGATCACACAGTTAACTAGGCACAAACATCTTAATTAAGACAGACTGAAGCCATTCTGTTACCTGGGATGAACAATTGAAAGTTAGCTGTCATTCTAATAAAGCTTTCTTTATTTTTACTTAGGTCAGGGGGTAAAAGCCAAGCCTTTGACATCAGAAAGGTCTGAGTATGACTCCTAGCTCTGCCACGTTCCAGCTGGCTGACCTTGAGAAACTCCTTTGAAAATTTTTTCATACACACAATGAGGATAGTATTTACCTCACAGGATTAAATAAGGATTAAATGATACAATGTATAGAAAGGCTCAGCACCTTTCCAGGAAGGCAGAAAACACCAATAACATATTATTAATACTAATCATAGTGTATTATCCAAAGGTTGCCCATTGATACACAGAAGAGAGCATGGCCTTTAGGAAGTGTCAGGGCAGCAAAGGGACACTGGCGCTTGGGCAATGGATACAGAAAGGAGATGTGGACAGGAGACTCCAAAAGGAAGAAGGCATGGACTCTGAACAGAAATCATACCTAATGCAAATTTTAGTTTAGGGCCAGACATTCCAGAATGTTCACTGACCTTGTGAAGGAAGCAAAATCTCCTTCAGCAGCTGCTTTTTCAAGAGATACCACAAAGCCCACTAAAGTGAAGGACAATTTTGCTCCCCGAGTCCAGGCACAGAGTAGAGGAACTATAAGAAGGAAGCAACTGGGAGGAATGGTAAGAGGCTCCTCAGATCGTTGAGTCTCACAGTGCTTTGCAGATAAGGGACCAAGGTCATGAGAGGTAAACCACTTGTCCAGGGTCACAGAGCTAGCCCCTTGGGCTTCATCACCAATCTGTTCCAGAGATTTCCATGTTGCCATGTTTAATGTAAATATTTTTTCCAGGAAGCAATGACACCATCCACTAGTAAAATGCATCATAGGTGCTTAGAATAGCTGCTCAGTAAATATGGAATCATGCCTCTACCTGAACGGAATTCTGCTCTCATTTAAACGGGCTTTCACGTTGCTTACATCAGACGCATTCACAAAAAAATGGACTTCTTTGCTCTTCGTAATAAATTCAGCTGTTACTGGCTGCCAGAGGACAATCTGCAGTTTCAAGGGGGAAAATTGATAAAAACAAAGACAGTTTTTCACATCATTCTCGTCTGTAGCTAAAGCCATAAAAGGGTTTTTATAAGGGAAGTAAAAAAGACATTCCTGGTGACTGGTCCCCATTTACACATGTGGTAGTGTAAGCATTTATTTTACAGGGGGCTAGTTTTATTCTTTTCTGTAACCCCAGTAGCTAAAGAGGGCCTGGAACTTACTAGGTACTCAATAAATATTTGGCGAGGCAACGAACTAATGAATGAATTCATGAATGAATATATTTATGGCCCAACTGTAGAACTGGATGTGTATGTCACATGTTTAAAGAGAAACGAAAGTTTGTCTAGAAAGTTGATTAAATGTTGCTTTTCTTTAATAAAAATTCCATATCCTTGATACTATTATGCCTTTTCTTTAATCTAATTGCCTTTGGGAAATGTCTTCCCATACATAATATTTACATTTTTTTTCTAGTTTACTGAGCTTTTTTAAAGCACTTTCACACTCATTGCCTTTGATCATTATAACAACATTTTGCCATAAACCAAGCAGGTGTTATTATTTTCATTGTTCAGATGAAGAAATTAAGGCTCGAAGCTAAGTCGCCTAAAAGCACACACCAAGAAGTGGAAGAACAAGATCTAAGTCCTGAATCTCAGATGCTTCCTCTGGCGGTATTTCCTCTGTCCACGGTGTGGTGGCTGTGAGGACGCGCCGGGCAGCTCTTCTGTTGGGAGGGGCTTAGTTCACTAACCTTCCCCACCGTTGTCCCTCTTGATTCCGCCCGGCTTCTCCAGGGCTGCAGCCAGCCAGTGACAGAGCACTGCGGGTGCATTATTGCAGCCCCGTTCCTGCTAGATTACGGTCTCCTCTTACAGATGTCTTTGGCTTAAGGACTTATCATGGTCCGGGCAAACCTTCCTTGGGACTGCCCTGTGGTCTAGAGGTTGTCCACACACAACCCTCCTTTCTGCACACATGTCAGAGCTGCTTGATGGTCTGGGGGTACTCCCTGCCACCTCCAGCTCCCTCCTCTTCATCCTTCACAAGCAGCCCCCATAACAAGTCTCACACATCTCTAATATAGTTTTGACCTCTGCTTCTCAGAGAGCCCTAACCCAACAACCATGGAGCCATCAATATTCTATCAGGATATTTTGTAATGTATCAGTTTTCTATTTTCTGGGGAGTTGAGTCCCAGGCATGAAAATTTTAATAAATTTTCCTTTGTGTTTTTGATGCTTACACCTTGGTTAAGTATTATTGCTTTTTAAACAAACATCTATTGGATTTCTGTTACTGTAGCATCTTTGTAAGTACCCCCCCCCTTTTTTTTTGGTGCTGAAACCCAGGAATGAACCAGTAAGTTCACACTTTCAATGCCTAGATACTGTCATGTAATTTGCTGAAAAGCCAATAGCATAAATGAAGAAAGTTTGATTTGGGGAACCAGTAAAATCATGTGATTATGGGAAGGAGGAGAAGGGTACAAGAAGAGGGGTTTATACCAGCTGTATATAAGTCAGACGACATATAGGAGAGAACATGGTACACCAGACTTGTATAAAATATAAACAATAAGAAGATAAATGAGGGAGAAGTTACCTCGTATGTTGTAGTAGTATTCTGCAGAATTTGAACTTGCCTGGACGTTCTAGGAAGAGCAGTTAAAACCTGGCCACTGGGGGAAAAAATAAAACAGGAGTTTGATCTTAAACAAAAAGTGAAAATAAGATAAATTATATTGGGACGGGCTTCTACGAAATTGTAAAAAGGAAACAAAATGTTGAAAGAAAAGAGGATTTCACCACAGATTTTAAAATAACCTTAGATTTTGCCTCCAGTCAAGATGGAGAAACAGGGACCAAGTTTACCCTCCTGCTTGAAACAAATAAAACACTGGACAATGTATGTCACTCAAGAAATTGAACATCTGTAATATGACGAAACATTGTATCCTGGATTGGGTCTTGGAACAGAATCGTGGAAAAATTGGTGTCATCTATAGAAAGCCTGCAGTTTTGTTAAGAGTAGTGTACCAATGTTGGTTTCTTAGTTTTGACAAACATACCATGATAATATAAAATGCAGGCGAAACTGGGTGCACGGTATAGAGAAACTCTCTGTAATATCTTTGCAACCTTTCTGTAAATCTAAAAATATTTCAAATAAAATTTTATTTAAAAAATAAAACAAAATCATGTACTGAGAACTCCAGAAGCACAAAAGTTTATGATAATTTCTGCTTGTCATTATGAGCAAAGGCTTCATGGAAGAGGTAACTGGGTAAGTAAGCAGTGTAATGGCAGACTGGCAGGAGACAAAAGGGCATTGTTGGGGAAATGGCAAGCTGTTTATTTTTGCCAAGTGTAGGATTTAGGTATTTAGGGCAAGAGAAGAATGGTAGCCAAACAGAAGTGAGTTTGGAAACTTATGTTAGTTCTCCCCTAGAGAAGTTTTCCAATGCACGCTGAGAAATTTGACCTTTATCTAGCAGGCAGTTAGGAGTTAGAAAGTGACATCATTTGACTTGTGATTTACAAGAATAATTTTGATGCCAGGGTGGGGATGGTTTATTTTGGAAAGCCTGATGAAAAGATTCTAAACTCTGGAAATGAGCCTATGGAGACTTGATTATCAAAAAAGAGAAGGAGGAGCTCCCAGAAACAATAGATTCAGAGATTTGGTGCCAATCACTGGTACAGTTAAGCGTAAACTATTCAACTAGTGATAAATGACATATGTCCAAGGATATGTATCACAAGATGATTCACAGTAAGAATAACTGGGA
Organism: Stenella coeruleoalba; assembly: GCF_951394435.1. Classification (NCBI taxonomy): domain Eukaryota; kingdom Metazoa; phylum Chordata; class Mammalia; order Artiodactyla; family Delphinidae; genus Stenella; species Stenella coeruleoalba. The sequence goes on along the minus strand of NC_137164.1, from coordinate 20,522,707 downwards.
ACCACATGAGCGCTTATCAGTAACAGAATTGTTGAATGTTGGTGATGTCTCCACATTCTAGAATGTTTTGTAGCCATTATAAAGAAAGAGTTAGTTAAAATAGTTAACTTGGGGGAGATTTACGTGATGCATTAAGAGAAAGAAGCAAGAAGTGAGTGGAGAATTGTAAGAAATATTATCCCATTTTTGTAAAAAAATAAGTTAGAAAGAAAAAGGAAACTTATAAGTGTTAAAAGCAGGAGAAAACAGCTTCATCCATGAGAGAGCAGACAGCAGAAGCAAGAAGAACTACAATCCTGCATCCTGTGGAACAAAAACCACATTCACAGAAAGATAGACAAGATGAAAAGGCAGAGGGCTATGGACCAGAGGGAGGAACAAGATAAAACCCCAGAAAAACAACTAAATGAAGTGGAGATAGGCAACCTTCCAGAAAAAGAATTCAGAATAATGATAGGGAAGATGATCCAGGACCTCAGAAAAAGAATGGAGGCAAAGATCGAGGAGATGCAAGAAATGTTTAACAAAGACCTAGAAGAATTAAAGAACAAACTAACAGAGATGAACAATACAATAACTGAAACGAAAAATACACTAGAAGGAATCAATAGCAGAATAACTGAGGAAGAAGAACGGATAAGTGACCTGGAGGACAGAGTGGTGGAATTCACTGCTGCGGAACAGAATAAAGAAAAAAGAATGAAAAGAAATGAAGACAGCCTAAGAGACCTCTGGGACAACATTAAATGCAACAACATTCATATTATAGGGGTCCCAGAAGGAGAAGAGAGAGAGAAAGGACCCGAGAAAACATTTGAAGAGATTATAGTTGAAAACTTCCCTAATATGGGAACGGAAATAACCACCCAAGTCCAGGAAGCGCAGAGAGTCCCATACAGGATAAACCCAAGGAGAAACACACTGAGACACATAGTAATCAAATTGGCAAAAACTAAAGACAAAGAAAAATTATTGAAAGCAGCAAGGGAAAAATGACAAATAACATACAAGGGAACTCCCATAAGGATAACAGCTGATTTCTCAGCAGAAATTCTACAAGCCAGAAGGGAGTGGCATGATATACTTAAAGTGATGAAAGGGAAGAACTTACAACCAAGATTACTCGACCCAGCAAGGATCTCACTCAGATTCGATGGAGAAATCAAAAGCTTTACAGACAAGCAAAAGCTAAGAGAATTCAGCACCACCAAACCAGCTCTAAAGGAACTTCTCTAAGTGGGAAACACAAGAAAAGATAAGGACGTACAAAAACAAACCCAAAACAATTAAGAAAATGGTCATAGGAACATACATATTGATAATTACCTTAAACGTGAATGGATTAAATGCTCCAACCAAAAGACACAGGCTTGTTGAATGGATACAAAAACAAGACCCATCTATATGCTGTCTACAAGAGACCCACTTCAGACCTAGGGACACATAAAGACTGAAAGTGAGGGGATGGAAAAAGATATTCCATGAAAATGGAAATCAAAAGAAAGCTGGAGTAGCAATAATCATATCAGATAAAATAGACTTTAAAATAAAGAATGTTACAAGAGACAAGGAAGGACACTAATGATCAAGGGATCAATCCAAGAAGAATATATAACAATTGTAAATATATATGTACCCAACATAGGAGCACCTCAATACATAAGGCAACTGCTGACAGCTATAAAAGAGGAAATCGACGGTAACACAATAATAGTAGGGGTCTTTAACACCCCACTTACACCAGTGGACAGATCATCCAAACAGAAAATAAACAAGGAAACACAAGCTTTAAATGACATAATAGACCAGATAGATTTAATTGTTATTTATAGGACATTCCATCCCAAAACAGAAGATTACAATTTCTTCTCAAGTGCACATGGAATATTCTCCAGGATAGATCACATCTTCGGTCACAAATCAAGCTTCAGAAAATTCAAGAAAATTGAAATTGTATTAAGCATCTTTTCTGACCACAACACTACGAGGTTAGAAATCAATTACAGGAAAAACTGTATAAAACACAAATACATGGAGGCTAAACAGTGTGCTACTAAATAACCAAGAGATCTCTGAAGAAATCAAAGAAGAAGTTTAAAAATACATAGAAACAAATGACAATGAAAACATGATGACCCAAAACCTATGGGACACAGCAAAAGCAGTTCTAAGAGGGAAGTTTATAGCAATTCAATCTCACCTCAAGAAACAAGAAAAATCTCAAATAAACAATCTACCCTACACTTAAAACAACTAGAGAAAGAAGAACAAAGAAAACCCAAAGTCAGTAAAAGGAAAGAAATCATAAAGATCAGAGCAGGGGCTTCCCTGGTGGTGCAGTGGTTGAGAGTCCGCCTGCCGATGCAGGGGACACGGGTTCGTGCCCCAGTCTGGGAAGATCCCACATGCCGCTGAGCGGCTGGGCCCATGAGCCATGGCCGCTGAGCGTGCGCGTCCGGAGCCTGTTGCTCCGCAACGGGAGAGGCCACAACAGTGAGAGGCCCGCGTACCGAAAAAAAAAAGATCAGAGCAGAAATAAATGAAATAGAAACAAAGAAAACAATAGCAAAGATCAATAAAACTAAAAACTGCTTCTTTGAGAAGATAAACAAAATTGATAAACCCTTAGCCAGACTCATGAAGAAAAAAAGGGAGAGGATGTAACTCAATAAAATTAGAAATGAAAAATGAGAAATCACAACTGACACTGCAGAAATACAAAGGATTATAAGAGACTACTACAAACAACTATATGCCAATAAAATGGACAACGGTGAAGAAATGGACAAATTCTTGGAAAGGTACTATTTTCCAAGACTGAACCAGGAAGAATTAGAAAATATAAACAGACCTAACATAAGTAACAAAACTGAAACCATAATTAAAAATTTTCCAACAAACAAAAGTCCAGGACCAGATGGCTTCACAGGCAAATTCTATCAAACATTTAGAGAAGAGCTAACACCGATCGCTCTCAAATTCTTCCAGAAAATTGCTGAGGGAGAAACACTCCAAAATTCATTCTATGAAGCCACCATCACCCTGATACCAAAACCAGAAAAAGATATCACAAAAAAAGAAAATTATAGACCAATATCACTGATGAACAGAGATGCAAAAATCCTGAACAAAGTACTAGCAAACAGAATCCAACAACACATTAAAAGGATTATACACCATGATCAAGTGGGATTTATCCCAGATATGCAAGGATTCTTCAATATACGCAATATACGCAAATCAATGCACACTAACAAATTAAGGAGTAAAAACCATATGATCATCTCAATAGATGCAGAAAAAGCTTTTGAGAAAACTCAACACCCACTTATGATAAAAACTCTCCAGAAAATGGTCATAGAGGGAACCTCCCTCAACATAATAAGGCCATATATGTCAAACCCACAGCAAGCATCATACTCAATGGTGAAAAACTGAAAGCATTTCCACTAGGATCAGGAACAAGACAAGGATGTCCACTGTCACCTCTCTTGTTCAACATAGTTTTGGAAGTCCTAGCCACAGCCACAAAGGAGGCAAGAACATACAATGGAGAAAAGACAGCCTCTTCAATAAGTGGTGCTGGGAAAACTGGACAGCTACATGTAAAAGAATGAAATTAGAACACTACCTAACACCATACACAAAAGTAAACTCCAAAGGGATTAAATAAAGCCTTAAATGTAAGACCAGACAGTATAAAACTTTAGAGGAAAACATAGGAATAACACTCTTTGACATAAACGGCAGCAAGATCTTTTTTGACCCACCTCCTAGAGTAACAGAAATAAAAGCAAAAATAAACAACTGGGACTTAATTAAATCTAAAACCTTTTGTACAGCAAAGGAAACAAAACAAAAAGACAGCCCTCAGAATGGGAGAAAGTATTTGCAAATGAAACAACAGGCAAAGGATTAATCTCCAAAATATACAAACAGCTCATGGAGCTCAATATCAAATAAACAAACAACCCAGTTAAAAAATGGGCAGAAGACCTAAATAGACATTTCAGCAAGGAAGACATACAGATGGCCAAGAGGCACATGAAAAGATGCTCAACATCACTAATTATTACAGAAATGTAAATCAAAACTACAATGAGGTATCACCTACACCAGTCAGAATGGCCATTATCAAAAAAGCTAGAAACAATAAATGCTGGAAAGGGTGTGGTGAAAAGGGAACCCTCCTGCACTGTTGGTGGGAATGTAAATTGATACAACCACTATGGAAAACAGTATGGAGGTTCCTTAAAAACCTAAAAATAGGACTACCATATGACCCAGCAATCCCACTACTGGGCATATACCCTGAGAAAACCATAATTCAAAAAGAGACATGTGCCACAATGTTCATTGCAGCACTATTTACAATAGCCAGGACATGGAAGCAACCTAAGTGTCCATCAACAGATGAATGGATAAAGAAGATGTGGCACATATATACAGTGGAATATTACTCAGCCATAAAAAGAAACGAAATTGAGTTATTTGTAGTCAGGTGGATGGACCTAGAGTCTGTCATACAGAGGGAAGTAAGTCAGAAAGAGAAAAACAAATACCATATGCTAATGCATATATATGGAATCTAAAAAGAAAAAAATGGTACTGATAAACCTAGTGGCAGGGCATAGAGGTAGGCATAGAGAATGGACTTGATGACATGGGGTGGGAGGGCAAAGCTGGCGCGCGATGAGAGTAGCATCGACATATATACACTACCGAATGTAAAATAGTTGGCTGGTGGGAAGCAGCAGCACAGCACAGGGAGATGGGCTCGGTACTTTGCGATGACCTAGAGGGGTGGGATAGGGAGGCTGGGAGGGAGGCTCAAGAGGGAGGGGATATGGGGACATGTGTATGCATATGGCTGATTCACTTTGTTGTGCAACAGAAACTAACACGGTATTGTGAAGCAATTATACTCCAATAAAGATCTATTTAAAAAAAAAGGATAATCAACAAGGACCTGCTGTATAGCACAGGGAGCTCTGCTCAATATTATGTACCAACCTAAATGGGAAAAGAATGTGAAAAAGAATAGATGTGTGTATATGTATAACTGAATCACTTTGCTGTACACCTGAAACTAACACAGCATTGCTAATCAATTATACCCCAATATAAAATAAAAAGTTAAAAAAAAATAGAGGCTGAATTTCAATTTTGCACAAAGGAAATTTTGTGTTGACTAGAAGATAAGATGCTTGGGCGTTTTTCATATGTATTAGAAGACAAGAAAGTAACAGAGTTAGTCAACAGAAGGGGAAAGAAAATGTAAAGGTAAAAAATGTGTTATCTAAATGGGTCTCTTTCTTAAGGAGAAAAAAAATTAAGGAAATATAAAAAATAAATTAGGAAATGTGGAGGAGTAAAATTATGGGGATATAAATTTACCATAAAATATATTAATATGTCCAAGTTCAAACTGTGGTGAGCTGGACTCTTCCTATCTCAAGTTTGACAAAAGTGCCAACACAACAGAATCAAATAATGAGATGGGAGTCAGTCAGAGGCTATGAAACCCAGGCATGGAAACTGGTTTTAACCACACAGGCTAGTTGGGTTTTATCAACAGGATGCTGCGAAGGCCCACAACAAAACCAGACTGAACCAGCGAGATCCTAGATAGAGGGCAAAATAGGCTAAAGGTCACCGCTTTCCTGAACTTGATTTATCTCTGTGTTTGTTTCAAAAGTACCTGGTGTTCGGCAGCGATGTTTTGCAGCTGTACTTTGAGAGATACACAACGGTCAACCGCCCCGAACCGGCTCTGACTTGACCACAGGAACACACCTACGTAGATGAAATCTGGAGGTGTCAGAGAATGCGCTTTGCTTCATCACCATGCTTATATCTCCGCCCTAAGAGGGGATTTGTACTCTGCCAGCAGTTTGTGCCGTGCGCAAAGGAGCATGGAAGACTGCGCATGCCTGGCTGCCCCTGGAAGTCTCCGCCCCCTTCCTCGAGCCCAGATGACCTCTCTGCCTCCTAACCCTTAAAGTTCCCTTACTGCCCTCCCTTCTGGGAGAAGGTGCCTTTAGAGCTCGAGCTCCCCTTTTCCATTCTCTGGCCATTGAGTAAAAGCCTGTCTTGCTTGCACCAAACAGTTTCATCATTGGCAGCACAAACCTGAGCCGGAAAGAGCTCCCTGACCCAGCCAGGGGGTCTTCGGTTCAGCCGGGGCCCCAAGAGGGGGGGGCCTCACATCTCATTCGGTAACAAGATCAACTTATGTAGGGCTTACCAGTTTTCCAAATCAGTTTCCTGGCTCCGTGCCCCCTTAAGGCAGAGAGAGGATGTGAAAAGTGTTCAGAGGGGAGACGGGGAGAATTTGTGAGTGTATTTCTTTGCATCAAATTGTTGCGATTCTGTGAAGCCCCACTCTCCCAAAGGGGATGAAGTTTGGGCATGTTACTTCCTTCAACTCAGCCTACTGCGGGGGAGGATGGATGACTAAGCATGTTCCCTCAAGTTTAACTGACACAAGCACCGGTGCCTGACTTGCTTCTGAGAAAGCTAAACCTGCATGGGCTGGCCTCCAGTTGACTAGATTAGCCATGAATATCAGAAGAAAAGGCACTTCATGTTATGTATTCGTTATGGCTCAGATGCCGTCCAATAGCGCCACCTAAAGGAGTGGAGAGCTCACAGCAGCAAGAACCTGGAGGTGAAGGCAAAATTCTTAGAATGAAAGATGGAGTCACAAGTGGCTACCTGGGAACAGCTGCCTCTATCCTGGTCTGCAGAATTTCCCAGCAAGGGAATCTCAGAAATCTCTAAGAACTTAAAACCCAAGAAAAGGACTAATGAGAAAAGGAGTCAGGTGTGTGTGTGTGTGTGGAGAGGGGTGAGGAGTTGTTTTCCTACAAAGATTGAGATATTTGAATAATGCCTTGGTTGGAGTAGACATTCTAGTTTCTGAATTGAGGTTTGCATTTCAACATGACCCAAGGACTACCAATTACTTAAGAGTGGGCTAAAAAGCCATAGAATTTTCTAACTTTCCATGCAAGGGCGGGGAAAGATTACTCTGACACATAGAATATATTGGGACAATGGGAGATGAAAAATAAAGGTGTGGGTTTTTTTTGTTTGTTTTAATTTTTATTGGAGTAAAGTTGATTTACAATGTTGTGTTAGTTTCAGGTTTACAGCAAAGTGAATCAGTTATATATATCCACTCTTTTTTATATTCTTTTTCCATATAGGTCATTACAGAGTATTGAGTAGACTTCCTTGTGCTATACAGTAGGTCCTTATTAGTTATCTATTTTATATATAGTAGTGTGTATATGTCAATCCCAATTTATCCCTCCCCGCTTCCCCCCCACCTTAAGTTTGTTTTCTATGTATCTATTTCTGTTTTGTAAAGATGTGTTTTGATGATGACTCTGAAGGGATACAGTTACAGATGTAACCAATAACCATTTAGGAAAAAAAAAAGGCTTGCACCAAAAATAAAGTTAAAAATACAAGCACAGTGAGATAACAGGTCACTTTACACAAAAAGTAAAACGAGGCTCAAGGAGGGCTCAAATTGTTCAAGACTGCATGACTCGTAAGTAGCAGACCTGAGGTTTCAACTCAACTCTCCAGCTCCTGGGCTTTTAATACCTAGACAACATTTCCTCTGCTGCTTCCCCTCTAAGAATATGATTATGGTTCTCAAGGTCTGTTCCCTGCTGTGGTTTACAGGGATGAGTCACACTCGCCATAGCTCTCAAAGATGATTTTTGAAGTTAAAAAGCTGGTGAGATGGCTCTGAACAATGGAATATAGCCCAAGGCTGCAGTTTTGTTTTATGCATTACAGCATTTTAAAGCCACTAGTGCCCTGTTCTCTAAGATGAAAGTAATATATCAGTAGGAGCTAAGTCAAAGAGAACAAGCTGGTCTCCAGGTGGCAGACAGTATATAGAGTCAACAAAAGGAGCTCTTCCTGTGGTCTATTAATAATTCAAAAGCCTCCTCCACTCTCCTCCAACTCCTTTTCCTTCTTTTCATCCTATTTCATCTTCTTTCCAAATAAACAGCCTCAGCTGACTGGCCACACTTAGGTAATCAGAGCACAATGCAATTAATGACTGTTTACAAGATTCTTGCTAGTATTTTTTCTACCCTTTATAGTGTTTGGCCTTTAAAATCAAGTGAACATGGAGACTTTTTTTTTTTTTTGGCTGTCTTTCTCTCTGACATATGGTATTTATGCCTTTAAAACTTTTTTTGTTTTCATTCCAGAACCTTTTACTGATGAGATTTATCAAAATGCAACTGCAGATCCGCCATTGATTGTCTGAACACAAAGTGCTATTAGGAGAATGATCATGACAAGAAAACAATAACAAAGAGCAGCTTTAAAAAAAGCCAGACCCTTAGCTCTTTTTAGGAGGGGTTATATTTTTTACCCCCAGAAATAATTCATCAAAGTCTGTCGCCCTGAATAAAATTAGAGTTTTCTTTTAGCTTTGGTAATAGGCAAGTCGTGGAAAAGCAATGCTCAGAAACATTTGGTAAAAAAAGTATATATATATATATATATATATATATATATATTTTTACTCACAGAAAGAGAGTTTGCGATTTTATTTCTAGTGGAGGAATGGGACCCAGGAATCAGATATGCATCTGCCCACAGAGCTGCAGTTCCCCTTCTCCAGTACATGGGGACCATTACAATAGGTACGAAGTATTAAATATTTTCAACATGATATTATTTGATTAAAATATAGTCATAGTCTCACCCCCTCTCTTCAAGCATAGGTATCAATCAGACTTCAAAGCATATGCTGAAGCAAAAAATAGTAAGAAGAGCCATGCGTGAGGGAATTTTTCTCATTCATTTCTTACTATTTTCTTTGTGTATTTCCTTTATTTGCCTAACGTGTAGTTCCACTGAACTGTTATAAGCTTATTCGTTTTGCAGCAACATGGTCAAGCTTTGGTATATCTTGCTAGTGGTTGTCTTATCAAGGAGTTTAGTTTACTATATGATGCAGATGGTGGTCTGTAGGTGAGCCTGCTAACCTCTGACACAGCCAGCTGTTATGATGCTCGTGCCAGGCTGCCGCTGAGGCCACCTTTAGACCTGCCATAGTGAGGACCTTGAGACTGGACTTGCAGCCCCGGCCTCTCTTCCAGGCTACCTTCCAGACTGCCTGTCTCTGTCAATTCACTGTGACTAAATCTGACCTCCCTTCAAATTGGCTCTCTTCCTAATTTCTATAATTTTTAGAGGCAATGCTGTGCAGTGAAAAGAGTAGAAATGAGGTGAAAATGGGGTTGATTACAAACTCAACATTTGTTGTTTGATTGGGAGCCAGTGTTCTTCTCCCTGAGGCTTATTTTCCTCCTCTGTAAAGTGTCAGTAAAAGAGACTGGAGGATTGTGGGCACTTAACAGGTTAACATTTCTAAGTGCCTATCCCAGTGCCTGGGACAACACAGATGGTGAATATCACTCACTTCCTCCCCTTTCCCTCTCTGGCAACGGCACTGCCATTGCCTACAGTGTCCAGGTTGACCATGTTGAGAGCAGTTTTTCTCCTTCCCTCTCCTTTACCCTTAATTAAAGCCAACTGCCAAGTAATTGGATATTAGAACTAGCAAGAACCTTAGAAATCATAGCCATCTGATTTATTGACAATACATAGAGACATAAGTCACCAATTCTCCTAGCAATTTGTCTCCCGTGTCAATTTCAGTAACAATCATTTGGTCATGAAATTTGTTACTTGATACTTGGCGATTATATTCAACAAAAAAGAATCAACCAACTCTTCTTAGTTTAGTAATGATGGGCAAACACAGCTTCCAACTCACAAGTCAAACTTTTTTTTGTGGCCGTGCTGTGCAGCTTGTGGGATCTTAGTTCCCCAACTGGGGATTGAACTCGGGCCCTCAGCAGTGAACTTGAGTCCTAACTACTGGACCGCCAGGAACTTCCCAAACTCTGTTTTCTTAAATGCTGTCCTATGGCTCTTTATGACTCAGTTTCTTTGGCAGAATTTTCCCTGCCCCTGGTATGTCCCTTCCCTCTTTGCCATTCACTGAGGAGAGGAATACATCTCAGAGACAACTGGAGGAGAAAAGGATCATAGAAAAAAACAGCAGGAACAAAAAATAATTCCAAAGGAAACAACATCAATTTTGAAAAGCCTAAAAGTTGACTAATGAATTACAATAATACATATAGCCTCAAAACTATTTACACCATGTTTTATATATGCTAGGGCATGAGTTTGTTTGTGTTCTGTCAAGTGGTTTATAGTAGAAAATCCTAAGGGATTCACTCTACCAGGCAAAATAAGAACTAGGTATGTTCATGTGTGTGTTCTTTATAACACAACTATTCTTCCTTTCCTACTCCATGCTGAACACCCATGCACAACCCAAACCTCCTCTCTGATACCTTTATCCTCTTCTCCCTCCCATGTTCTATGTACAAGAAAAAAATAAATTATCCACAGTCAATGCATAGTACATGTGAAGACAAGAAAAACATAAATCATGTGAAGTGTTAAGGTGTAAATAATTACATATTTTAAAAAATCAAGAGTCTATTTCTTTAATCTGCATAGCTACTGAATATACATGTCATCCAGAATTTTCTCAGTAATAAAACTAGAGCCAGAAAAGAAAAAAAGACCCTAGATCTACTGAGATCCTTATTATACTGACATCTACAATTTGGAAGGGCAACATGGAAAGTTTCAGAAAGAGCTGACCTTCAGACTTGAATGTTCTGCTCCCCAGTCCAACGCACTGATTGGATTCCGTGAGGGGCAAACAAGTGGGGGAAACGACCCCCCACCATCTAGGATTCTAGCGGGTTACCTCTGAAACGCGAAGGCATGCTGCTCACAGAACAGGATGGTGGCCACAAGGACTCCAAAGCTATAAAGCTTCATCCCCACAGCGATTTGCTATAAAACAAAACTCTCTGAAGAGAAGGGTCCAGATAGCTGATTACTTAAGAGCCTTCTTTGCACACTGGTTAAAATATAATGGCATGTTCCCAGTCGTTTCTGTGCTCATTCGACTTCGCTTCCATTCCCACCCTCAAAAAGAAAGTATGATGAGAGTTGTTATTCTCATTGTAGACTAACTAGAAAATATTTAACTCTTCAGGGAAGATGAGGCCAAGAATAAAAGGATAGTAATACAGTGGAAACGTGTCTTGTTTGTCGAACAAGACATAGAGTATTGACCCATGGATCTCAGCCCATGCTGAGCGAGGTCTCCTGTGGAGTACTAACTCATTAGGTCTTCCGTTGCTTTTCTCTTTTGCAACATTTTCAACTTAGATGAAGACATAAAAGGTGAGTTTTTCAAATTTATGGCTGAGAAGGAGAGATTATATGGAGGATTATAGGATCTCCATCCAAAGAGAGTTTTCCTTGTCCATGTGGAATGATGCTCCACCCGTAAAAGAATAAGAATGCTATGTGTGGGGAGCTCTTCTGAGAAGTAAAAAAATCAGGTAGTTGTGAATCATGTTTATTTAGGGAAGCTCACCATAACAGCCATAACACCACAACAGTCTGAATCAAAGCCTACCGTACGTCATCCTGAAGGTAGCACCATCTAACATTTTGTCTGGTGTGAGGCCACATCTAACCTCTGTAAGTGGAAGGACCCTGGTCCCCTTCCTACATTCCCACTGGTAAGTGCATTTGAATGCCCTTGAGGTCAGGGCAGGCAAATTTGCAAAATAAATCATCCTCCCTTCAGTGGACTTCTGAGAAGGAAAGGATTGAGAGTTCAAATCTCTCTCTGGGATTCAAAGGTATTGAAACATATTTAATGGATCGAGGTGAAACGACTGGGTTGGCCAGAAAGCTTGTTCATGTTTTTCCATTCCATAACATCTTACGGAAAAACCCGAACGAGCTTTCTGGCCAACCCAATACATTTTATATAAGAAAGAAGGAGAAAAAAGAAGATACATGCGTTTCTGCTCAATTGTGGAGAAAGAAACACAGGCAGGATAGACCAGAAATCAATGAGATGGGTTACCTCCAGCAGGTGAGTGAAAAACAGTGGGAATAAGAAGTGGGTAGAAGAGGGAATAAGAACCGGGTAGAAGAGATGGGGGGAGGGACATTTCTTCGAGTAAAACTGTTTGAATACCTCTGTATTTTAGAACCGTGTTAATTTTTCACATACTCAAAACAACCAGTCAAGTAAATAAAATGAATACAAACCAAACCAAATGAATGTAATTTTGTTTCAAATAAATAACATAACCACATTGAAGTGGAGAGGGGGAAAAACTAACCAAAGTGAACTTTTTTTTTTTTTTTTTTTTTTTTTTTTTTTGCGGTGCACGGGCCTCTCAATGTTGTGGCCTCTCCCGTTGCGGAGCACAGGCTCCGGATGCGCAGGCTCAGCGGCCATGGCTCACGGGCCCAGCCGCTTCGCGGCACGTGGGATCCTCCCGGACCGGGGCACGAACCCGTGTCCCCTGCATCGGCAGGCGGGCTCTCAACCACTGCGCCACCACGGAAGCCCCACAAGGCTTTTTTGATGGACAAACATTTTTGTTTCTCTTGGGTAGATATCTAGGAATGGAATTGCTAGGTCATAAAGATATTTAGTTTTATAAGCAACTCCTGTGCCTTTTTTTCTAGGTAGTTGTATCATTTTATACGCCCACCAACAATATATTAGAGTTCTAGTTGGTCCACATCCTTGTTACCTGACGCAGTCTTTTTCATTTCAGCCATTCTAGTAAGTGTATGGTGGTGTCTAACTTGGCTTTCATTTAAATTTCTGAGATGGTTAATAACGTTGAGAACCTTTTTTGTGCTCATTGGCGATAAGTATATGTGTGTGTATGAGTTCCAACCGTTTGCCTGATTTTTAATCAGATGGTTTGTCTTATTACTGATTTGTAGAGGTATTTATATACTCTGGACATCTATATGACACAATAAAAGGCAAAATTACAGATCCAGAAAATAGGTTAGTTGTTGCCAGGGCCTGAGGCTGGGGAGGAAGGGATTAACCTACCAAGAGGTACAGGAGAAGTTTTTGGAGTGGTGGGAAAATTCTCTGTTTTGATTGTGGTGGTATTTACACTGTGTACAGGCAAAATTCCTCAAACTGAACTCTTAAGTTGAATTTATTGCATGCAGAGAGAGAGAGAAGAACACAACAGCTTGATCAGATGGACTCCACCCTGGCTCACAGGCAAATCTCTTAGCTTCTCGGAGGTGCAGTTTCCCCTGCAGAAAAATGAGGTTAATGATAACCTACCTCTGAGGGCTGTTGTGGGAATTCAAAGGGATAGCAGCTGAAAGTGACCGGCAAAACAGGTGGTTAGCGCTTCCTTGGTGGCGCAGTGGTTGAGAGTACGCCTGCCGATGGAGGGGACACGGGTTCGTGCCCCGGTCTGGGAAGATCCCACATGCCACGGAGCAGCTGGGCCCGTGAAACATGGCCGCTGGGCCTGCGCGTCCGGAGCCTGTGCTCTGCAATGGGAGGGGCCACAACAGTGGGAGGCCCGCGTACCAAAAAAAACCAAAAAAACCCCAGGTGTTTAGTATGTCCCATTCATTAAAAAAAGATAAACCAGGAAGGGAGCTGAGAGGGGCCAATGTGTTCTCTTCCCGGAGCCTTACCCAGGTCAGGTGAACCTTGGTGACAGCTGTCCTCTTCTTTGGCTGCTCCCAAAGAGTTAGGGGATGAGTCACTGCCCCAGAAGCCAGTCTGGTCCTGGTGGATCGATCTCACTGAATCATGTCCCCTAGGGACCAGCTAATTTGTACATTTGCTCTCCAGTCAATTTGGAACATTAGGTGGCAAAAATAATATGGCAAGTGTGTTTCTTCAAGAGCCGTAACCCTCTGCCTTTATTAAGACGGTGCCTAAAAGGATAACCTCCCCTGTGAATAGTAGTTGCTTTGCCTTCTCTCAATTGGAGTGGGCTGAGGATAAGGGCAACGCCACCGTGATCTGGACGGGCCGGGACTTGGGTATGCAGCTCAGGCTTACTGTTAGGTAAGCGCTGAGAGAGTCAGTCAATTTCATGGCATTTCGTCATGAGTTTAGGTGCAGCTCAATTTACAAGTTTTCCTTTCAAAGTCTTTCAGCCATTAAAGCTGCATAATCTTGGGAGGTTTGGAGGACACATAATTGATAAATGTGTTTTCCTCCACACACTCTCTCTCATGTTTATTCATGCAGAGCGAAGCAGTTTTAGAATTTGCACAAAGGGTTGGCCTATCCGGCCCCCTGTGTTTCTGAGGGGGGAGGAAAGATGATGCCATCTTGGGAGTCATTGAAGAGGGGGATTTGAGGCCCGAAGGCAGAGAACTCCATCTCAGGTTCTCATGCCCTCGCTTTGGCTACAAATACTGAGCCTGGGAGTCGTGGCACCAGGAAGGTCACTAGACACCCAGAGAGGCAAATGCTCGTCGGCTGGATGGTTCAATTGTGAAGAAAGCAGGGTTTGTCCTCGAAACACTTCCATCCCTTCATTCCCCGTTTCTAACCATTACTCCCTCTTATGTGTCTATCCGCTTTTTAAGATGCTGCAGCCAGGCCGCCCCTTTGAAGAGCACCCCAGGCTGTATCCCATTGGTTCTCAAGCTTGACTGGTAATTAGAGTCACCTGCGCATCTTTTAAATCTCCAGCTGCCCTGGCCACACATCAGATCAATTATATCAAAACCTCAGAGGGCGGGGCATAGACACAAGCTTCTTGTAAATCTCCTGAGATGATTCCATTGTGCATCCAGAGGTGAGAACAGCTGGGTTGCACTAGCGCTTCTCCAGGGGTGGCCTGTGAGTCCCAGAATCTCTGAGAGTATTTGTGGAAAATGCAGACTCCTGGACGCACCAGCCCTCTCAGCACTGAACCTCAAGGTGGGATCTGGAAAGTCTGTGTTTTAACAACTTCCCCAGGTGATTCTCAAGCACACTTGAGTCTCAGAATCAGCTCTAAACCTTTCTCTAGCCCATCTGTTTCTCATGATATGGTAATTTTCCCTTTCCTTCAGCCATACCAGTCTTTCAGTTCCTCAAAGATAACCATCTTCTTCCATCCTCTGGACCTTTGCCTATTATAGCTGTTTATCTGGAAGGCACTTTGCTCTCTCTTTGCCATTAGGAAATTGGCAAAGATAACAATGATGAAGCTATAGCCTTAGAAAATCATCGTAAAGTGCATGTTTTGGAGGAGAAAAGAGTAGGTACCGAAGGGCCACGATCCCCTCCCCCGGGACAGTTTGGTTTACTAAGTCAGCTAGCTGTCACTGGGAGTCATAGAGAGGTTGCTCCAGAGATGGTGGGAGAAAAGTCAGTAGGTTTGATGGAGGTATTGAAGGAACAAGAGAGAAGACTTAAGTGATGTGCACCAACTGGGTCAGATGCATGAATGCAGCAGCCCTGGGCTGCAGGTAAGAGAAGGCAGTGCCAGGAGACACCTTAAGTTACCCAGCAGGACCAGGGACATGAAGCTTTTGGAGCCTGTGGCTGGCAGTGGGTGCCACAGGGGAGAGAGGGGCCATGGGGGAGAGGGACAGCAAAGGACAAGGCTGGGTGATGGGGGATATACCCAGATGGAGGGCAGAGCCACTTTGGCTACCTCCAGTGAACAGTGATGATGGGGAAATGTTAGTGGAGGGTTTTTTCCATCTCTCAAGTCTCGTGTTACTGGGAAAGTGTGATCTGATTTAAAGTTGGTTCAAAGGCAACTGACTATCAACTGCAGATCTTCTTTTAGGACAGCATTTCTCAAACTTTCATGTGCACATGAATTAAGTGGTGATCTTATTGAACTGCAGATTCTGATGCAGTAGGTCTGGGGTGGGGCTGAGATGCTGCATCTCTAACCAGCTTCCAAGCGCCCCTGGTCTTGGCCCCAAACTTAGAGCAAGGAGGTTTGAACATTCCGACTCTTAACAGTGGGCCCGTGGTCTGGCCCAATCCAAAAGTGCCTGCTTGAATCACTCACTTTTCTGTTGTATTGCACAGAGCTTTAGAATGAAATATTTGCATGCATTCTAATCCTCCAAAAATTAGATATGGTAGCTCTTTATTCACCAAAATACTTATTGAAATGGAACTCCCCACTTTGGACATGCCAGATAATATAAAAATCCCCGCCGTTTTGCCGACCTCTCTCTGAGTTGTTAAAGGTGAGACTGTGGGTGCTGACTAGCTTATCCGTGCTTTTGTGTCTGACCTAAGGTGGGTTATTAAGTATATGTAGACTTTAGACATGAGAAAACATTTACACAATTTTCCTTTTCCTTTTTTTTTTTTGGTCACCTACACACAGCCACAGTTGGTAAACTCTGGCTTCTGGAAAATAGGGGGCGAGGACACCGTGGAAAGAGCAGTCCTTGGCAGGCGAGAGTTTAATTCCCGGAATTTTGTTAGGAAACCGTCAAAGGAACTAGATTTCACAAGAGGATCGGTCAGCACTCCTGACTCGTGCTGAGCACCAGCTCTGGTTCCTGGATCATGAGGCCGGCAGAGACGTGCCATGTCTGGCTCACTAAGACAGCACCGCCAGCATTTCATCCAAGCGCACTGGTACCCTGGGGGGTTGGGGGGGGACAGAGAGCAAAGTCGATGCTATCTCAGCAGCTGCTGAATGACAACAGGTACAGTAACTGCAGGGAAGGTGGGCCTCGGAGCCGCCCAGGGACACTGGGGGCACAGGAGAATGTCTCTCGTGCATTAAGTATCGGTCTGAGAGGGGCTGGTGTAAGGTGGGCTGAGTTTCTGTACTTTTTATCATCGAGACCGCAGTTGTGCTCCAAGGGACAGACTAGATTGTGTGTGTGCGTTTCGGTGGATAAAATCGCTAGATTGGCTGAGACTTGAAGAGCCCATCTAGTCCTATGCATTGTCTCAAGACAGGCTCTAATGGCATAATTTCCAAACAAACAGGAATCCATCCCCTTCTCAAAACTCTGCAGATAGGTCTGTTTCACAACTTTTCTCACAATGACTTCTCTCTGGCATCTCCCACAGTCAGGAAACATTTGTTCATGTCTAATACAAATCGAGTTTTCAGTTACCCAGCTCTCCTTAAAAATCTAGAAAGTGCTTGGCACTGCTGGAGACATCAACACGGTGAGGCACGGTGCCTGCCCACTTCTCATTAGTCGGGGCTCAGATCTTCTGCAAAATGTTGCTAATCCTTCCTTCAGAATTACTCTTTCCCCCGA
The DNA here is from genome assembly GCF_951394435.1 of Stenella coeruleoalba. Taxonomy (NCBI): domain Eukaryota; kingdom Metazoa; phylum Chordata; class Mammalia; order Artiodactyla; family Delphinidae; genus Stenella; species Stenella coeruleoalba. The sequence continues at coordinate 20,505,523 of NC_137164.1, read as the reverse complement.
GCTCCCATACTTTACAAATTTGTTAAAGCATTTATCACATTCTGCTTTTGAGTACATTTTGCATGTGCACATTATCCCCCCACTGGATTAACATACATTAGATGTGAATTGGAGAAGATGGGAGGGGCTCAAGGGCCCATCCCAGCTCAGGGCTCTTTGTCAAATCCTTCAAGGAAACTTCAGAGGAGGATTGATGTGTGACGCTACAGTGTTTAATACCTTTGCTAGAGCAGCAACTTAAGTACCTGTTACATTAAAATGAACATTCTGAGCACAAGAAGTGGACATAATATTCACTGTGGCTTTATCTGCTGTAGCAAAGGATTGAAACAACCTAAACACCCATTGATAGGCCACTGGTTAAATACAGGTTGGCACGTCCATTCAACAGAATACTGTGCACCTGTTGAAAAGATTGAGGCAGGTCTATATTTGGCAACGTGGAACAGTCTCCAAGGTTTGGTGTGAAGAAAATGAGATGCAGAATGATGTGTATGGTATGCTAATATTTGCAATAAAAAGGGGCGTGTGTGTGTGTGTGTGTGTAACATGTGCATAGACTATTTCTAGAAAGATACAAAAGAAATTGGTAACAGTGGTCGCTGACGAGGAGGGGAACTGAGGTTTCGGGACAGAGGTAGTGGTGGGTTGGTAAACCAGATCTCTGGGGATAAAAACCCCTATTTGTAGAGTCTGATTATTTCTATGCTGTAAATACGCCCACCATGGCCAATTTCAAGATAACAATGGTTTAACATCGGAGCCAGTTGGAGCCAATACGAGCTGGCTTCAAAGCACATCACTAGACACGGGGGTGGGAAGGTGGCCTGCTTCCCACTGTGGACCCTTTGGTACAATTTTACTTTCTGACGTCATACTTGGATGGGCTAAAATGTAACAATAAACTTTTAAATTTAGAAAAATTATCGTGTTCAGATGGCTGTATTCCTTTAGCCTTCTCGTTCTCCAAGAGTCTTAGTTTTCTTCCCTTGATAGTATTCTGCTTTCCTGTACCTGTTCAGTCTTTCTGGTCAGGACCTATCAGTGCAGTCTTATACACACAAAAACACACTTAATATTGGTAACCTCTTGATATGTAGGGCAGGCCGCTACCTCCTAAGTGTAGGAGCTGTAGGAATGTCAGGCCAGGAAAGAGCCGTCTCCAAAGAGCTGCTGCTGGTGAAGCCAGGACGCACAGCTTAAGCATAAAAGCCCAGCTTCCTAGCAGCTGTGTGGGCGAGCGACATCTGTGCAGCGCAGGATGTGACCCTGCCAAACAGATGCTTTTCTGTCCCAGCAGCCCACCCGCGGGGGCCGGCTGCAGCAGAATTCCTCAGCAGACGCCTTGCCTCCCACCCCGTGCCGGCCAAAGTGAGGCCCAGACAGGCTAGAGAGGAAACCCCAGGCACCGCCAGCCCTAAAGATTCCTTCTCGAATCATTCTAGAAACCGTTTCGCACCAATTCCCAAGTCTGGCTTTTGCCCATGACTGGGTTCAATGTGTGTCTGAGAATTTGTGTCTTAAACCTTTCATTCTGGCCTGCTTTTTGTCCAACCCCCTCCAACTTACTCTTCAGCTTTCAGCTAAAATATTTCTCTTTAGACGGCTTCCTCTGTTGTAAGCCTGTCTCACCCTGCCCGCGTCAATCGCTCATCACAGCTGTCAGTGGAGTTGTTTATCCTCAGCCTTTCCTGATCAGCTGAGCGCAATGCCTGCCTCATTTACGGTGTATTCCCAAAACCGTGCGCAGTGCCTGACACATTTCAGCCCTCAGTGCGTGTTGGCTGAATAAATGAATAAGTTAGAGTACACTCTTACGAAACCTTCAGAAGACATCCAATACAGGGAACATTTTATTTGGAGAGAACTTGAGCATTACTTCATTTTCATTGTCCTTTAAGGCAGTAACATGCTTCCTGGCGGCAGATGGGGGAGAATTGTCTGAGGCTACATGGTGAAGTGCAGATTAAGACAAAGCCAACCACTTTGCATTTGGATGCAGCAGAAACACAGGTTATGGGCTGGGAGAAGCCCCATGTCGGCTTCCTGAGCCCACTGCCAAGGAGCAGATCTGGGGAGATGCATTTCAATTGCTTTGAAAAATGGCTAAGTTCCACTACATACCACCCCTAAAGAAGATACCTCATTGACGAGCCCTTCCACCACCATAGAGGGGGTCTAGTGTTGGTGCCCAGTGCTCTGTTGCTATTTAGCCTTTGGTAAGTTTTCAAGGAAATTGCATAGTCTATTAGAGCTGCTCAAATTCACACTGTTCCTCTGGTTTTATTTTGGAATTCTTTAACTATCCAGTCATTAGCTCTTTGCAAAGCAATGCAGCCAGTTCTTACCCAGCTTGACACCTGGCTAGGTATGTGTGTATGTGAGTGTGTGTGTGTGTGTGTTGGCGTATGGGGGTGAGGTCCGGGTAACCGGTCATTGGCACATATGGCCCCTGGGAACTTGAGGGTACCAAAAAAGTAAACATCGGTCCTATGGCCTGGCAGTAATCACGTGCACTATGATCTAAGAGCAAATGAAATCAGAGCAAGGTGGTTCCCAGTCACCAGATATCCAGCCATACTAGATCTAACACACAGAGCTAAATACACGGAGAGGCAGCACCCAAGAACAGATGCTTTTTTTTAATGGCTCTGCACTGCCCCCTAGTGTCTTGCTGCTCAATGACACCCTCCTTGGATAGAACCTTCCAAGAGTTAAGTAAGAATCTATTTGAAGGCACAGTGTTCAAGATGTTAGATCTGGTCAGAGCCCAAATCGTAGGGTTAAAAACAGAGGGCTTCCTATTGGCTGAAAAAATAAAATCTGATGACATTTGGGACCCTAGTTCTGAGAAAAGGCTCTGATGATGAGTCTTGGGTCTTCAGGTTACCAGAGACCCTTGGAGATCCCAACAGCCTGATTTGTCAGATGATCCAAATGGCCCCAAGAGAAGGATGGCCAGCAGAGGTCGGCCACAGAGAAGGCAGAGTTCTGACAGAGTGGACGGCAGAGTCACAGGGAGACAGAGTGCAGAAGGGCTACACGAAGGAGGCTCGTTAACAGATCAAACGCTGGCCTCCAGAAGCCAGTTTTAGGGCTGGTCTGATGATTCTCCCCACCTGGTTCTCACCCTAAACAAGAAAGCAGTCGATTTAAGCTGGTTCGAAAGATTATGTTAAAGTTAACAACACTACATACAGCTTCTATGCTTGGCTATAATGGCAAAAGCAGAAAGGGTGCCTGGAAAATAAGTTCTTTTTGTCTCTAGATTTTCAAAGCAATCAATTCAATCATAAAAAAAACTTTGTAAGAGACTGGGTCTTTTGCAAAGAATAAAGCACTTTTTGTTAAATACACGAAGGCTACTTGGCTGATCAGATACACGTGATTTTTGGAACCTTGTATAACGTCACCAAGTTGAAAACTTCGGAATGGTTTGACTTGTCCCCGTGTTTCCCGGGAGCACCCAGTGCTGAGCAGTCAGAAACGCATGCGCGCCTCCAGTCCTGCCCTCTGGGCCTTACACCCTCTTCATTCCTTTCCCCATGAGGCAAGCAAACACTGTCATGACCATCTTGGGGTTCACTTCCACCAAGTCTTCTGGAAGGGCATATACTCGTGCTCCAATTTTGCGGGCCATAGAGATGGCATACCTAAAAGAGAAAAGAGGGGGAATGAGGGGAGCCCAAGCAAGTATGAAGCGGACCCCTAAGGATCATAGTTATAGTCATTCTATATAATCTATACTATATACTCTCTACTCTGCACTATAAACTAGCTGCTAGACAGAGCTCATTCCTGGTATGGCTGGAGCCAATCACTGGGTTCCTCCTGAGATTCGAGGGCAGATGCTGGCCTGACAAAGCTCCTGACTCCATCAGACTTGCTGTCCAGCCTCGTGATAATGACCAAATTTATTATTTGTCCTTACAGAGCTTCCTAGCTAGCACCACTTTTGGTGCCTACAGCATGCTTATTCGCTTGGGCTGTACAGTGCAGAAAATGTCATAGAACTGAACAAGAGTGTGTGCTAGGGAAAGTCTGCAGACACCATTTCAACTACAGAAACGTTTTTACAAGGCAGAAAAAGGGGAAATGCATCTGTAATACCTCGACCTTACCCATCAAGTCCTTTCTTCCTTGTTCCATTCTAATCCTCGCCTACATGTATGTGTATTTATTTATGATACTATAATAGTAGGATAACCAGAGTTGTTTGGTTTTTTTTTTTGCAGTACGCGGGCCTCTCACTGTTGTGGCCTCTGCCGTTGCGGAGCACAGGCTCCGGACGCACAGGCTCAGCGGCCATGGCTCACGGGCCCAGCCGCTCCGCGGCATGCGGGATCTTCCCGGACCGGGGCACGAACCCGTGTCCCCTGCATCGGCAGGCGGACACTCAACCACTGCGCCACCAGGGAAGCCCCTAACCAGAGTTTTATATTACACATTTTTCACATAAGATTACCATAGCTGTAGCAGAATAGTTTTGCTCTGTTTATAGTTATATGAAGATAATTTTTATTAGCTGCAGTCTATTTTCAAATGAGCCCACACTATTACCTGGCAGTTCTTTTCTTCTCCTCATTATCTAGTCACTTCTTGCAGTGGCTACTCCAGAGATTCTCCATTCCACCCAAAGCCCCACTAGTCCCTTTGCTCTCCTGAAATGACTTTACTCTTACTTTATTGATCAAATTAATTTAAGAGCATGGGGCCAGAGCAACCCCGTTTTTTCTCTTTGTCCACCTCTCAATCACTTCCTCTATATTAATTATTAATGAAATAAAATTAATTTTCCCATTATAAAATAGAGGAAAAATTATGAAAAGGTTAGAAAATAGAGCTTCAGACACCAAACAAACCATGCCCAATCCTGCCACCATAGCCGCCGTTAGGACTCTATAGAATTCTTTTTACCCATTTTTCCAAGTAATTTTGTACCTTTTGCCCTCACAGGACAGTGCTTAGGGGCCTGGGCTCTCAGGTCAGACTTTGAATTTCAGTTGAACCACTTGATAATTGTAAAACCTTGGGCGAGTTCCTTAAACTTAATCACATCCCTCTTGAACATCTATAGGTTCAAGGTCTTTTTTTTTTTTTTTTTTTTAATTTCTGCGTCTTCATCCATGTTCTTCCCTCTGCTGGAATAGTCTTCCTAGCTCTTTCACCTGGTCCAGCTCCTTCTTACTTGTCCTTTCAATCCATCCCAGCTTAGATTACTTGGTAGAGCTTCCTGTCCCCTCCACAGCACCCTGGGGTCCTCCTTCCGTACCATCCCTCACACTCTAGTGTAACTGCTGTTGAATTATTTCCCTTCTCTCCATTAGATTGTGCTAGACATCAGCATACCAGGAACGCACGTCCCCACTTTCCCAAACTGGGCACAGAGAGAAGGGCGCTGCTGGGATTAGGTACATAGCAGGGCTGCTGGGCACTAGTCATTCGTTAACCCTGGACTTGTGTTATGGCTTGAATACGGCCCCCCACGAAACATATGCAGAAGACCTAACCCCTGGTACCTCAGATGGTGATGCTATTTGGAAAAAGTGTTATTTAAGGTATAGCTAGTTCAGATGAGGTCATGCTGGGGTAGGTTGGAGCCCTAATCCAGTATGACTGATGTCCTTATAAAAGAGAGGGAGAAGAGACACAGACATACACACACACAGAGAAGACAGTACGTGAAGTCACAGAGACACAGGGAAGGCCATGTGAAGACAGGGTTGGAGATTGGAGTGGTGCATCTATAAGCCCAAGGATGAGGGAGGTGTGGGACACATTCTCCATCCAGGCCCTCAGGAGGAACCAACCCTGCCGACACCTTGATCTTGGACTTCTAGCCTCCAGAACAGTGAGAGAAGAAATTTCTGTTTTTTGAAGTCACCTCGTCTGGGGTATTTTGTTATGACAGACCTAGGAACTAATACAGCCTGCTCTGAGAAAGGCGCCTCTCTCTCTAGGAAGGCAAGCTTTCCATAAAGACCAGATAGCAAATATTTCAGACTCTGTGGGCTTTGTCACAACTATTTCAACTCTGCTACTGTATCCAGGAAAGAGCTATAGAAACTATGTAAATAAAACCTGATGTATAAAAGCTGACAACAGACCAAATTTGGGCTCTGCTGACCCTCATCCTACAAGTAAAGCAAACAGCAGTTGCTCTTAAGCTGGTGAAGACTCTGGTCTTGAACCCCACCCCTGCCCAGGCACATCCACAGATATTCACAAATAGAATGTTTATATTTGCACTCACCGTGTACAAACTCTATTCAGGAAGCCTCCCATAGATTATGATTAGGAAATTGGTTTTATGAAATTACAGGCTTGCTTATCAATCAGAAGTCAACTGTTTTCAATTTCAATGGTTTCAATTGTTATCAATCGTTTTTGTCTCGTTCCCTCTAACACCTGGAGCCTTAAACTGCTATTGCCCAGTATTGAAAATAATGATGATGGGACACAGTACGTCATGAGAAGAAAAAGCATCAACAGTGAACCTAGAAGTGTTTGCACGAAGGCACAGGCACTGGAGTTCACAGCTCCCCGGATGCCGGCTCATCCTTTCCTCCCTGACCCCAGGTTTATTTACGTACTTTGCATTGTTGAGTTTCTCTTCATCGTTCAGGCTTTCTGTCTTCAGGAGGTCATAGTTAATGGAACCTGGTTGAATGGCATCAATGAGATCCAGGACGGGCAGACTTGTACTAATCTTTGGGTCCTGCATAGAGAGAAAGCATGGGTTTTAACAATATGCTCCCAAGTTCTATTTGGCTCAAGGAAAGCAAGTGGTGCTTTCCTCTTAAGTACGAATATATACATCCTGGTGTGGGAAATGCCACAGTGTCGCACATGGTGTTTCAAACCAGTCGTCATTTCTGTAGCGGCATCACTAGTAGCTTCCTGGTGGTTCACTAAGTGGGGGAAATCCATTGTCTGCCAACAGGCAGGGAGTCATTCCCAAATAGTGAATGGAAGGAAGTTAGAGCAACTAGAGAAAAGCAGAGAGGTTGATATATAGTATGTTTCATTCAAGTACTGGTTATTAGTAGAGGAAGGGATGATTTGAAAAAGAAACCACCAGAAAAGAGAGACTAAAGACATTAAGAGGAACCCCGATTCATTTTCAGGGGACATCCCAGAGGTGACACGCAGGGAGAGTGATGCGGGCTCAGCTGGATGGGATTCAGTGAATGCTCCTTTCCTGGGGACCTTAGGGAAAGAAAAGGGTCCATAGGTCCAGGTAGACAGTGACAGCAATTATGTGATCAAATGCAATGACTGCAACTAATATCCATTGGTGTCTCACAGTTTGCTCAGCACTTTTTATAGGTTATCTCACTTATTGCCACAAGCCTTGGACGGAGGCATCTAATCTTAATTTACAGCAAGCAAAGGGAGTTTCTGAGGTTAAGTGGCTTGCTAATAAGTGGTGGGGCTGGGATCTGAACCCAGGTATTCTGACTTAAAATCTTGGGCTCTTTCTTTGGCGTCTGTAAACAGTTTGATGGACACACGCAAAGCTGTGAATGCTTTTTTTTTTTTTAAAGGTTCTACCTGACTTTTTTAAAAAAGGAACATTATTTATTTATTTTTTTGGTGGCGTTGGGTCTTCGTTGCTGTGCGCAGGCTTTCTCTAGTTGCAGCGAGCGGGGGCTACTCTTCGTTGTGGTGCGCTGGTTTCTCATTGTGGTGGCTTCTCTTGTTGCGGAGCACAGGCTCCAGGCACGCAGGCTCAGTAGTTGTGGCTCACGGGCTCAGTAGCTGTGGCTCACGGGCTCTAGAGCGCAGGCTCAGTAGTTGTGGCTCACGGGCTTAGCTGCTCCGCGGCATGTGGGAACTTCCCAGACCAGGGATCGAACCTGTGTCCCCCGTGTTGGCAGGCAGATTCTTAACCACTGCGCCACCAGGGAACTCCCTGTGGATGCTTTTAAGGTGTAAATGCACAAAACTCTGCACCTGTGAGTACAGACGTGCCGAGGCAACTGTGTGTCACCATCTGAGCATAGTCAAGTTCAAACACCTCATACCTTGCGGGTCCAAATCAGAACCAATTCTAACAAAGAAGCAAGACACAGGACCCCTGCAAGGTGCTAGGTCTCCAGCACTGGCCCTCTGTAGAGGTAGAATACTATTTTAAAAGATAGAACGGGTCCATTTTTATTTATTTTCTGGGTTATGTAAGAACTACCACAAAATTAAGACCAATATACATATAATCGTAATCTAATTTCCACCATTAGCCTGAGCTTCTATCTCCATAGAACTTTTTGGTAAAGAAGCACAACGGAAACAAAATGCAGAGATTTGAGTTTCACCTTCTTTCCCACTTCCTTCCCACAGTCTTGGTGGACTGACAGGCAGCGAGATGGCCAGCAGCTGGCAGCGTTCATAGGTGAGGAGGGCCCAGGACTGTTTCTGCAATGGTTAATCAGGGTGCGCTGTGCTCGGTTTTTGAAGGGTTTCACTTAAAAGCAGTGTGGGGCTAATCTGACATTTTCCTTCTGTGGTCCTTTTGACCTAATCAATTCTGCAATGACTCAGCGGGAAGACAGGAGAAAATTAGCCCAGAGCATCACAAGAAGCAAAAAAATTGCCAAACATTCCCAAGAGTGAATCCCCACAGGATCACCCCGGAAGCTGCTGGGTAAGGAAATGGGATGCATTCCTGTAAAGTGGCAACTGTTTTACAGAGAGACGCATGCCCGGGGCTATTCACTTCATAGCCATGGTCAAGTGACCTATAGATACCCTCCACTCTATAACCTCACCTCGCAGGTGAAAGGTGCTTTCCCCTCCCTGATGGACACCACCTGCAATTACTAGCTATAACCTCAGGAGTTAGATGAGCCCCCAGTTTCCTCACTATAAAATCAGGAAAATGGTAGGACTGCCCTGGTGCTTCAGTGGTTAAGACTTCACGCTTCCACTGCAGGGGCCGCGGGTGGGATCCCGGGTCGGGGAACTAAGATCCCGCATGCCGCCCAAAGCTGCCAAAAAGAGAAAAACATCAGGAAAATGGTAAAGCTGTCTTCATCATGTCTGTGAAGAGAAAATGAGGAGCCCCCCTGTTACAAACAAGGAGCCCCTAGTACTGAGACCACGCTCCATCGTGGGAGCACCGCTCTACTGTACTGTGCGCCACCGCCTTCCCAAATCTCCTTCTGGGAGGACTTGCTCACATCTGTCACCAGCCTCCACTTCGACCTCCAGACCAAACGGATGGTAAGTAGAGGGAGGACAGAGCTGGCCAATTCCTGTGCTGAGCTCACAGGGACTGGGCGCTCCTGGTAGAGCCCAGCCTACAGACATACCTTCTGCCCTTTCTGGGAGGGGAGAGATTTTCATTTTTTCTCTTGATTTTGAGGGAAAGGATTGATAGCATGATGAACTGCCTCACCCGCCCTCTGAAGGGGGTCCCTCTCAGCCACCCTGACCTTTAAGCCAGGAAAATGTAGTTAAGATATGACGCAGACATTATACTGTCGATCAAGTACACAGGGCCCTTGAGGAAGGATCCGGCTAATGTATAAAACATGAGTGAAGAAATGTAATAAAATGTCATACTGTTATTAATAAAAATGGGATTTGGATACAAGTAAACAACTGCTTTTTTCTCAGGAAAAAAAAAAAAACATCCCATGGGAGATCTCTTAGCATTTTACATTTCACCCTCATTATGTTAACAATCTGAGCCGTGGAGCTATGCACATTTAAAAAACATTATATGTTACATTACTTTGGAAGAAAAACATCTAAAATCCCGTGTAAAACATGATCGGGTTTTTTAAATTAATTATTATGGGAGAAAACGACAAGAAATCTGTCAATGAAATGGCCTATGAACGTCAAAACAATAATGGGTCATTCAAGCAAAATCAAAACGGGAGGGGGAGCCTCAGAGACCTCACACTGAAGGTCAGTCTTGAAAACAGAGTGGAAGCAATAAAGATAAGCATAATGGCCGCGAGCAGGAGACACGCACGTTACCTTGAAACTAGAGATGGATGAACTTTTCTCCGCTTCCTTCAATGTTTCATTCACCCAGTGGACAATAGTGTCATCGTTGACCTTCTGCCCACCTCCAAGTTCTTCAAGAATATTCAGTGTGTACCTGAACAAAATCAAGAATGATTTCTGGAGAAAAGTCGCTAAAGAATTCACTATTGTAGAGCACAGAGAACTTTATTCAATACTCTGTGATGACCTATATGGGAAAATAATCTAAAAAAGAGTGGATGTAGGTAAGTGTATAAGTGATTCACTTTGCTGTACAGCAGAAAGTAACACAACATTTTAAATCAACTATACTCCAATAAAAATGTTTTAAAAAAGAATTCACTATTCACAGAGAGTCGCCAGCATAGAAAAGCTTTTTTTTTTCCTGTCTCAGAAGATGGCATGAACACCATTACATCTGAGGAAAAAAGAATATGTAATGACACTAGTTCCTTTTAGAATAACAAAATAGAACTTTATACTTAGAGTCAGGTGCAGAGCGAATACCACTGTCCTTGTACAGAGAGAAAGCAGAAGAGAAGCAGGGAAAGGAAAATGAAATAAAGGATTTGAACCAGTGATGCTTTTCTTAAAGGAACTACGAAAATCAAGGAACAATTCAACGTTAGAAAAGCCCAAGCACTTACATCCGGAAAAAACTATAGTTCAAAAAGCTACAAGTACCCCAATGTTCATAGCAGCACTATTCACATTAGTCAAGACATGGAAACAACCTAAATGTCCATCGACAGACGAATGGATAAAGAAGATGTGGTACATATATACAATGGAATATGACTCAGCCATAGAAAGAATGAAATAATGCCATTTGCAGCGACATGGATGGACCTAGAGACGATCATACTAAGTGAAGTAAGTCAGACAAAGACAAATATCATATGATATCACTTATATGTGGAATCTAAAATATGACACAAATGAATGTGTCTATGAAACAGAAACAGACTCTCAGACATAGAGAACAGACTTGTGGTTGCCAAGGGGGAAGAGGGTGACCGAGGGATGGATTGGGAGTTTGGGGTTAGGAGATGCAAACTATTATAATAGAATGGATAAACAACAAGGTCCTACTGTATAGCACAGGGAACTATAGTCAATATCCTGTGATAAACCATAATGGAAAAGAATATGAAAAAGAATATATATATGTATATATATATATATATATATATATATATATATATAACTGAATCACTTTGCTGTACAGCAGAAATTAACACAACATTGTAAATCAGCTATACTTCAAAGCCCAGGCAGGCAACATAATAAAGAAAAAATATAAAAGAGTTTCCTCTGTGTATCACAGAAGTAGAAATATTGGGAATACACAGTAATCTCTAGTTAGTCTCTAGTTTGAGGGTAAGAATTGCCTTAGATACATACTGTTATGAGAAGTGGGTTGTGCAGGGGAAACATTAAGAAGATGCTTCAAGCTCTTAAAATTCCATGGAGCAGGGCTTCCCTGGTGGCGCAGTGGTTGAGAGTCCGCCTGCCGATGCAGGGGACACAGGTTCGTGCCCCGGTCCGGGAAGATCCCATATGCCGCGGAGCGGCTGGGCCCGTGAGCCATGGCCGCTGAGCCTGCACGTCCGGAGCCAGTGCTCCGCAACGGGAGAGGCCACAACAGTGAGAGGCCCGCGTACCGCAAAAAAAAAAAAAAAAAAAAAAAAAAAAATTCCACGGAGCAGAGAAGACTCAGCATTCCCCAAGCTAATCTCTCTCAAAGAGTAAACACAGGGAGAGAGCCAAGCAGTAGGGCAGGTGGGCAGGTCTGCTGGCCTCACGGTTCAGTCTTGTACGGGGGGAGAGTCAAATTACCCACGAAAGACTAGAATTTCAGTGTGTGTTGTCCAAAATGAAACTCTAGTATTGTGCCATTGAGTCCTGTCTTGAGGGCCTCCCTAAATGAGGTCACCCTCCACTTGGGTGCCCAGGGTTTTGCTCATTACATAATCCATCGGATATCTTCCTCCAGTTACGGCTTCCGCGCTAAACACAGTTCTTCCACAATGGTTTCCAAGTGTAATCTCGGAAACAGGAGCAATGCCCTGCTTCCTTCAGGTGAAAGTGCTTTCCTATCATTGTCGATGGGGAGGAAGAGGGTTTCTGCAACTTTTCTTTATCAAAACAGTAAAATCGTGCGGACCAATCCGGCATCCAAGTCCTCTCAATGACACCTCCCCCGACTCCCTCACATCAGCTGGTTCCTCTTCATTCTGCCTTTTCTAAACTACTGTTCCGGTCATGTCATTTAAAGTGACTCTCCGAGGCCCAAAGAACACAGATCAAATTCCTTAGAATGGCACACGAGTCCTTTCGCAATTTGACCTGAGTGTCCCTTGTCAGTGCCTCTCTCATTTCCTCCTTCCCCTCCTTCTTCAAGGCTTTATGGTCACACACACTCATGCTCTCCCAGCTGCACAGAACCATCAGCAGCTCACCGACCGCACCACGCATCCTCCTGCCTCCTGCTTCCATGACTCAGATGCACGCTCTGCCTTGGATGTCCTTCCTCTCTAGTGAATTTCTAATCCTGAGAACAAGTCCCAGTTCAAGCATCATTTTTCTGACCCATGCAGTATATTAATCATTATTGCTACACTTGCTTCCAACCTGCTTCCCAGAGCTTTTCATGGAGTTGATGTACATGTCTCTCTGCCTACCTTGTGCCCTTGGACAGAGTCCATAGACCATATTCATCTCAGTGCTTTCACGGGTCAGCAGAGTGCCCAGTACCTACTGGGCATCTAGCAAATGAAAGAGTAGAGTCGTAGATGAAACGAACAGAATGATTTTCTCCCAGGAAAAGCAAGGAGAAAGTCAAGATGGGAAATGCTTAGTCTGGGCCCAGAGATGGGACCAAAATTCTAAGGAATAACGAGTACAAATGGGATAAGTTCCAGTTAGATTTTCAAAATATTACTAGTTTGGAAAAAGGCCTGAGGTTTGATCATATCATTTATGTCATAACCGGCTTGTTTCCTAACAGCATGTGCATTAAGTTACCAGCATTTACTATACCATGTAAGCATTTCTGCCTAGTCCGCTCATTAAGAGATGGTGGGTTAGTGTTTGTTTCATCAGGTCACGTCCATAAATAACCTGAGAAACAGACTAGGTTTAATCTTCCAGCAGCCTCACTCATCTCAGGACCAAACTCTCACTTCCCTTTGCCAGGAGGCCCAGGCTGCTTTGTTGACTCTCTCCAGTGGACAGAAGCAGTGCTTTCAAGCCACTCCTTGAGTGAGGGAAGAAAATGGTGCAGAGGAGAAGCTCACCTTTATACAAAAGTCTATTCATGCAAATATAAAAGGCCACAAAGGGACAGGGAAACTTAGACACAGAACATCCTGGAGGCAGCTGACTGCATTCAGGGCTCTGAGAATAGCCCCTCATGGTGGCACACAGCGCTAGGGAGCACAGAGTCGTCCTTCTGCCACCTCAAGGGAGATGTGGAGGTTTAAAAGGAATCAGACACCTGCTTGTAAGGACATCAGAAAAACAAAGGGAAGAAAGGCAAAAATTTAGGTTGGAGACTCCAGTCTAGAAAGTCCACCAAGCACCAAATGTAGATTCAAAATTGAAAACAAAAATCAATTTGGTTTGTGTCTTCCTAGGATTTTCCTTGTGAGATAATCGTTCCTTATCGTGAAACATGTTTTGGGGGGACTGTGCTATTATTAAATGGAACCCTGCAGACAAGATCCCAGTATCTCTGGTGTTTGCACACCACGCAGTGCGGAGAAGCCCTCTTTCAAAATGAAATGGCCCCGTGAGCTCCAGCTTAAGCCAGGGCCTCATCCAACAGCAGGCGATGGGTGGGGTGTGGGGCTGGAGAAGCTGTGATTATGACTTGTGTGATTTCCTGCCATCAAACACTTGTGTTATTTCTTTAACGTGTGACCCAGAGGGACATACCTCAGTGTTTTGTTTTTCAGGGACCTATCCCCAACTCACCGTCCACAGCCTGTTTGATCTGGGGAGAATTCCCTCCGTGGCCTGCCTCAGACTCTCGATTCATCTGTTGGAGTCTGACTATTGTGGCTGTCTGCTGGCAGCCTGCTTGCCTCAGGCTTTTGTCTCCAAACTTAGACACGTGCAATTTGCCACCTTTCCAATCTGAGAATGATTTCCAGGCTACTGAAGGGGAAAGGGAGGTTTAAGCTTTCATTTGTTTTTAGAGGGAAAAATGACATGCCATTTATTGTCCAGATAAATGACCAAATTAGCACATCTGTGAAACCCAATGAAACAAATTCCAGCTAGAACTGGCTCTAAATTTATTAGATCTGTTCATGTGTGGCATACAGAGAAAAAAAAATATCCTTCTGGTGGCATTTACATAATTGTCAGTCATTTCATCACCTTTCACAGTAATGTATTTCTCTGTCCATTTTCTTATAGGCACAATTCTTATAGAGTAAAGACACATGAGAAATATGACTTATTTACCAGGTAGAGACACAGCAGCAAACTAGCCCTTATCATATATATACTAGCCTTAAACTATGATGTTGGGTCACATTTTTATAAAACTTCCAGAACGAAGATCATATTACAAAGTGATTTTCAGATATTATGAAATTCAAAATAGAATAGAGTTGGCCTGAGTTTTCTTTTCTTTTTTTTTTTTTTTTTGCAGTACGCGGGCCTCTCACTGTTGTGGCCTCTCCCGTTGCGGAGCACAGGCTCCGGACGCGCAGGCTCAGCGGCCATGGCTCACGGGCCCAGCCGCTCCGCGGCGTGTGGGATCTTCCCGGACCGGGACACGAACCCGCCTCCCCTGCAGCCACAGGCAGACTCTCAACCACTGCGCCACCAGGGAAGCCCCCCTGATTTTCCTTTTAAAGTCACTAAAATAGAAAATATCAAAGATAATTTCATCTTCAAACCCATGAGTCAATGTAACTGTTGCAACTAAAAAGACTTTTGCTTTGGTTTTTAAAGCAATCAGTACCAAAAGCCAGTCTGTTAAGAACTAAAAACACACGTGAAAGAAAATAGAGAGTAGTTCAGAAATCGTTTCTACAAATACACCGGTGAGAACAGCCCTTAGGAACTTTCAGTGATGTTCTAGATACATGCAGTGAAATAGAGGCTAAAGTTTCTTTAGCTCTGGAGTTTTCTGTGCCAGAGAAGCCTTATGACATCTGCCTTCAATCATTAAACAGATCCCAGCTGAGAAAGGAGTAATGGAGCATCATACTTGATAAAGCAAATGTAAATCAGGTAGTTAAATTGATTATGATCATTTCTGATCACCCGACATCACCTGGAGACACTGACATGATTACTCCAAGGACCATTATAAATATTACGATCTGCAGACAGTGGCCTGGGAATAAAGCGGCAGTGCTTAGGGACAAACCCTTGTCTGCCATTACCTTGTTAGACATAATGTAATGTGACATATGGTTTCTCGGGCTTCCTTCCAGGTAGAAAAATGAATTAAGTCACACTAACATAGGTTCTAATTAAGGAATGGAAGACTTCTGCCTGGTCAGAGCTATCAGTAAAGGGGGAAAGAGCAAAGCATGTAAAAGTAAACCAGTTCATGCTTACAGATTTGCTGTCTAGACTTCTTCCCAGGCTCATGCTTTTGTACCCAAAATTGTTTACTTTTCTCACCATTTATTTTCTATTTGTATATCTTATTATATTCTACTATTGCTTAAATAATATGGCCACATAGCTCTCACATTAATCAATTTTATGTTTGACTCGAAAAGGTATCTAAAGTTCTCTGTTAAGGAAGTAGCAGGAAATTCTGCTTTTGGTCATGACGGAATAACAGGGACCAGTTTACCTTTCTGCCTTAAACACATAAAGCACAGTGAAAAACTATGAAACGATGTTCAGACATTGGGCAACAGGAAGCACAAAACAGTGGTCCCCGAGAGAAGGGAAACAAATGTGGTAAACCCTAGGATTGTCCCAGATTATTGCATGGAGAGTTTCCAGGCTGCAGTGCAGGGAGAGAGAACCCAAACAGCATGACAGTGACCCTGAGCCAAGCGGACAGGGTTGAGAACTTAAGGAAGCCAGGGCGCTAGAATGTGTGGGGCAGAATAACAGGGAGAAGAGAGCTGCCTGGAGAGGACAGTCATCTAGAAAGAAAGCTCCCGCGATCTTCAGAGGGTTTGCCTCAAGGGTTCAGCTGAGTGCTACTTGGAGCATTCATGTGAGGAAATTACCAGAGGCTGGGAAAAGAACTTTCAGAAATGAATGGGTAGAACAATGCTTGGAGTTCACACAGGGGCTGGCATAAATTTGGTCCCTACCAGGCAGAGTGGAAAAATCTCATGATATATGGAGCATCAAGTAAAGTACTCAGAAGAGATTATCTCAATATTGAGAGACAAAATTAGCTCGAGATTAATTAAGATTTTAAGTAAGCCCCCAAAGGATCAAATTGTACTTAAGTAACTTAACTGCATCCCAGGACAAAAGTCAAGAATATTTAAAGGAATACAGAAATATCTAGCACACAGCAAGGTAAAATTCACAGTGCCTCACATACTATGAAAAATCAGTAGGCATGCAAAGAAGTAGAAAAGTATGACCCATAATGAAGACAAAAATCAGTTAATAGAAACAGACCCAGAAATAACAGTTATTACAATTATATTCTATATGTTCAAGCGTGTTACGGAAAGACGTAGAGGAGATGTCAAAAAGACCCACATCAAATTTCTATACACGAAAACTATTATGTCGGAGATAAAAAAGTATACACCAAATGGAATTAATGGTAGACATTGTAGAAGAAGGGAGTGGTGAATTTAAGACAAGGCAATAGAAATGATCCCAAATGAAAGAGAGAGAGGAAAAAAAGAAATATAAAGGAAAAAGATGATTTGAGCATCAGTGAATTTTGGGACAACTTCACATGACCAAATAAATGTGTACCTGGAGTTCCCAAAAAACTAGAGGGTGGGTACAGGAGTCATATTTGAAGAAATAAAGGCCAAGATTTTTCCAAATTTGGTGAAAACTGTAAGCCCACAGATTCAAGAAGCTCAAGAAATGTCAAGCACAAGAAACACCAAAGCACATCATAACCAAATTACTTCAAATGAGTGATAAAGAGAAAATCTTAAAAGAAGCCAGAGGAAAAAAGACATATTACATACAGAGGAACAAAGACAGGAATGACAACAGATTATCATTGGAAATGATGCAAGCTAGAAGAGAGTGAATACATCTTCAAAATAGCGAAAGAAAAAACTATCAACCTAGAATTGTACACTCAGATAAAATACCTTTCAAAAATGAAAATATAATAAAGATATTCTCAGACAGACAGAAGCTGAAATAATTCCTCGCCAACAGATGGCGCACTGCTAGAAATATTTCAAGTAGAAGGCAAATGATATCAGATCGAAATCTGGATCTACACCATGGGAAGAAGAGAACCTGAAATGACAGATAGGTAGGTAAATATAGCATATTTCCCCCCTTATTCTGAAAGCCCCTTTAAAACATAAGTGACTGTATTTACACAAATCAGTTAAAAGTTAAAGGATGGAAAAAAAATGTGCCACGCTAAACTAATCGAGAAGGAGCAGGACTGGCTGTATTAATATCAGGAAAAATAGGTTTTAGAGAAAAGAATATTACCAGGCATAAACAGGGTCACTCCATAATGAAAAAGGGTGATTCATTAAGAGAACATAACAATCTAAAACACTGACGAACCTAATAACAGAGTTTCAAAGTACCTGAAACAGAACTGTCAGAACTGAATGGAAGAAAAAAATAAAGCAGGACTGCTCTGCCAACATTCCTTTGGTTTTAAGTTTAGCTTAAAATATTGTTTTATCAAATTAAATCACAACTCTGAAATTTGCAAGTATTTTTCTAGATGAAGAATACATTCAATAAAATGTCATTCCCCCGGGTTGCATTACCTTCTCATTAACTGCCAAACCAAGGCCAATGTCAGGGTGCGGTTTCCTTCATTGAGATCTTGGCCCGCAATGCCCACCAGGGAAAATTTCGCTTGATTCTTCCCCAGTTCCACTGCATAGTTACAGTTCTCAAGCTGTTAATGAGCGGGAAGGGAAACAATCTAATGTCAGCATCTCGATGATGATAAATACCCGAGAAAATAAGATAATAAAGACACGAAATGAAACAATAAGGTGAGATTGATTGATCTCTCCAGCCTCGCCTGGTTCTGCAATTCTAGGATGCTAAGTTAGTCAAATGATTTTCTGTCTTTTCTTCAATGGAACCCCTCACTCCCACCAAAAACATATTCATAGTGTACTTTAAGGGCAAAACCAAAATGAATTATGATGATGAACATTTTCATGGCTACATCACACTACAGAACTAGACAGCCATACTAAGTGACCTGTCTATAATGTTCCTAAAATAGCTGAATTCATAGAGATTGACATAGAACATCTGAATTCTCCATCCTACACGCACACGGTAGACCGACATGTGGGACAGGTATTCCTGTGGCTGTGACGCATGCATCATTGGGTCACAGGCATGAGAAATGGTGGGAAATGTTCGTGCCAACCCCGTGGCTGCTTTTACAAAACAATGTGTTCCCATTACGTTGACACTAGACGTACTATTTGTACAAGTCAAACTGTTAGTACAAGGCTTCGATTCTTTAGAAAATTAGAATGATGATCTTGCTGGGGCAAAAGCAACCCTGCAGCTCTGCTTGCTCTAATTATCTTAATTAGAATTTTTACATCATAAAGTTTAAAGACATCCAACATGGAATTATAACTAAGTAATCAACTGAAATAATGAACTCACTTTAATAAAACCATTCAGGTTTCTGATTGCAGTACTCTAATTTAATCCATGGATAAACAGTTATCTAAGTCTGGCCTCCTGATAAAGTATTCACAAGGTACTCTTGCAGGCTTATGACTTCAACTGCCTACCAGAACATTAGAAGAGTCATTGTTTGGGATTTCCCTGGTGGCGCAGTGGTTAAGAATCCGCCTGCCAATGCAGGGGACACAAGTTTGAGCCCTGGTCTGGAAGATGCCACATGCCGCGGAGCAGCTAAGCCTGTGTGCCACAACTACTGAGCCTGTGCTCTAGAGCCCACGAGCCACAACTACTGAGCCCATGTGCCACAACTACTGAAGCCCATGCACCTAAAGCCCGAGCTCCGCAACAAGAGAAACCACTGCAATGAGAAGCCTGCGCAACGCAATTAAGAGTAGCCCCTACTCGATGCAACTAGAGAAAGCCCACATGCGGCAACGAAGACCCAACGCAACCAAAAAAAAAAGAGTCATTGTTTACCTTCTTCATATTGCCCCCCAGCTTGGGGTATGGTGGCTTGTTTACTCTGTTCCAATCAACAGGGACTCTAATCTTTTCATAGAGCTGGAAGATGACCAGGGCATCTGATAAGTCACTGAACAAAAACAAACACAAAAGAATTCTCAGATACTCAGCACTTATGAAGCTCCTGCGGCGGGCCAGGCAATTCCTTACATATTAGCTCAAGGAACATTCCCAGCAATTGGCAACACTGGCATCAGTAGCTCCATCTTTAGAGGTGAAGAAACCTCGACTCAGAGAAAGGGAGGGAATTGACTGGAGGTCTCCCCCAGGTGTGACCACCTTTGCCCCTTCAGCAGAAACACGCAGCCTCCAGAAAAAGAAATACGGCTCTAACAAATGGCATAGGAGACACAGCCACAAACTGAACATTTACTGTTTGGCCTGCTTCTGAGCAGATCTTGGGTTTACGACAGGGATTCCATTTGTCCTTTGGCTGCTGGGTTATGATTTTTGTACTAAATACACAGCAAGGTTGGTGTATGGAAGTGAGTTTCTTCACATCTGCTGCTCAACGTGGCATTTCCCCCTTCTCACCGAGGTGCACACACTTTGTAAAGAGAATTGCACACCACAGTGGTATATGAAATCTTGGGGATCTTTCCAGGTCTTGGTACCTCATATTAAGGAAGAGTCTTCCAATATTCTTACCTGTACAAATGATTGACTCGAGGGCTTACACCCAAGGAGTTCATCCAGTTCCTAAATGTCCGCTCTTCTCTTGTCTCACCTAAATGAATGAAGACCAGTTATCGTTCACGTAGCTAGAAAATATGCCTTTTTTTATGATCAAAGTTTAACTAAAGAAGCTGTAATAAACACTGAAAGTAGAAAAAAAAACCCTAATGGATTTGGATGAGGGTTGCTATTCTGTGTTAATTTTTTTTTCCACTTCAATTCAATGAGTATCTCTAGAGCATCTATGAGTGGTGCGCAAGATCCTGTGTGGGGAAACTCTTCAGGGCTGTCCCTCAAAGGCTTGCATTCTTTCTGGAAAAACAAGTATTTTAGGCATCAAAGAGGGATCATGCAAGCTGGAGGGCTAAAATATGAGGTAGATATTTATATTCGAGTTGAGATAAAGGAGAGAATTTTATGGGCTAAATTTGGAGGGAGCGCAATCTGAGCTTTACCTTAGAGGGTTAGTAAAATCTGGATACTAAAGAGGAAAGAGGAGAGGATCTGGGGGGATAAGTAAGGAGTGGAAGTAGGAGATTGTGTAAATACGAACACAAAGGGAGCGTTAAAACCGTTAGGAACTGATTTTTCAGGGATCTGTGTTGTAGAGGCCACAGAGACAAGGCTGTCTAGTGGCTGGAACCAGAATCAGGCATCTTTGGATGCCAGGTAGCAGATTTTGGTTGATATGTTATCGACAATGACAGTCATCATGGGTTCTTTTTTTTATCGCTATGATAAATTCTTGAGCAAGGCGGAGATGTAACGAAAGCAGCACTGTGATGTGCTCGGCAGCAGTGTGCAGAATTACTGAAAGGCAATATGCATTTAAATTAAACACACAGAGGGGATAGTGTTTGACACCAGCACGTGGGCACATTCAAGTGCTTGATGGATGGAGGAGTGACCTAGTGAAATAGTTGGTGTATGATTTAATAAGAGTCCGGAAGAGCCGAAAGGAAAAATAACAATCTAAAGGTCATTCTGGGGGAAGAATTATTAGTATTTGTTGATTCAAGAGATTTTGGCGGGAAGGAGAGGAAGATATCAAAGTGGAACCCAGAGTTTTGGTAACTGAAGAAAAAAATGGTATGATTAATGGAAACGGAGAATTTCTAAAGGAGAGTAGATGGAATGGGGGCAGGGGGTAGAGAGGCAATGCGGGAAGGGGAAATGATCAATTCTGTCTTGTATATGCTGAATTTCAAGCGATAGCGATGGACCCAAATCTGGATGATCTAGAGGCAGCTAGAAACGGGTGATTAGAGGGCTTGACATACATATTTGGTAGTCAACAGAAGGCACAGACCCCTGACCACTGTTTATCAAATCATACAAATGCAGCAGCGTTGGAACACAGATTGATTTTGCACTTCCAGCTACAGTAAAGCACTGCAGAAAAGGATCAACCAATTCTTTAAATCTGGATTTTCTTCCTTTGGTGACATTCATTTATTATTACTTTTGTATTGATTTTCTGTCTCAATATCGGGACAATTCACGATGAAAAAAAGAAAAACATCTCTGGCACTATCACCTATTAGAACTTGACTAAAGCTGTGTGATTTTTTTGTCCAGTCTTAGGGCTTTAACCTCCTAAATGTAACGGTCATGGATTCTGCCTCAAAATCTTATTTTGTGGCCCCCATTATCCAAATCAAAGAAGCAAAACAAAAATTTCAGTGAGCATCTCTTAACATAAGTTAAATATCATTTTTAAATGATGCGTGGCTGCAATTTCTTGCCTCTAGGAATTAACACTCAGTCCATTAAGTACATAAATGAGGTTTTTGGAACTCAGGATTTATTTCATCTGATAATTAAATGCATTGTCTTCCCTAAAACATTTAATTCTGATAATGGATGAAGCCTATGTATAATGGATGTGATATAATGGTATTTGATTATTCCTGTTTGTCTGTAACTGACTTGATTCATCTATTTATTCTCTTTGTTATGTACCAGAGAATTGAGGACCTGTTTGCAAATCTTCCATGTGAGGGGCTTATGTTTGCGTAGGAGGTGATTTTGAATTGCCCTTGAATTAGAATTGTGACCGCTTTTCCGAACATTTAAGCAACCAATTTCCAGTTACCTTCAAGGGCCCCCCAGTCGATGTCCTGGTTCTCTGGTTTGTGCAGGGCAGGGTATCTGTTAAAGAGGTTGGCAATAAAAGCCAAGTTCAACTTGGGGTTCCCTCGGACAACATCTGTAGCTGTGACAAACTGCCGGCAGCCCAGCCTCTCCGCCTGCTGCAACATGCATTCTGCCCTCTGGATGTCATCCTTCTCCTGCAATGAAAAAGGACGGACGTCTCAAGGCTGGGTCAAAGCCTCTCTAGGCACAAAGTAGACATGGATAATAATATGAAAAAGAGATGGGAATCTTACTGAAACCCTTAGTATTCAACCTCAGATAGACACTTAAAACAGCAAATTATCACTTGTATTTGCCTGAACCAAAATCAGAAAGTCACAAGTAAAAGGAATCTCAGAAGTTAAGTAATCAAGTCCTTCCATCTTTATACAGAATGGAACCATTTCAGATGAATAGTTGGTTGTCTTGTCTTTAAAGAGATTCAGTAGATTCTACAGTTTTGTCATTTAAGTTCATCTTAATTATTTTCAACCATTAGGTTTCCTTTTTATTATCTTCTTGCATAGACCTCATGAAAAATGTTCATTTATTAAATAATAAATTATATTCCTATTTTCAGTTCATCAAAGCTATTTACATCTGCCAACAAGAACTTCTGATTGGTTTAACCGCCTTTCCCACACTGAGTTGGTGTACTTGCAGCTCAGACAAAATAAATTTAAGCTACACAGTGTCATCGATAAATATATAATATCTATTTGGCTTCTGCAGACTTCAGATTGAGGATCACTCCCTTAATGTATTAAAAGTCTATTCAAATAGTTCTAGAGAATCTCCAGTCATTTGTAAACAGACTCTTACCAGAAAACTAAAGTTTTGTTGAAATATGGTCCATTGCCCTTTAATGCTCTTAAAAGTGTATGAAACCACAAATTTTCAGACAACTGGAACTTATTAAAACTAGAATTATCTCTTAATATGATGCTTTGCTAGATAACACTATACATTTCAGAAGCTCTACTTCTCATGCAGGAATGAGTTAACTTTAATATTAACTCATTGGATTTAACTCTAATGATATGAAATGAGGCACAAGAATGGGTAAGGCAACTTCTCTACATCAATACTAAAGTGCTGGCAAAACTGAAGTTTTAATCGGACCCTTGTTGTGCCCTTTGTTTTCTTTTCTTTTTTTTTATACTGTATGGTTCTATTTATTTTTTTGGCAAAATCTTTTGTTTTCTTTCCAAAGTTGTTTTTCTACATAAGATAAAAACATTCCATGAAGATTTTCTTTTGGATTGACCCACAGGATTTTTTTTCTTGACGATTTCAACCATACTGATTTTCTAAGATTATTCTCTCTAAATCCTATCTGTGTCAGATAATGTGGCTGAAAAACAGATGAGACAACTGTAAGAATAAATTTTTTTTTTGGATGACCACAACAAAAGCAACAATGATTGCAATTACCAAACACGAAACACACTCATACTATGTCATAATATTGACATTCAGTCCAGTAATCCTCCACTGTAACAGCTCCTTTACTTGCAGTGAAAATTGATTTGTATATTTTTTACACCTCTGAGTCCTTGTGGGATTTTTTTTTTATTCAAACAGAAAGTCACAAAAACTATAATCATCTTCATCAGTTCACTCAGTCCCATGTAATTTTTTTTTCATCTTGATCTTTTGTTAGTACTTTTATGAATTCATCAGTTTTCCATTAGAGTTCTGAAAACTCTTATTCATTCAGTTCAGCAGTATGGTCAGTTACCAGAAACCTGTACTTGTCAGAGTCGTTTCCATGAATTCCTTGAAGATGAAACCCTTTTATAGGAACATTTTTGCAAAAGCGTCAGAGTACACCCAAAACTGTCTGTAAATGACAAAAGACTTAAAAATGACCACGGTTAAAGATTTGATGAAAGTTCATAATAATGCAATTGACAAGGAAATTTAGTTATTTCTGAGATATACATTTTAAAGTAATAACTAGAATTATGACTTATAACATTATACCAGAACATATAAGATTTTTAGAAATTTCATGTAATTTCTGAAACATTTATATTAATATATTTCCATACAAATAACCCAAAGAAAGTTTAGTATTAGTTGTTTTTTTGTTTGTTTATACTGCAGGTTCTTATTAGTCATCAATTTTATACACATCAGTGTATACATGTCAATCCCAATTGCCCAATTCAGCACACCACCATCCCCACCCCACCACGGTTTTCCACCCTTGGTGTCCATACGTTTGTTCTCTACATCTGTGTCTCAACTTCTGCCCTGCAAACCAGTTCATCTGTACCATTTTTCTAGGTTCCACATACATGCGTTAATATACAATATTTGTTTTTCTCTTTCTGACTTACTTCACTCTGTATGACAGTCTCTAGATTCATCCACATCTCAACAAATGACTCAATTTCGTTCCTTTTTATGGCTGAGTAATATTCCATTGTATATATGTACCACAACTTCTTTATCCATTCGTCTCTTGATGGGCATTTAGGTTGCTTCCATGACCTGACTATTGTAAATAGTGCTGCAATGAACACTGGGGTGCATGTGTCTTTTTGAATTATGGTTTTCTCTGGGTATATGCCCAGTAGTGAGACTGCTGGATCATATGGTAATTCTATTTTTAGTTTTTTAAGGAACCTCCATACTGTTCTCCATAGTCGCTGTATCAATTTACATTCCCACCAACAGTGCAGGACGGTTCCCTTTTCTCCACACCCTCTCCAGCATTTGTTGCTTGTAGATTTTCTGATGATGCCCATTCTAACTGGTGTGAGGTTATACTGCATTGTAGTTTTGATTTGCATTTCTCTAATGATTAGTGATGTTGAGCATCCTTTCATGTGGTTTTTACTCTTCAGTTTGTTAATATGGTGTATCACGTTGATTGTTTTGCATGTATTGAAGAACCGTTGCATTCCTGCGATAAATCCCACTTGATCATGGTGTATGATCATTTTAATGTATTGTTGGATTCTGTTTCGTCGTATTTTGTTGAGGATTTTTGCATTATATTCATCAGTGATCTTAGTCTGTAATTTTCTTTTTTTGTAGTATCTTTGTCTGGTTTTGGTATCAGGGTGACTGTGGCCTCATAGAATGAATTTGGGAGTGCTCCTTCTTCTGCAATTTTTTGGAAGAGGTTGAAAAGGATGGGTGTTAACTCGTCTCTAAATGTTTGATAGAATTCACCTGTGAAGCCATCTGGTCCTGGACTTTTGTTTGTTGGAAGACTTTTAATCACAGTTTCAATTTCATTACTTGTGATTGGTCTGTTCATATTTTGTGTTTCTTCCTGGTTCAGTCTTGGAAGGTTATACCTTTCTAAGAATCTGTCCATTTCTTCTAGGCTGTCCACTTTGTTTTCAATGGGTCCTCATACCAGACACCTCTAAAAACTCAGACGGTCTTGTCCAGCCCTTTCTCCCGTGACCCTCAAGGGTGTAGTGAGGCAGGGCTGTGGCTGAGCGGATTTCGGAGCCATCCTGGGCTTAAATCCTTGCTATGCCACATACTGCCTCTGTGGCCATGAGGTGATTCTTAACTTTTCTGACCTTCAGTTTTCTCAATTATAAAACAGAGTTATGAGCACTTACTTTAGTGATGTTTGCAAGGATTAGGGGCAGTGTAAGCAACATGCCCAGCATAACACCTGGCACATAGGAAGAACCCAGCAAGCGGGGTTTCCTCTTATTAGGATTAATAGAGGACAGAGCCCCAGGCTTGGATCACATGACTTCCACTAATCTGTCACATGATCTTGAACATATTAATGAACCCCTCTGAATCTCATTTTGTTTTTCATCGTGATAGTGGGAATTTATTTATTTGTGTAAATATCCTGTCTATTTCTAGAAATAATATTCAGGTACCTAAAAATGGAAAAAAGAATCCTTCTTGGTGTTGCAGGGCCTGTTAAATGAGGGGACACATGCAGAAGTGCCTCTGACGGTGTGTGGCATTTAATTAGCATTCCTCTCCTTCCTTAATTTTAATTCCAGATTCAATTTTCCACAGTTACGACCCAAAACTGTTAACAGTTTTTAACAATTTAACACGGCTCTAAGCAGAGATGTCCACTCATGGAACTCTGGAGCCAGCATCACATAGGGCAATGGAACAGCCAATGCAGAGGAATCATCACATCTAACACGACTTGGGGCATGGCCTTACCCTCAGTCCTGACATGTCAATAACAACAGCAGGAATACCTCCTTCTTCTCCTTTTGGAGCCACCTGTTCAAGCAGGTGGTAATAAGCTTTTGAGTCCTGTGAGAAATGAGGAAATTACAATTTCAAAATGGCACAGCTAATTACATACTTAGCACGACAATAATTTCCCCAAAGCAAACCTATTTCATTTCTCATCCAACTATCATTCAAGAATGCAACTTAATTAACAAAGCTGGGAACATTCACTAATTTGAATTTTCTATTTATCTCTTTATATATTATATTTGCCTTTCTTTTTAAAAGGAGTATAACAGCTAAAAATACAGGACATACATAAAAGGCAAATGCTATTCTGTTGATCTTAGGGGAGAAAAATAATTTGTTTACATGTATTAAATTGTATACAGGAAAATATATATACCTTTATATTGCTGTAGAAGTCAGTCAGCTAAGGTTTAGTTAAAAAAAAAAAGCGACAGAAAAAGGAAGCAGAAGTTTAAGGCAGAGTTTAAAAACACATTTAAATGGACAATCATCAAAAGAAAAAGATTTCGAAGACAGAATATTGAAGCATTCACAAGCAGTCTTTATGTAAAGGGAGCAATATTACGGGAAGTGCATTTACTATTTATCAAGAAGCTAGAAAAAGTGGTTTAGTTTAGCTATTGCAGAGTAGATATGGATACTGAATTCTCATGTTTTCTTAGATTCTGGAAATAGGCTTATTGACAAAAAATTTTCTGAATCATAGTCTTAAAATTACAAGTTTATTCTCATTCAATGAAAGCATACAGATTTTCAGGTAGTTTATTTAAATCATTTAAAGACATCTTAATTTCTCTTAAAGACTGAAAAATCAGCTGTCCCTCTGTTTGTTTTTAAAAACTGGGTAAAGCCCAGGGAGAGCAGAGGTATGCTCACCTCCTGTGACATTAGAAAGATGAGAAGAGAGAGCACCGACCATGGATGCTGTACCTGGGGAAACTGATTTTCATCTCTTCTCTCTACCTTCTCCTTTCTCTTACTTTTTGCTGTAGGTATTTCGAAGTCAGTGAAAGTTCCACGCAGGGTTAGGCATGAATAAAATCTGCACATCATGTGTCCCATCTGTTTAGCTTTGCTAAGAGTCACCTCATTTCACCAGACCCTAAGAGACTTGTCTCATTCATTGTATTTTGGGGGTTCTCCCCTCCTTTGCTGACTTTGTGTGATTTAAGGGCACCTCCCAAAGTCTGAGCCACATGCTCAGACTTACATGTCACAGCACTAACGTTGGTGGTGAGGCAGCTACTCCCAGAGAACAGGCACAACCACTGTATAAGTGCTCAGCTTGCCAGTTCCTATCTCATATTCTAAAGAACACAGCCTTTCAGTCACAGGAACTCAGGTAAATTTATGGCTCCAACCAAGCATCCTAATTTTATCTGAAAAGTTTGAGAATTTTGGCTGAAATGATTGCAGAACCTAAGTGTTGAGCACAAAGGGATGCTGTCCAGTTTCTGATTAATCCCAGTTTGGCTGGTGGTGCAAGAAGAATGTTAATAACCAATGAAAGTTGTGTAGTTAGAAAAAAAATTTGGCATTATTAGCTTATGTCCTAAGGAACTGGGGACTTTCCATCTAGAAGCTTCACTCTAATTGGTACTGTGCCTGGCAGACCTTGAGTTCTAAAAGCCATAAGTCCACAGCAGGGGGAAGTTGTCACTCAAGAATTACAAGCCTGGGTTGACTTGGTGAGTCATGTGACCTTTCGTCTGACTCTTCGTCTTTGGAGAAAATGTCTTTAACTTTTGAGAAAGTGGAGACTGGAATGTTTTTCTCATGTTGCATTCCAGCATCTCATACCATTTCCTCCTGGGACTGACATTCCTTCCCGCTCCTTAAGCTCTTTCTGTGTCGGCCCATCTGTTATCAATGCTAACAAGCTGCTCCTTTCACCTTGGCATGGAACTTTTCACAAACTTGAAAACTACAGTGCATGCTTCCCTCAGCCTTTCCCCCTTTGGATCGCTGTTGTAGGACTAACTGTGTCTTCTACGATTTCTGGGGTTAATTCTCATTGCAGATGGTTTCCAGAATCATTATCTTTAAACATCACTCTGGTTTCTACAAATAAAAAGCTTTCAAGAAATTTACGAATTGTTTTAGAGGAGCAGTATGTATGGTGGTCAAGTATCATGGAGGTCAACTGCTCAGTTTGAGTCCTGACCCCACTCCCCCAGCTATGTGAACTCGAGCAAGTTACTTATATTCTCTTTACCTCGGTTTCCTTATCTGCAAAATGAGCAAATAATAATCCTTATCTCAAAGATCTGTTGTGAGGATTAAATGAGTCAATACATGCATAAAGCAGTTAGAACAGTGCCTGGCATGCAGTACATACTGTTTGCTATGATTAGGATAATTAGAAGAGTAATCTTGGTTTAATTTTTTTTAAAGGAATCCCCATCTGATGCTCCCGTTGATAAAATCAGAAAGACATTAGAATCCTACACAGACTCTCTTTACCTAAAAATCAGTCTTACCTCTTGCTCTTCCTCTAACTCACCCTCATCCCTCTACGTTCTGATGTTGAAACTCCAGGGGACACCCATCTCGTTTGATGTGGTATGGTTGCTAGGGCCTTCCTTGGTCAGGTCTGCATGTGGCCCTGAGCTGGAGCTGCACATGGACTCGAGAACAGCATGGGCCCCGAAACAGCACCGGCCACTCTAACTAATGCCAGAACTTCTGAAGAGATGAAGCCCCTTTGTCTTTATCTTTGTCTCTTCTCTGTTAATGCCCCAGTTCCCTTCACCCCTGTGGTTAGTCGTGTACAAAGTACCCTCCTCCTACCTTGATGTCACTGCTGAAGTTGTTGATTTTGCTGCAGCCTGCGTTTTCCAGGTGGTAATTAGCCCATCTCAGCAGGAGCTCCTCAGGGGAGAGTTTCATCATATCCTCCAGACTCTCCCCTTCTCTCAAAAGAGCGGCCAGTGCTGAAGAGGAGCAACAACCGAAGAAAAATAAATGCAGGGGATATTTGGGGGGATTAGTTATAAATTAAACTAAGCCCTGCTGGGAAGTCAAAGATACCACGTTATCTCTCTGGGATAGAGGGACATATAGCCTCTCCCATGGAATAAACACTTTATTATTATTCCCTAAAAAGAGGTGTAAGGTATTGTAAGCCTAGTTATTATCCCCATTTTTCGGGTGGAGAAGACAGGGCACCAATGAATATCAGTGCTATGCCTCAGAACACAGGAGCAGAGCCGTGGAAATAACCCAGACTATCGACTCAGAATACTCTGCGGGGTCTGTCAGAGCACGTTTGATATGATATGACATTTTTGCTTTTAAGAGATCTATTTCATAATCATGACAATGTCCTCTTGTTTATTCCCATAGGTGTTTTATATTTCAAATGCTTACCTGCATAATTATAGCATCTCAGAAAGTGTAATTAACTCTTTCCTCTGTTTCCCAGATGAATTAAGTCATTTTTGCTCAGCTAGAAGGTTTACATTTAGCTGAGGTCATTATTTGCAAATCAATATTCTTTCTAATGTGTTCTAAGTTCCCTATTTGCTTGTTTCTTCTTTATATTCTGTTTAACATACTGGTTTTCAAATGGTACCCCAGGATTCTTCACTGGTTACTTTGATTTGGACACGTAAATTACATATATATATATATATATATAATATATATATATATATATATATATATATATAAGGTTAGAATTTGGCTACAGATTTCATATTACTAGGATCTGTACAGGAAAAATGAAAGGTAACAGTGTGTTGTGTATATTTATCAAGGTCTACTATTACTGTCTAAAGGACAGGTTGAATTGTTTAAATGCTTAGGACGCTGACAGCAGGTGGGATAAGAATGACAGCTACAAATACTCAGTTGAGAACTCTGGAACTCTAAATGTAATTTCCTATAATCTTGGTAAGAAAGAGACTGAGTTTCTACTCTGGTGCTATCACTGCAGTATACGAATGTGAATCACTTTGTAAAATCCAAGTTTAAATTAGCCTAATTTGTTACAAAGCGTCTAAAGGCAAAGTGAGCTCAGAAAAGCCCTTGAGGTTGGGGTCCCAGACAGCTAGACTGAGCTCTAGGTTCTAAACAAGCCTTATTAGTAGTCTGTGGTCTTAAAAAAGCTTTTGCTCCATTGTTTTAAAAAGTCTGGGCAGTGTGGATAGAATGTGTTACATTAATACAATGGATTGGATATAACTGTAGTTTCAAAAACTGAGGATTCTGAGTTTGACAACTCCTGACATCTTCCTCTCACAGCCCCCAACACACGCACTAACAAAAAGTCATGCCGTTATTAACGTCGGAGGCTTTGCTGGTACCTTCGTTTCTGCTGAGTTCAATGTCGGCAAATAACCCAATCTTGATGACCTGCCACAGCAGTCCCAGGACCAGGTAAGGCTTCCCCTCCTTTAAGTCCTCAGCCCCGATATTAACCACGTGGCAGCCGATGGCTGAGGCAGAGTTCAGAGCCAGGTTCAGATTCTCCTGAAGGGGAAAAAGTATGCAAGTTTGTTTTTGACTTTGCAGCTGCCAAATGATCATCCTTGATCGGCAGCAGCAACGTTTTGCTTCTAGAAAGTTCATAGGCATTGTCTTCACTAGATTTTTAACACTGAAAAAAAGCAGGGAGTAACACCTGGATTTTACTGGAGTAAAATCCAGTAACCAGACGCTGGGCTCAGGCAGTGGCGTAGTCCATCAAGCCAGAGCCCTGAGCTGAAGGCTCATCCTGGTCCCGATGAAACTAACCAGTCTTCTCTTTCCATACTGCTCTCTGATGGAACCTCTGCTCTCAGCATCTCCATCAGCCAGCAATGAAGGGGCACATTTGAGGGCGGTCACTGTCTTGTGACTAGCTATTGTCAATAACCCAGTTGTTGATGTAAATCAAGGTCATGAAAGAGAGTAACAAAATATCTTTTTGACATTCAGATTGGATATTGAAGGAATGAAAAAGATTCAAATGAAATTCCTAGAAAAGACAGAGCGGTTTTTACTAGGACAATTTATTGATTATCTATAATATCTAGGGACCTTGAGTACACACACACAAACACACACACGCATATCCACATGCATACAGATTATATGTTCTTATAACTAACAACAATGTATGTAAGGTAACTCATATACAGTTGGGATAGGGTCAGTGAAATTTGCAGTCCAGGGTCTTTCTACAGTTGATCCTTGAACAACACAGGTTTGAACTGCTGGATCCACTTACATGTAGGATTTTACCGATAGTAAATACTACAGTACTACATGATCCACGGTTGGTTGACACCATGGACGCAGAACCGTGGTTATGGAGGAACCAAGTACAGGAAGGGCAGACTGTAAATTATATTTGGATTTTGGACCGAGCGGAGGGCTGACACACCCCCTTCCCCCCATGGTTCAAGGGTCAACTCTACTATTATTTTTGAGTCCACAAAGAAGGAGATATCAGAGTCAAAGATGTACAGAACTTGTTTTTATGACAGATTAAAAACAAAACACAGGCCACCAGTGAATTGGGAAGGGGATTATCAGAAGAAAACTGGGTTTTTACCCTAATGTAGAGCTCAAAATGACAAGTAAAAAATATCACGTCCACTTACGGCCAAGACTAAAATTTAACATCAAGATTATATATGACGTTAAGTGCCTTCATGTACGTTTAATCATAGCTCTTGCTTTGATCACGGCTTCCATTTTTTAGGAACACAGGGTTGCTTAAATCCAAACAGGACATAATATATTGCTCAGGATTTAAGAAGTGAGATGTGGTTTCTGAGCAAAAGATTACAATAATGTTAAAATGCTGGAACATAAGACAGAAATGCAGCTTACTTACTACCGGTCACTGTTCCAGTTAATCGACAAACTGAAGGCATAAAAGCAAGTTATATTTATCACATGGGTGTCTGTGGCCAATAACACCGTGAAGGCTGCCAGAGCACTTCTCTTTTTTTACCCCCTCACTTCTTAGAAAGGCTAATCTTTTCAGATAAAATATTGTGTAGTTGGCATCAGCTCCGAGATAAATTGCCAGGGAAAGTTTGAGTTAAATTTTAGCCGATGTGAATTTTATTCATACGTGGCCAGAACAAAGTCTGCCCCAACTACTAATACTCACTAACTTCCCTCACCCCCCAACTATATTAATACAAGACAAAATAGAAATGTGTCCCCCTCTCCCTACTAGTCATGACAGATCACCAGCCCAAAGCCTGGGCTTTGGAAATAATGTCTGAGCGCCTGAAAAAGGCTGACTCAGCAGTCACGGCGACTCATTTCTTCAAAGCACAATCCTACATTAAGGTAACACAGGGAAGACACACCTGAATGGTGAAAGGGGTGAGTTTCTTTTTGTTGATTGTTCTTTCATCAATTGTGTCCGGCACTGATAGGTTGATCATTTTACTGAAAGAGAAACAATTAAATAAAGCAGGCTTCTAAATAAAAGAGCCCAGTGACACTGAGTTTAAATTCTAGCAATGCCATAAGCAAAGAGGACAGCAACATCGTTAGCCATGAAAATTGCTCCACTATATAAAAGATTATCTATACACTTCTGAGCTTATACAATGTCTAAATTTCTATTTGACAGCTGGTCAAACTCTATACCTTCAACTGATCATATAATAAAATGTTTTATATTCTCCTGTAGGCATTATAGTATCAGTACTTTAGCAATGTCTCCCACTTAAGTATCTAATACATTGGTCAGACATCCAAAATAAACAGCTATTATTTATGAAAAACTTATTTTACCCACTTAGCTTTGGTTTAACCTCCAATGGGTCATTAAAAATAAATTTCCTTAGGTCACTTCCATCTTATTTAGAGAAAGGAAGTTGGGAAAAAATCCAAAGGAACAACAACAAAATCAAAGAATAATAAACTTGAAAGTGACTATTTCTTTTTTTAATAAGAGAAATCAACATTAACTTTTTTTCTAACAATTTTTAGGCATATAGATGCTTAAAGATGTATTTCCACAACTTTGCTCTGTGTGTGTGTGTGTGTGTGTGTGTGTGTGTGTGTACATATATTTAAATAAAAGGCACTTTATTGCAATTTAGGCAAAACAAACCCCTAAATCATTATTTGAAAAATATGAAACTCTAGTGAACTAGAAGCTCTGGGAAACAGTAGGAGAGAGGGGTGGCTTAAAAAAGTATACGCTATCCCTGCCCTTGAAAAGCTTAGAGTCAAATTACAGAGACAAAATATATGGATATGAAAATTTACATAACAGTCCAAAGCAGAACATTATAATGGTTCCCAAAGTACTACAAACAGTATGTGCTTTAAGAATTCAGTGAAGGGAGAGATTGGTAGGAGGTTTACAGTAAATGGATTTGTGTAGGAGGAGAGGGTGGGGAAGGACATTCTTAAAAAGGAAAATAAAAGGCAAAGCCAGAGTCACAAGTTGTAAGCAGGGCGTGTATGGGGAAGAGTGAGTATGGTTGATGAAGCATCCAATCATTCCTACAACCCTTCACTCGTGCCCTGGGCTGGGTACCTGAGTCATGGGGGTCTTGGGAGGTACAACTAGAAAGAGATTGAGGGAAGACCAGGGGGTGGTCTTAAAGAGTCAGGACCTAAAGAGTCAGGACCTGAACATGCAGGTTAGGTTTCTGATGTCTTTTTTCAGCCGTTGAACTTTTGAAAAATAAAATCTCATGGTGAGCTCTAATAAACAAAATACCGAGAGTGGAATTGCTCTGGTCAGAGCAGAGGAGGGGTAGGAGGCTCAAAGTCTTGCCCACACATCTTTCCCTTCAATTTCCGAGCCCACCTGAGATCGGGCCTTTCAAGCCTCCTCATTCATGCCACATCTTACAATGACAGAGAGGCTGCCAAAGCAAGAGCCACAGAGGCATCTTCAAAGGCACCATCCTGCGTTGCCCAACCGTGCTGAGAGGGCTCCCATGCATAGAATACATCCCTCCTTTTCCAGGCGCCTGCAGCATTTGTGCACCACTCAATAGTTCTTTTTTTTTTTCACACAACATATATTTAGTTCATAATAGTAGTTCAACATAATAGTTCTTTTGCTTGAGGATTTGCATTGGATGCTTCAATTATCATGCTGCTATTATCATTCAATTCTGTCATTCAATGTACTCTCACAGCAGGCCATGCTCAGATGAAGCAAAATGACATATAGTCCAAAAATAATTGATTTTGACCTTGTGTTACTCTATCTCTATGTTCATGTTTGTCTCTGTGCTGTGCATACCTCTCCCCCACCCAAGTGATGGTAGTTTTACATGTCTCATTATAAGCTGCTTTTGAAAGCAGTTTGCTCTCCTGAACCTGCCACGTGGAAGTCTGGAAAAGCATTTCAGATCCAGCTGAGCACCAGAGGAAGTGAGCCTAAAGATAAATGCAGTGAATTGCTGGTATTCCAGAAAATTCTAGGGAAACCTTCGGAAGCCAAGAAGGTTGTGTTATTTACCAAAGCACAATGCCATCTCCAACAGCGCTGAAGAGATCATTGGTGTTTGGATTCATTGGGATGACATGCCGACAGTCGGGGTCACTTTCCAGCGCTATGTTTATCCAGTTGACAAAGGCATACTTCTCTTCCTCTGCAAGTAAATGATTAATATGACTTATTTGCAAAGTGAAAATCTGATACAAACAAAATTATACACATGGATCTTAGATTCTTGTGCCCAGGAGAGACATTGTGCGGCTAATCTTATCCATTATCCTATCATCTCACATTTATTGACATTTAAAAATCTCAAATGATTGGGGAAATAGGCACAGAATCTCTGTTCACTCCAATCATAAAACATATATATAGCAAGCAGATTTAGAAGGTACATATATGCAAATATATTATATTTAGAGGTAAATATATAGGGACTTCCCTGGTGGCACCGTGGTTAAGACTCCGCGCTCCCAATGCAGGGGGCCCAGGTTCAATACCTGGTCAGGGAACTAGATCCCACACGCATGCCACAACTAAGGAGCCCATGTGCCACAACTAAGGAGCCCACCTGCGGCAACTAAGACCCGGCACAACCAAATAAATAAATATTAAAAAAATAAAGACATATCTTTTTTAAAAAGAAGTAAATATATACATATCTGTATTTTATACATGTAAATATATATAAATAATTAAATGTTTATTTATATTTATATACAATTTAAATGTGAATGTGGTTTAATGCTTAGCTCTAGCTCTGCTGATGTAAATGTGGGATGATCACAGGCGATCTCTGCAATATCTCTGAGCTTCTTTATACAATTACAGGTAACCCCACTTTTTGAAACTTGCTGTACGCCAAAAGAGCTACATTAGTACCTGTTTCCGTTAACCAAAAGAAATCCGAAGAGGATTTTTGCTTTTACGAGAAAAGGTTAAAAGTAAAAATAGCTCTCCGTGTTTGTTTTGCAGTGTTTGTTTTACAGAGGCGGTGGGCACCCCTAGCAGGGAGAGTGGCCCTGCCCAGCTCCTTCCCGGGGAACTACACTCCGCACCTCAGCATCGAGCGGCCATTGTTTTGAACTGTGTCTGTGAGCATCTGTCTCATCTCAACTTATTCTGTGCATTCCATTAGCAAGGTATGTCCTAAGGTAACTGCTTCTTTGCTTTACGCCATTTCAGTTTATGAAAGGTTTCATAGGAGCACTCTACTTTCAGGTAGCAGGGGAAAACTGTATAATGAAATTGCTATGAAATGAAATCATTTGTGATACGTTATTTCTTTCCTATCAGTAAAGCTGCCAGAAGTTGATTTTAGAGATGTTAATAAAGCCTCAAGTTATGCCTTACAGCCCAGCACCGTGTTTCCCAAATTGCATGTCACTGAAAAAAAGAGTCCCTCAGAAGAATCCTAAGTCACACAAGTTTGGGAAACATCGCACAGCATTTTATTGACTTGGAGATTCCTAACGCACGTTTACGTAGTAAGAGGCTGTGAAATTTTCTTCGCAATTAAGAATCGTGCTTAACCATGAGCTGATCTTTAAGATCAACTAATGTTTTGGAGACCTCAGTTTGGGAATTATTGGATTACTGTACTGTTCCGGAGAAGTTTCCGAGAAGGCTGCTGGATGGCAGCCTTCAGAATAAATATACAACTTTCCTTCAAATCAATGAAAACAGGGCTTGTTTTTGACTGCTCAGCAGGCATTTTGGAGGTAGAAGCTTGAGCAGCTCTTTTTCTCCAGAAGATTTACAAAGGAATTTTTGCAGCCTTTAATGTACTTTTTAAAGGCTGATGAGATTATCTGGTATCGGACCCTACCTGGAGCCAGAACTGCTGGCCTACTTATACATGGGAAAATAGGCAGTAGTCAATAAACTCATGTTGACATCTGTCTTTCTTTGTACCCCTTAGGTTTGAATACTGAGTTTGGAATCTGTAACCCTAGAAGACGTGGATCCTTCTGACGTGGTTCTGTCTCCCTCCGCCCTCAGCTCATCCCAACACTCTCTCCACCTCAGCTTCCCCGCCCCACACTGGTACACATACCTGAATAGGAGTGTTGGGTCCCAACACTAGATTGCTCTGAAGTACCCCCGATCGCACAAATCCCTTCCTTCTTATTGATTGCTTTTCTAAAGGTCTTGGCAACGTCTGTGCTTTTCAGGCCAAGAAAAACCTGCAAAAACATAATTTATCTTTAGAAACCCCATCTGTGATTGAGAAAACCATAAAGGAAAGAATAAGCAATGTTGAAGCAAGGAGGGTAGGAATGTATTTCTGGACGTTTTCTGAATTGAATTCCCACATTTCAAATGCATCTCCTTGGATCTCACCTTGATAAACTCATCAAAGCTGATCTTCCCATCCTTGTCCAGGTCACCTGTAGCCATCATGTTTTCTATAATTTCTCTCACTCTGTACCCAGGCAGAGGCAAGCAGGCAGCCTTGAACAAATCATTCAGCTCATTGCAGGTGATGTACCCATTGCCATCAGAATCTGTAAGGCAAACGGGGAGCTGAAGGTTTGGGGCGATTTGGGTCACAGCATGAAGAGAGGTGAGAGTAGGCTGGATTGGAGGGGAGCGGGCAGGAGAGGCAGTCATTCAGGGGTTGTGGCCTGACCCCATGCAAAGTCAGAATCTCACAAGAGGCCGGTTGCTATTGGATATGGGCATTAGCATCACTTCCAACATCCAAGAGTCATAATTTCAAAACAGAGGTTCTGACAGCTGAATCTGAAGAGACTCTCATAGAAACAGATGCGAAAATAAATCACAGGTTTGGGGCTACAGAGTAAGAATAAGTATGGAATACTAGGAAAACAAAGGAAACCAAAGAAAGCAGACAAGCCATGAAAGATGAGACTTAGTTGGCCATGACAAAGGGCCCATATTCCATGTTTAGATAGAGAAAGAAGTAATCTTCTTGAAGAACAGCTTTCAAAAATGTTTCCCAGCTCCTCTAACCAATACCACTGTATTCCTGTCCCTTCTGCTATTTTGCTCATGTTACCAGTCACCGCATCTGTCCTAAAGCTACTAAAAAAGAAGAGAATTGTGTGACTTGAGGTATCAGGTTTACTTACCAACTTTGGCAAAAGCTTCTCTGAGCTCCATCATTTCTTCATCAGATACCGATCCTCTGGCCATTTTTTTATTGCTTTAGGCAACAGATCTGCAGAGAGGGGACAACATAGGGAGTGGTTGATGTGTATCTTCTTAAAATACAACACTGAGAAGCAATTCTCATTTATTAAGTAAAGAAATATTCCTCTGCATCCATCATGACTTATAATTATCTTCCCAAAATGTAAGAAATAGCCTTTTTCTTAACCCTCATTGTGGTGGTCTCCAAAGATGGTCTGCACCAGTCTCTCTCCTCCCTTTGATTCTCTCCTCACATCAGGAGATGGAGTTTATTTCCCTCTCCTTGAATCTGGGCTGATCCTGCGACTGCTTTGACCATTTAGAAGGCTGGAGAAGCCATGTCTGGGGCTGGAAACTTCTGCTTCCTGCCTTTTGGAATTCTCCCTCCTTCTGGAATGCTCATCCTTGGGCTGTTCCCTCTTGGAACATAACTGCTGTGCTGTGAGATGTCTAAGTCACAGGAAGAAGCCACATGAAGTATGAAAACTGGATGCTCTGGTTAACAGTCCCTGCTGTGCCCCCCAGCCGACAGCCAGCATCAGCTACCAGCCAGCGGAGTGGGCCATTTTGGACATTCCAGCCCACTTGAGCCCCCGGATGAACACAAGCTCAGCCAACATCACATGAAGCAGAATTGCCCAGAATTCTGAAACCAACAGAACTGAGAGATGGTAAAATGATGGTTGTTTAAAATCACATTTTGGAGTAGTCTGAAACACAGAAATATACAACCAAAACACAACTTTTATATAAATGTCTTTTTAAGAGATATCTTCACGTTCATACTGCAAATGAATAGGTTTGGCCAAGCCAACAGATAAATTTTATAACTTCAAAGGGAGTTATCAAAGTTCTCTAAATATTTAAGAAAAGAGGAAGGGAATCTGACTCACTAATCATTCATATATGGGAATTTGAGGGACTTTTTAGGTGTTCTCAGAAAGGCTAGTGTTGGCTGAGAAACAATGCTAATGCCTGAGTATTTTCCCTTTCCCTGTGCCTTACGGCTGCCCTCTAGTGGGGAGAAAGAGAATGCAACAGAAAATGGATTATATTCTTGCCTCTAGCTAATTCACACGCCCATGTTTCAAATAGGAGTTCCATTAAAGCTTATAGGATTTCCTGGTGGGGAAGGGATAAGTGGGGTGAGAGTGTGGGAGAAGGGGTACTTCTATGCATAATTATATTTGGGGAATTTTCGTGAAATTACTGATTTTTAAAAATATTTAAAATTTGTGACTGGATACTGTTTTTTTTTGTTGTTGTTGTTTTTTGTTTTTGCGGTACGCGGGCCTCTCTCTGCTGTGGCCTCTCCCGTTACGGAGCACTGGCTCCGGACGCGCAGGCTCAGCGGCCACGGCTCACGGACCCAGCCGCTCCGCGGCATGTGGGATCTTCCCGGACCGGGGCACGAACCCGCGTCCCCTGCATCGGCAGGCGGACTCTCAACCACTGCGCCACCAGGGAAGCCCTGGATACTGTTTTAAATGGATTTCCTTTTCTATATTTGCACATCATTTTATAGTGCTGTACTTGTTCTCAGTGACAATGAACAACCACACATGAAAGGGAACAGTTTCAGCACTTAAACCTGTTGGCCAGAAATGCGTTATGCTCAATTTTGCAAGTCCTCATCCATTATCCACCAACTCACTATCCTGCCACATACCATTTATCACGTGTATCAGTAGTTTCAAACTTTTGTTTTCCTAAGCAACCCTCTGTGAATAGAAACCTTACATGTAAATAACAGCGAACAAATAAAAATAACTCTGGGGAGGGATAAATTAGGAGTTTGGGATTAACTGATACACACTACTATATATAAAATAGATAAACAACAAGGACCTATTGTATAGCACAGGGAACTATATTCAGTATCTTGCAATAACCTCTAATGGAAAAGAATCTGAAAAAGAATAGATATTTATATATGTATAACTGAATCACTTTGCTGTACATCTGAAACTAATACAACATTGTAAATCAACTATACTTCAATTTAAAAAAAAAAAACAACTCTGAAAGCCTTTGGTTGAAAAAGACCCTGAAGGTCACCTTACCTCCACTATCCCACCTCCTTCTCCTTGTCATCTATGCATGGTGGGAATTCCAGGGAGCATGATTTTAAAATCGTGGAATTACATATATTGTTATTATTTCAATTCCTTTAAAAATATCTTTTATTATCAATAAAGATTTATTGTATTATTATTTACCTTATATCTAAAAATGTACTGGTCCATTGGCTTCTCTGATGGAAGGCAGAAACTGTCGAGGGCTTAACTGTGTAAGGAGACACAGTCTCACACATCCCAATAACCCTCAAGAGGCAGCTACTGGCTTTCTGACTTTCTTGCCTTCACTTCCTTTCCTTCCTTTTTTGTCTGTCTGTTTCTCTGTCTCTCTCCCTCCCCCGCTTCCCTCCTTTCTTCTTTCCTTCCTTCTTTTCTTTCTTTTTTTTTTGTTTGTTTCCTTTCTTTTTTTTTTTTAAATCAAGCCTTGTTCCGAAAACAATCTGAGCCCAGTTACAAAGATCTAACCAAACCTAAGAAGTAAACCAATAAAATCATGTGATCAGGGAGAAGGAGTAATTAGCTTAGGTGAAATAAGAGGACAGCAAGCAAGAGTTTGCATATTTCAAACACATGGTCAGGACTGAACGTTTTGCTAGAAGTACGCTGAAAATCTAGCTCTGAGTTCTAGAGATGCTCAATGAAGAAAGGACGTATCCGTTACATAATTCACTCTATTTACCTAAGACAAACCACTCTTCTTAGGGCAGGAGAACTGAGGTCTGAGAGCAATGTCTTCACCTAGGCCTGGAGAAGAGGACACTTGTGGGATGTAGTAAACGCAAGTTTTATGTTTCTTATAATGTTGCTCAAGGAAGGCTGATGGCATAGGTACATGTAGCCCTACTTTATAGAGCAGGAACCAGAAACTCAGAGAAGATTCATCTTTCAGATCACACAGCCAGGTAGAGGAGCAGCAAGATTCCAGTTCTCAAGTCTTTTCTCCTCTCCCATGCTGTCTATTTACGTTGCTTTGCATTTCTGTTAGACACTCATTCCATCCACCCATTCATTCATTCATTCAGCAATTATTCATTAAGTATATAACATGCCTAGCTTATGGGAGATTAAAAAAACTATAATATGAAGTCTCTATTCAGGTGTTCTAGCTCAGGAAGCTATTGCTTTCACGTGTTAAGAAATCAAAGCTTGGGACTTCCCTGGTGGCGCAGTGGTTGAGAGTCCGCCTGCTGATGCAGGGGACACGGGTTCGTGCCCCGGTCCGGGAAGATTCCACATGCCGCGGAGCGACTAGGCCCATGAGCCATGGCCGCTGAGCCTGCGCGTCCGGAGCCTGTGCTCCGCAACGGGAGAGGCCACAACAGTGAGAGGCCCGCGTACCGCAAAAAAAAAAAAAAAAAAAAAAAAGAGAATGAATGGGATCTCCGAATCTAAACTTGGCCTATCCTTTGACGTAAGAGTTTTAGATTTGAGAGCACTGTGAGACCCTGGTGAGAAATATATGTAAAGGCAGGGAATGAGACTGTATTTTAAGGATCAAGGGCAGGACCAGGGAAGAAAGGAAAGAATTACAGTGTTGGGTAAGAAAGAAAATCTCAAGATCATGGTACAGTAAAAAAGCAGAGAAAATATTTTAGAATAAAAATTGCAGGGCCCATTCAAATAAAAGACCTAGGAAGGGAAAGTAGGGTTATTTTAAAACGATGTGATTTTTAAACCATGGCAGGTAGGACAAGATGAAAAACCTTGAGCATCTGGTAAACCACATTTTTGTAAGAGATTTACATAAATGGGAAGGATCAACTGGGAGAAGCCAAATAGTGAGACAGCCTTCAAATGAAAAAAGTCCAAAACCCTCCAGTGATTTAATAGCTAAAGGAAAAGAGAATAGATTGAATTAATTTAAGAGGTGAATTGGAGAAGAAGGCTTCACCAGCCTAAATTACTCTGATACCGTTTGTTGTTTGTTGCACCCAAACACAAATAGATATGGAGAGAGAATCTCTTTTACCATCAGAGTGAGCTGTAAGTCCTGGAAACACAACCCAACTTTTAGAGACAGAGCAAGCTAAGAAATAATCTAGTACAACTCCCTTATTTTATAAATAAAGAGATTTAAGGTCCAATGAGATGAAATGCTTTGTCTATGTACAAGTCCTCAAAGCACTGCCAGGCTAGGGTTTGCAAATGCAGAGCTGAAAGAGCAGAGCAGGAAAAGGATGGACTGACCATTCACAGGGCCATTAAGATCCAGAACTGAGAACAGACTCTTTAACTAATTGAACGGAATGTGCAAATGACAGCATTTTCACAAAGCAGAGAAGCAGGGAGAGGAGGTAACTGATGGAAAAACATGTGGATCAGACCATTTCTAAGAAGGACATGGCTGGGGCGAGAATCAAATATTAGGTACTTTACACAGTCTATTAATATGTTTACCTGAAAAAAACACCCATTTTAATTCACGCATGTTTGATGGTTTGGGTTATAATATGACTAAGATCCTTAAGGAGAATTGACAAGGGTTTGTTTGCAAATTACCGGCACCGTGTTGGCAGCTGACTCCAGAGAGGTCGCTGCAGTAATGGGACGGGCTGTGGCTTTTGGATACTCCCATCTGGAGCTTAAAAGAAGTGGCTGAGGAAGGCATGTCCCTTTCAGGGCATGAGTGAGCAGTTTCTTGGGCTCTGCTCTACCGCTTCTGCAGTAAGTGTGGCCCTTTTCAATGACTGTATCATCTAACTATGACTCGCCAAGAACCATCTTAAGGTTTTTTGCAAATCAGTGGTGAATTTTGGAACCCCATTTCTGAATCACTGCCCAAGTCATGAATCTAAGAAGACACATCTCAAATCATTCATCTAAGTCACGTCTGGCTAGTTTCTCTGTAAGCACTTACATTTATTAAATCAATGATTATAAAATCCCAGGACATTTGGCCAAAGAAAGTACCAGTTGTTCTTTTTAATAAGATTATTTTTAAAGTCATAAGAAAATCAGATAACCACCAGCTGCAAAAGCCACCAAACCTGTCCATTCCTTTAGGTCAGCCAGTTCTGAGTCTCTGTTTCAAGGAGGCTGGTGTTTTCCAGATGGGTAGTGAAAGAGAATTTCTGAGAATGACTTCTTATAATAAAAGTACCTGACTCAAGTTCCCTGAAATCTGAATGTAGAAACAATCTGCAGGAGTTTACTATAGAGCACAGTGCTGTAGAATTTACAGAAGGAAATGCGTTCTTTGAAATAAATGTAAAAATGTAAGCTGAATTTTCTCTGAGGAGTTTCCTAACTGATAATGAAAAGAAGTAGACAGGTTGATAAAAGGTGACCTGGCAAAATGAAATGGCTCCTGAACTGGCATCATTTCTGAAAGGAGGTAACACTGTGTGGGTTGGTATTTTGATTCGATAGATTGACACCCAATTATATAACTGCTAGGATCAGAGTGGCATCTGTAACATGGCATCACATTGCCAAGGGACTATTTTGAATGTGCCCTACTTTTCCTGCAACTTGACACAGTGGGGAAAGTAAAACTGGAAACTCAGGACCCACATTCCCACCTTTACCTCCTAAGTTCAGTACGTATCCAGGGGAAAATTGTACAACTTCCGAACACCTCACTGAGTAGTGAGTAACCCAAAACAACGTGTCATCTGGAACATCATGAATCCCGTAATCTTTAGCGTTAGACTCTGATGATTAAAGAAGTGAAACATAAAATACTTAGGATTCCGAAGCCAAATAAAATCCCCATAAATGTTTTTTAAAAGCTATCATACTACAGTTAGATAAGGAAGGAGTTTTGCTTTCAGTTAATTCTGTCCGCTTTCTTTTACAAAGTAGAACACTGTGCAGAGGCGGGGTGGTGGTGGTGACAGCTTACTATGCATGCTGGGGATACAATTTCTCTGTGGATACAGATATTCCAAACTTTCACACAAGGGACGATTCTCAAAATGTATTTTAAAAGTGCCTTTGTTTTTAAGAACCAAATAATTATAAATGTCCTCAAATACAGATGGCCACTTAAGGGGGCTCCTATGAATTCTTCTGTCAAGTCAAAATCTCTTTGAGATTGTCTTTTCTCTCCCTGCAGATACACTGATTCTCCCAAGGCTGCTGCAGAGGGGAGAATTCTCTCTGCACTCCTGGAAGGCTATTCCCAGCACAGGCTCAGCA
Organism: Stenella coeruleoalba; assembly: GCF_951394435.1. Taxonomy (NCBI): domain Eukaryota; kingdom Metazoa; phylum Chordata; class Mammalia; order Artiodactyla; family Delphinidae; genus Stenella; species Stenella coeruleoalba. The sequence continues at coordinate 20,461,366 of NC_137164.1, read as the reverse complement.
GCTTGCTGTCTATCTCAGGGGATGAAAACACCCCCCCAAGGAAGCCAGCAGCACTGATTACTCCAAACCTGATGTTTCTCTGGGGGTCTCTGTGGTTTGATCACTCAGTTGAGGGGCTTCTGAAGCTGTATTAGCACGGCACACGGAGCCCTACTCTGTCCCCAACCAAGGAGTGTCCAGCTCCCTGCTTTCTCCCCCAGCACCCCCCGATGTCTGTTTTCTACCAAGCTATCCAACCCCATTAAGGAAGGGACACAGAGCAAACCTCTTGCAAGCAAAGGGGATGCTCCAGGCTGGGGTTGGGGAGACCCTCATTGCCTTGGCCTCTCTCTCCTTCCCTGGGCTGTACAGTGATATTCCTGGCGTTCATGTCTAGACCCTTCATTTCACATGCAGCCACTAGGACTTAAGATCCAGACCTCCCCTACTGAAAGCTCAGGGGACCCCAAAGATTATTTGAAAATAATCTTTTCAAAAAGCTGAATATTATTATGGGCCAGTTGATTATCCACTGTGACACCATTACCTCAATATCAGACGTCATTCATTCATTCATTCACTCCACCTAGAAGTCTAAGTGCAAAGCACTGCCCTGATTGCTGGGCTACAAGCAAGGGGGCCACGAAGACTGGGGCTTCATGACACCCACCGTTAAACATCAAGTTTCAAACGCAACACAGAGATTACAGCTCACTTACTGCAAAATGGTTATAGAGTGAAGAGGTTCTGAAGATCAAATATGAACAGGTGGAAAGGCTAAACACAGGGCAGTGGTGGGAGGAGGGGCAGGGAAGAGATCAGATAAGAGTAAGAAATTAGCACAGAAGCTTTTCAAAAAATAAAATATCAAACAACTCAATCAGCCCATGCAATACAAGTAATCAGATCATTTATACACATGGACATCTCCAAGGAAATCAGAATAAAATAACGAGCAGGGGGCAGAAGAGAGAGCCTGGGGGTCGGGAGACCCAGGATGCTACCTGTCTATGTAACGTCAGACTCCACTTAACCTCTCTGGGCCTCAGTTTCCTCATTTGTAAATTGAGAGATGAAGTCCCTTCCACGTTAAACGTTCCAAAAGTCTGTTCACTAGCTGACAAGTTTATGTACAAGTTAGAGCCAGGGTAAGGTGTATTTCAAATGAGCCTAGAAATAGGGTCAGGGGCCATCAGGAGCTGTGACCATGGCCTGAAGCAGCTTCTGGGGAGATACCTCCTCGGAAGTGGACCCAGCATCTCCCAGCCCCACCTGCTCTTACCTCAGCAGCAGGCAAAGCTCTGTCCTCATGCATTCTCCTCACTGACCAAGGCAGATGCCCACTGCTCAGCTGCTTGACTGCTCAGCACAGAGCAGGGAAGTTTCCAGAACGGCACGTGAGATCAGCTTTCTGGGATGTCACTGCGTACATCTTAAGTCCCACTGCTCCAGTTCGCTCGCTCCTAGTTTCTAGGCAAGACTGCATGCAAACTGCCCCAGAAAGAGAGCCATCTACTATTTTCTCAAAAATATCCAAATAAGGAAACCCTACAACCTCTCTGGTGTCTCATATCCCAACCCTGTAACCTAAATCTTTTCTGATACGATTAAAGCTCCCTCTCTTGGGCTATTCTCAGAGGGAATTACAGAAGCTGCTCAATTCATAAAAATTCTGTCACGTGCGTTGGTGACAGCCGCTGGGTCTTCAAAAAAATTCTTTTAACCTGCTTTGGGAGGCTTTCTCCAAATCTTTAATAGTTTCCTTTGCTATCTTCTGCATCTATGTCAAGTTCCTTAAATGATAACACAATAAAAACAGAGTCACAGAATGTAGAGGTAAAGGCACCAGATTTTCTATCTGGCCACTCTCTTCCTGTCACAGAGGAGTGAAATAACACCCAGGTTAATGGATGTGACCAATGTCACCGAGCTCATTGGGACTGGAGTCCAAGGCTCCTTATTTCTCCTCTTTCCTTTATAATAAGTTCTCAAACCTAAGAGGGAATGTTGTTCTTTAAATAAGACCTGCTCAACATATGGTAAAGTATAATTCCCCCATGATTTCAAATATCTTATGAATATAATTTCATGTATATTTCCTACACATGAAGGAGAACTTAATCTAGGTATTGAGCAGGCAGCATCCAGGTCTGGGCTACAAACAACACGTGCCCAATACTACACACATATCTTATTGGCACCTTCAGGGTTACAATGACCGAGGCAAGGTGAACGGCCTCTGTATTCATCTGTACGTTCATTTTTGACTTTGCAGGAAGGACCTCTGATATTTCTTAGCAACCAAAAAGCAAACCACATTAAAATAACTCACACTGAGGCACAATGTTCTTAAGACAAAACACCAAATTCATAGATGGATATGAAAATGACACCCTTAGAGTTCTGAGATCAGCAAGGGTTCAGACATTCTGTCCTCTGTTGGTTGGGTGGGGCTCTGGGAGTCTTTCCTCCTCTGAGCTCTGGTTCAGACCCCCATGTCCACATCTCCATTTCTTCCAGCAGATTATGAGATCACAAACTATATGAGATCATCTCACAGCACTGCCTCCTGGCTGGCACGCAGTATAAGTACGTAGGAAATCAGTTGTAGCCATGAACAAACAAACCCATAAACAACCGGTATACAGGGCTTAAGAAGTCTACTATCGAGAACGAACGTATGGACACCAGGGTGGGAGGGCGGGTAGGATGGACTGGGAGACTGGGATCGACGCATGTACACTACTATGTATGAAGTAGATGGCTGGTGAGGGCCTACTGTATAGCACAGGGGGAAAAAAAAGAAGGTACAATCTGTTTGCAGGACATATATTAAGTTAACCTTAAAAGTGCATTCCAGGGCTTCCCTGGTGGCGCAAGTGGTTGGGAGCCCGCCTGCCGATGCAGGGGACACGGGTTCGTGCCCCGGTCTGGGAGGATCCCACATGCCGCGGAGCGGCTGGGCCCGTGAGCCGTGGCCACTGAGCCTGCGCGTCCGGAGCCTGTGCTCCGCAACGGGAGAGGCCACAACAGTGAGAGGCCCGCATACCACAAAAAAAAAAAAAAAAAAAAAAGTGCATTCCAATATACATTAGGTGCAGACAAACACTATTTGATTCCACTTATACGAGGTACCTAGAATAGTCAAATTCATATAGAGTCAGAAAGTACATTGGTAGATGCCAAGGGCCGGGGGTGGGGGGAATGGGGAGTTAGTGTTTAAAGGGGCCAGAGCTTCAGTTTAGGAAGGTGAAAAATTCGGGAGACGGATGATGGTGAGAGTTGCACAACAATGTGAATGTGCTTAGTGCCACTGAACTGTAGAGTTAAATATGGTTAAAATAGTATGTTTTATATTATGCGACTTTTACCACAATAAAAAAACATGAAAAAAAAGAAGTCTACTATCACCTTCTTTGAGGAGTTTAACAATAATATTCTTGTGTACATACTTATCATATCCCTCCCACTGAAATATACAAACAACAGAACAAGGCAAGTGGATGCGTCAAGTTCATATGAAACCACTTTGCAGGAAAGATGACTTTGCAAGTGTCCCTTGGCAGTCTCTGAACTAGGCTGGGGATGCCCCCTGGTCCCCACCCTCCAGCCACCAGAGGGTTCTGGCTGAGGTAACAAAACCTGGGGCCAGGCAGTTTCTGTAAACCCTGCTGGCCACTGCTGATGCTCAGGTCTCTCTACCTAAGTGTACAGTGTCTGACTTGGAGCTGAGTCCTGCTGGGAGGAAAGGGGCTGTGGTGTGCAGACAGAGCAGGACGGAAAGCAGGGTAAAATCAGCTGAGATGCACAAACTCAATGTACCAGGAACACACAGGAAAGAATTAGGAATAGGTGTTAGAGTTCACTTGAATGTAATTTGCATATCATTATCTGGACGATGAAATTCATCCTCCGGTAATTCTAAGTGTCCACCACTAGGCGGATTCATATATTTATTTGTACGTTTCTTCTTTCACTAAACACCCACCAAGTAAATACCTACTCTACGCTAGGTCGTGGGTTAGATGCTGGCGACGCAGACATAAGATGTGGTCCTGGCCTGTTTAGTAAGGGAGAGAGACACCCGTCACTAGAATACAGGGGGACTTTTTAGATCCCCCACAGGAATAGGGAAAACAGCTCTCCCCTGGGGAGCCACGCGTGGTGCCCCGGGGAGAAGTGACATGTGACCTGGGTTTCCACAGATGAAGAGGAGAGAGCTTAAAGGTCTTTTCCTTATTCATGTAGAATGATGAACCCATATTCTCTCCACAGCGAGTTTATCTATGTTGGAGCCAGAGAAAACAATAGCTAAAGGACAAATGGAAGACGAACTAATGTTTACTGAGTGGTTACCCAGTGCTGAATGTTTTATAGGCGTTACCACATTTAATTCCACCACAACTCTATGGGGCATTATGACGATTTCCTCTTTATAGATGAGGGAACTGAGATTTAAGTAACTGGCCCAGGGTTACATTGCTCTGAATTGGGGAAGCCTCAGACATTATGGCCCTGCCGCACGAGAAAACGGAAAATGGGGGTTCTGAAAAGTGAAGTTGTTCCCCAAAGTCTCAAAGTGAGTCAGTGACTCGTCAGAAAAGACGAGTAGAGCCTCCGGAAGCTTAGTTTGGTGCAACCAAAGTACGGGAAAAACACAAGTCAATGAACATTTAGACAACTTAAAGGTTAAAAAAAATCCCTGAGATGCACCGTCCATGAAATGTACTTCACATCTTCAATATGTGGATGGAGGGAACGAGGGGAGGAGTTTCTTCCACTCGTTTTAAGAACAGCACAGGCTTAGTTTACAGCTTCACCTGTGCTGGAACACGACCCACTTTCTCCCAGTCTAAGCAAGTGTGAAAAGGCATCATAGGCCTCTCACAAACCTCATCTGTACGTTAATGATCTTATCTTCCTTCATGAAATTAAGCTTGCTATATACATAAAAAAGAATGAACTAGGAAGCAACAAGGTATGATGCTGGATTTTCTGATGCGACAGTCTCTTGCTGTGTGCTTGAATACACGTTACTTAAAATTTCTGAGCCCCAGTTTCTTCATATGTACAAAGGGGATATTAATAATGCAATCACGGTGCTCACTCCATAAGAGGTGTGTTAGAATGAAATTAGATAAAGTGTTTAAATTGTATACAATAGTGCTTGGCGAAGGAAGGAAGGAAGGGAAGGAGGGAGGGAGGGAGGGAGGGAAGAAGGAAGGAAGGAGAAAATAAAAAAAACCAGAACTTTTACAAAATTATCTTGGGGAACAAACCCAATTTCCACTATAAACTATATGAAATATTATCTAGAGTCACTGTCTAAAATTCACACTTAATTGTATGTATGTCACATGTGTGGATAGGTGTAAATCTAGATTTCACACCTACGCTTTATCTTCAAATGATCTTAGCTTGGTTGCTCTGGCGCTTGTACCACATCTCTCCTCCAGAGTCCTTGAAGGCAGTTTCAAAAGCAGTTGCGGAATCAGAAGATGATACCAGCTAGAAGCCAACAGCATCGGTATTGGCTGATCTCATGCTGAGCGGTCAAGGGGCTCTGGGCTTAGTCTTGCCTGAAATACTTATCGTGGAAAGTACCTTCTGACAGTTGAGGAAGTGTGGCCAGAGTGGGAAAATGTACAGCAATCTTAAGAAAAGCCCGCACATCCATTGTGAGACATGAAATGAAAAAGGGTCTTGGGCATCTGTGATGAAGACCATTGGGCTATGTCTCTCCTCCCTCTCAGGTACACCAGTGCCTGGGGACTGAGTCTGTTGGCCACTTCTCTGCCTCTATCTCTTACCCACTCCGGAATTCTCCAGGCACTTTCTCTGCTGTGGTTTGAGCTGATGGAAAGACACCAAGACAACATGCAGCTGACATCTGTATACCAGCAATGACAACAGAAGCTTCTCTTTACTCTCAATAATGTGACCTCATTTTCTATGGGCTCCTTGGGGTAGTTCTTTTAGAATTTCTAAGGACCAGCTCATTCTCATTAAAAAAACAAAAAACAAAAAACAAGCAGTTACAGATAAACTGAGGCAGGAATTTGTATTCATTTGATAGACTAGATTTATCTACACTTTCTTGGAAGCCACAGTTTGGTGGGCAAATATTTACCAATACCAATTTACTAATGGGATATGCTATGACATTTCTTTTGTCAAAATTTTAAATAACTAAATAGCATAAACGCTTCATAACCCTTAAGAACTCTGTACCATACTATCCTCAAGCATTTATTTGTTTGGTATAGCAGCAGACCCATCTAAGGCAGAGTTGGGATCTCCGCCTGATGGAAAATTAGGACTAATCATTGAATATTCAACCACAGAAAGGAATATTTAGACTTATTAGAAAGTAGCCAGTGGACCATGTTAGAAAATACAATGCAATGAAAACAGACATGGTTTACATGTTTAAGAAACTGTGACTATTAAAGTGGAAAAGAGGCAAGGTGTGAATCTCGGCTCTGACGAGCTCTGTAACCTTGGACTTAAGCCTCCCTGAACCTCAGTTTGATCATCTGTTCTAAGAAGATGAGAACATCAACCCCAGGCAGCTTTTGTGTGGAAATATAAGTGCGAATATATGTCAAGAGCTTAGCACAATGCCTAGCAAATAGTGAGGGCTCAGTAAGCCAGCAGCGATGGTGAGCATAGCAGAGGGAGATATACACACAGACTGATGAAATGGGGCAACGGAAGGGGAGATGGACCCAAGAGCAGATCCAGCGGATAGACAGCACTTTTCCCTATTTCAGAGATGAGGGGACTGAGCGTCAGGGGGCTTAAGACACTTGCTTGGGCTCCACAATTAGTAAAAGGCTAGAAAAGGAATCCAAATTTGCCTCCAAATTTGCTCTTTTCTTTAGACCAGACCTGTTTGTCTCGTGCACAGAAACTGCAGCCACTCAGACTCACAAGCTTTAAAAACTGACATTATATATAATATTTAATACATTTTATATTATATACATTATATTCAATCACCAGACAGATTAAGAGTCCCAACTGTCTTCCTCTGTGGTCACAGGAAAGAAACAGAGCATCAGGGAGATTTTGCTGAAAAATCTCAACTTGAAAGACAATGAGGGAAGGGAAAAAATCTGAAAAAAGTCATCAAAGGTGCCCATGATATTCCATCTTTCCAAAGAGAAAAAATTTAATGTTATAAAGCATTGGAAATGAAGGGAAAGTTCATTTACATCTTTTTTTTTTTTTTTTTTTTTTTTTTTTGCGGTACGCGGGCCTCTCACTGTTGTGGCCTTTCCCGTTGCGGAGCACAGGCTCCGGACGCGCAGGCTCAGCGGCCATGGCTCACGGGCCCAGCCGCTCCGCTCCGCTGCATGTGGGATCCTCCCGGACCGGGGCTCGCACCCGTGTCCCCTGCATCGGCAGGCAGACTCTCAACTACTGCGCCACCAGGGAAGCCCCACTTACATCTTTGAGATGAAGAAAAAGGGGCTCAATAATGCAAAACTGCATACACGTTCCTCATTTTTTCTTACTTTCTCTTTGCATCTATTATGTAGCTTTCTCCATAAGGAATGTATTTTCCACTCTTCTTTCTTAATCACATGGCCTCCTGGTGAAGGGAATGTGAGCCCATGACATCAAGGATCCACATTTTAAAATGTGACACCGGAGGTTAACGAAGATGCAGTTCTAATTCTAAACTTTGCCTGAGGAACGGCGAAAAGGCAGAGGATGCAAATTTTATACAGATGCACTTGTGCGCCTCTTTACTTCATTCATTCAGATACACAGTTTGGATAAATACTGGAGACAACTACCAGACTGAGGAATCAAAATGCAGGGTATTATTTAATTGTAAAGTAATTAGTCCATTCATTCACTTCCCTCTTGAAAGTGCAACCAGAGAAAAAGGGAAAAGAAATGATCTTAGAGACTGCAATTCACACGCCGCATTAATTTGCCGGCCAAATTTGACATCTTGGCTTTTCTGCCTGTGGAGAATGTAATCTCTTTTCCATGTTAGCTCAGCCAGTCGAGAGGATGTGTGTGTGTGTCACTGTGTGTGTGTGTGTGTGTGTGTGTGTGAAAGAGAGAGACAGAGAGGTGGGGGGAGAGAGGGAGAGAGAAAGAGAGAGAGAGAGAGGGAGACACACAGACAGACAAAGAGATGGAGAGAGCATGCAAGTGTGTCCATCTGTCCGTGGAACTGGTGCTAGACTAAAACAAGAATCAATGCTGCAACCACAAAACTGTGGCTTTCTTTGCAAGTTCCTCAATTTAGTATCTTAGCTTTTCCTTCTGCCAGAAAAAACAACGGACTATATTTGAGAAACAAGCCTCCTTATAACTTAAGGTGGGGCTGAGGCAGGCGTGGCTCTGAAGTTGAGCAAAACTTATTTTAACTCAGTAAGTGGGTCACTTTTTACCTCTATTCTTCAGCTCACAATTAAAACAATCTTTCATTCTTTCACATTTTTTAGGACACTTATATTTGGCCATTACTATGTAATTATAGATATGTGTGCTTGGGTATAAATACTAAATTGTTTAATTTATTCATGTCTATCAATCACAACAGTTAGAAAATGGGAATGCCACTTGACTCAAGTATTCTAATCTTCTATGACTGAGAACTTTTCAAAGCTTTTGAGGGTAGAGATCATGTTTTGTGACCTATACACAGGTCTATAAGTTGGTAAAAACCAAATAGTCAAGTGCAGAGGAGCTGAGTAAATACTGATGATGATGATGCTGACAAAGAATAGTCTTTAATAAAAGCAATTAATGATACAGATGCATTTATTTAGGATAAATTATTATTATCTGCGTGCAACTCAAGGCCTAGGTACAAATAAGCACCATGGCCTGCTGCCTGTTTATGCCAGGAGGTTTCCCCTGGAATTCAGTAGTTAATATAAAATTAATTCAATTGTAGAAAATTAAAGTAATGAAATACTTGAATGGATTAACTTGCCTTCCAACATGAAGATAACACCAATACCTACCTCACAGGATTGTTGTGATGACTCAATGCATTAATACGGTCAAAACGCTTAGAAAAACACTCAATCCAAAACAGTAGTATAGAAGGCTAAGCTGTCATTATTAGGATGATGAATGGAAATTCTTTGTTCCCCATCTGCTGCTTACAGTATCTTACAAGATGGAGTGACTATGAAATTGCTGGGAAAACTGATGTAATGACTGAAATTGACAAACACAACAACGGGAACAGTCAACAGCATAAGGAAGTTCAATCAGGAGGCAACTGAGGAAAGCAACGGGGAATTGCCATCTGGGGAGCCCAGTGGTCACAGCAGCTGTAGGGAGATGCTCCTAGAAGATGAATATCTGATTGGGTGGTAACTTCTTATACTTCAAAATGAAAACAATGTGAAACATGAACTCTTTTAAGAAGTGCATTGCCATCTGGTAAAATAGGGAAACTTGAAACTCTTGGAGTCTGCTGACACTGATTAGTTTTATATTTTGGTGGACTCTAATTCTAATTTTTATTTCTGCAGGGTTCATACGCAGATGGAATAGAATCATTTCATTTGATGATATCTGTGAGTTGGAAAACTAGCAAACAAAAAATATCCTAAGGAGACAATTACATGAATCTAAATAATGTCACTTTGCTATAAAATCTATTAGTCATACAGTCATCAGACTTTATAATTTTACTTTATAAATTTTTGACTCTTCGTAAATATAACCTTAGGAGAAAAGTTCTTATTTTTATTTTACCTAACCTGATTTTAGAATTCGTTTGCTATCTCCCCCATATACGCAGAGGAGCCTTCACTTTTTTGGCAACAAGGAGACGTTGACTTGAGAATTTTCTGAGAAGAGTGCAAAATGAATAAATAAAAGTTAATGGTATCTGTTCCTGTGCTCTTGGTCATCCAATATGCTTATTATCAGGTACATAATTTTGGTAAGGGTAGCTAAGTTTTAGCTCAATTAATGTATTTAAACTAAAATAATAAGATTAATTTTGCCTGCTGGCTGTGGTCACTGGACAATTCCTTAAATGCCTTGAAGTCAATGTCTATTTAGTGCTTTGAGACTAAAATGAAGAATAGTGCTTTGACAAAAAGGAAGCATGTTAGGAAGCAAAATACTGTAATGGTGTTATATCTCCGTTCATAGCAGTCACTGGGGGAACTCAGTAAATATTAGGTTAACAAGTGAAATTAAAAAAAGACTTCTCTGCGTATCTAAGGAACTGAGAAAAAATTCCATAAATATCACGAGCACCTACTACCTGCCAGGAGAGACAGAGAAGGAGCTCAGGCTGTCAGCAAATTAAGCACTTGAAAGGAAAGCAATATGATTACTGCTCTACTTACTCTAAACTCAAAGCATTAAACAAACACACACAGAAGAATCGGTAGAGGCAAGAACCACTAGGAAAACCCTGCAAAAGGACAGGTTTCTTGAAATAAGCCTTAAAAAGTGACCAGAAGTTTCACAGATAAAGAAGAAAGCACTTGGAAAGGCAGTTGGAGTGAAAAGGAGTGAAAGAGCACGGAACTTTCCGGTGGTTTGCGGACTTGTGCACTTGGCATGTGGGTAAGTGGAGGGAGGAGGGGGAGAGGTGGGAGGTGGCAGCTAGAGCAGAAGGAAGTGACAAGAAATAAGGTTGGGAAAGTGGCTGAGGCAGGTTTGTGAAGGCACACAATTCTTGAGTAAAATTATGCATTATTTAAAAGAAAACACTTCATTCTATTATTATATGAAACCCACAGTGATACCTCTTATTTATGAAAAAGTTTCTGGGTTTATTGCAAACTGTTGTCCTCTTTCTTTCTCTCTTCAAATCATGAATGCTAAGATCTCTTCAGTCAGCTTCAGAACGAAAAGCCTATAACGGGGTACATCTGGGAAAAAGATGCTGGTGGGGAAGATAGGCTCTGGAATAGATGGACGCTTACAGAGAGGCAGAATGGAGCCAGAAATCCTGGCTACCTACCGCCCTTGCTCCTCACCCTGTGACCTTGGGCCGTGTCCTTCAACCATCTAAGCCCGTTCCTCATCTCTAAAAGTAGTTGGGAGGATTAAATGAGGTCATGCATGAAGAGTGGCTTACATAGTAAGTACGTATCAATATTAAGTGGTATTACTACTTGTTCTGTCCTAATTTAAATAGATACATTTGAATGAGAAAGTTACTTTGTGGCCTCCCATTCCCCAAAGCGTTCAGCAAAAGAATTAGAAATGGTGTTAAAACACGGAAATTGTTTCCCAAATTACCGATTGTTTCAAGGCACAATTTATGAAGGAGACAAAATTTCAAATGTGACAAAAGAAAGTATCCCTGGGATAGCTAATGAAATGTCCCACCTCAGCAGTGCTTGTTCAAAAGGCAAGACCCAGAAGTTTCTTCCCTGATGTTGCTGGGAGTGAACAAGAATGAAGAGAAATGGGTATCAGGTTGATGCTTTAACAATCTAAACTTGATTCCATTTTTATTTCCTCCCGATGTAAGGAAAATACTGACATACCTTTGCATCCTAATTCATTTTATTCTCATTAATATTTTTACTTAAAATAAGACATAGCATAGTTTTAATCTGTTATTTTTAGGGGTCCAAGTCCTTCTCCCTCAGCTCCACATTTTTGCTAGTTTAAAACTATTCAGGGGGCTTCCCTGGTGGCGCAGTGGTTGAGAGTCCGCCTGCCGATGCAGGGGACACGGGTTCGTGCCCCAGTCCAGGAGGATCCCACGTGCCGCGGAGCGGCTGGGCCCGTGAGCCATGGCCGCTGAGCCTGCGCGTCCGGAGCCTGTGCTCCGCAACGGGAAAGGCCACAACAGTGAGAGGCCCGCATACCGCAAAAACAAAAACAAAAACAAAAAAACCTATTCAGGTGAGATGCGTCAAGCAATATTGACGATCACATTTTACAACTTCAGAAATTCACATTTATAGGTAAGCAGTTAACTCCATTGAAATTTGCCTGTGTAGATCTTCTTTAAACCATTTTATTTACTAGAAACCAATTATGATAAATTATGTAAATTCAAAAGCAAGACGTGTGGATAAATCACCTTCGTTTAACGACAGTTTTTTTTTTTTTTAAGTTGTCCTGAGGAGGTAATTTTATAAAACAAGTTGCTATACTTGATTAAGAAAAATTGGGTTTTGATAAGTGTGTGGATAAATGAATCCATTTGCAGTCCGGATGGCTTTTATGTTTATCATCTGTCAATGGTACTAAATATTGTTGAATAATGGTAATTAATAAAGGCTGATGCTACAAGTTTCAAAGTCTATGTTTCCATAAAGTTTCTAGAATAAATATCCCATATCAACTTTATAAGAATTTCTATTATAGACTGAAGCCTTTCTTCCATAATTAATGGTCATTTGTATGATCACAGGGATACCAAATAGTTCAGACAATTCTACAAAACAGTACAATTAAGCAACACAAATTGCTTTTATTTTTAGAGAATAAATGGAGAAGAGGCAGCCTCTAATTCCATGTGGTTATTAAGCACACCCATTGAAAACCAGCGGTACCCAAAATCACTCAAATAACCAGTAGCACACTCAGTAACATATGACTCAAGATGTTAGCACATCCTCTAAAGTACTGTAAAGGAGTTTTTTAGAAAAACAGAACCACAGGAGCTAAAGTTAAACTATCCCCATTAGGCCAACGCGCAACAGCATCTAAACGATCAATGTCCACTTTCCTGAGAACATTTGAAAGTAGATCAAATCACAGTAAATAGCCTCCCAGAAATAAAGCAATAGAAATAAATCAGAACACGGTTTGGTTTAAAAAGGAAGCAAACATCATAGTTTTTTGGGGGGGGGGGTGATAACTGCATATAATTGGAGAAGAAGCCACCCCAGAGAGCGGAGGGGAGGGTCCCACTCTGGGCGGCCACGAGATGTGGCTGGAGCTTTGCTGGGCAGTTAAACGGTGCCCTGGCTCATAGCGGACAAGGGCGACAGGTGCTCAGATCTCTAGTCCCCTGGGGGCAAAATCCACAATCCACAGAACCAGAGCCGCCCAACAAGCAAAACATCATAAACACTTAGAAATGACAAAAAGACAAAGGAAATTTACCTGGTAGCAAAACTGTTCTCAGTGGTACTGGTACGTGACCAGAAACTCCCTTCTTTCTGATCTGCAGAACAACTTTGTCAACCCCGGGTGTGTGGTCACAAGGCAGGAAGTGACTAGAATGACAAATCATCAGGCAGGAAAGAAATAGATTTTGTCTTTATAAGGACATTTTTACTTAACGTGTTTTTTTTTTTTCTCATGTCCCCTCCCCTGCAAAAATCACCTGACAGGTCACACTGAAATTCAGAAGCCTCTTACCACTTCCTCTTTATGAGCATTTTTCTCTCTCCTTCCCTTTCTTTCCCCTCTAGCTGTCTTGTAGGCATTGGGCTACTTAAACCTGTTGATTTCAGATAACAAGGCAAGGTCAGCCTGCTACCCTGACTTCTTGATCTGCCCCTAATTGCGAACGCAATGCTCTGGTGCCTAGCTACTTACAGCAAAGATAAACAAATTATTCATTTTTAATGAAAGAGCCATGGGAAGAGGTGGCAGCATCCCTGAAACAAGCTAGAAGGGAGTTCCTTGGGAAAGCCCCACCCCAAGGTGAAACCAAACCCCTCTCGAGAGTCCCTGAACAGTGATCTTATTGGTGCAAACAAAACAAAATGATCTCTTTAAGGGGAAGGGCCCGAAAGGGAAGGTCACCATATTATTTACTCATTCTTTTATTTATAGAGCACCTATGTACTAGGGATCTCTTTAACCCAATTAAAGATTTCAATTATTTAGACGCTTCCTACAAAGAGCACCAGCGGGTCACTTAGGCAGCTGCTATAGTCCAATGCTGCTAAATTCCTTCCTAGAGACCACACTTAGTTTTTGAACGCACATTTTAGAAAATTAGCAAGAGAATTAAAATATCTCAGTTCTATGCCCGAACCCCGAATGCTCGTCCTGAGGGCTAATTCTCATCTTCGAATGGAAGTGCTCAAGCGCTCACAGCCTAACAGAGGATGTGAAGGTTGTATAGTATCCTGAGTAATGTTGACCAAACATTACACATAGTCTGTCTCCGTGTTGCCCAGAGCCTGTGTGCAGCTCCAGCACCCAGCCTGCTATTGAGGAATGAGAATCTGAGGCTCTGCTCCAGCTCTGATGGTGAGTTGAAGATGCTTGATTGTTCAATACGCTTCTGTATTTGCGAGGGGCCTGGGACCCCACCAGTGGGTACTACGGTTGGGGGGCTGCCATTATACTCCTTTTGCTTCTTTGACTTCTCCTCTAGAAAGTTCCTGCTTCCAACCTCAAATATCAGACCAAGCTGTTCTGGTTTCTCTACTTCATTAGTCAGCGGTGTGGCAGTGTCTTGGTCAGAACCCTACAGGGGCCATCTTGTTGGAGAGGGTGGGCAGAAGAATAGGAATAGATGGTGGAGATTCAGTCCATTCTAGAAGTGGTTCGCCTCACAGAGAACTGTCAACTTTCTTGTGACTCCCCAGGGAAGACTGAGGGGGTGAATTGGACCCCGTTTTCTCCATTGCATAATTACTCCCAAGTAATTCATTGCAGGGGGTGGGGTTCCAGAGGCACCTAAGTTCTTTCAGGACACCAGAGACACATCCAGGCATCACCGTGACAGGGCTGATCACACGACAAAGCAGCCAAATGCTGGTGGTTTTCACTCTGGGGTGAATACTCATCAGTCAGGACTCTGCAGCAGCACAGATACTGTCTTGATGGTCTGAAGGATGAAAATACGCGAAATACTGTGCATCTCCCTAATTGCATCCCTGTGGTTTCAGGGTGGAATGGAGGTGTGGCAGTAACACTTCATAAAGAAGAACAGAGATTCATTTCGTTTACCTGGGAGGAGAGCAGCAGCATGGCGGCTACTGGTGCCTGGTCACTGGACATCTGAGGAATCTAAAACAAGAGCAAAATACACTTGTGCATGGGTTCAGTAGGTGTTTGAGTGCCTGTCTGGGGGCACTGGTGATTCAGAAATGAGTAAGACACAATCGCTGCTCTTAAGGAGCACACAGTCTGTAGAGGAGAAAAGCATGTAAGTAAATAAATGCCATCTGCTATAAAAAGGGGTGAAAAAGGCAGTGGAACATCGAGGCAGATGCAGATGTGAGCAGAGCTGATGTTTGAAGAGGGTGAAATGTGCGGTTATGCCTAGCAGCTGATTCAAGTCAAAAAAAAAAAAAAGCTCGTTGGATTCCAGTCAACATCTAGATTCCAGGAGATGAAAGCCATTGAATTCTGCTGCCTGCAAACACCCGCCTGAAGGAACCCTCCTCTCTAGCACCCGCCAGCTGTGGTCCCCACCTCAGCCTCCCACCACTGCCTCACCCACATCCTAGACCACTCCCTCCATCATAATCTCTCTATCTGCCTCAAGTGGCACAAGGCTACCCGGCGGCAGTCAGCTGTTTACGTCTTAGACCAAGGCTTTTTTGGAGAGGAATACTTTGTTACTGTCAGTGTTTAGAATTGCTTGTGCATCATGATAATAAACAGCAGACTGATTTTGGTTTTATTATTCTTACGTTCTCTGTAGGTCATGCCCCCCTGATGGCCTACACCCAGAGAGGACCTCTCCCACTTCCTACCCCACCATCCACATGCCTCTACTGCCACCTCTGCCTCTTAAGTGGCCTGTGCTTTGCCTTCCCTCTACCCCTACTGCCCTCCTTACTTTATCCCACCCTGGGTGGCTATGGAGCTCACAGCCTCAATCCCTAAAACCGCATCAGCTGCTACTCCCCGGCTACTGAATGTTGCTGAAGAAAGTCCCAGAAACATAGACTTGAAATGCTATAAATTCAAGCTGTTTGCCTTCAGATTACTTCTTAGAAATGCTTTTATTCAATTTCATTAATTCCTGAGAACAGGTATTCTCAACCTGGGGTCCGTGGACCCCTAACTCTTTATGCATGATTTTGTATGTATGCTTTTTTCTGGGTCCATCATACTATTTATCATGGGATTAAAGAGATCACAGAACCCAAAAGTTAGACATTTATTCCAAACTCTCTCCTCTTGCTTTTATCTCCCTACCAGCCTGCATCCTTTCCTGGCCCAATATTCCTGCCCCTTGTTGATTGAGATGATCCGAGTCATCTGGTGTGAGCTTCCTTCTCTAGCCTCAACTCTCACAAGACCCATCTTTTCAATGGGAATAATAATTGACACTTTTCTCAGAGGGTTAATGTACAGATTAAGTTAAATACTACTTGCCAATTACTTAAAATGATATCTGGCTCAATTTGTATAGTAGTAGTAGCATTTGTAATAATATATAGGCAAAACCTATATGGAAAAAGTTATAAAATTTTATACATGGACATAAAATAATTGACCAAAAAATAGGAAAATATATGGAGAGACATGGCCATTTTCTTGAAAATGTTGAATTTCCCCATTTTAGTCTATTAATTCAATTCATTTCCAATTAAAATGCCAACAGATTTTATGGCCCTTGAAATATTAAATCTAAAATATGTAAGGAAGAATAACTGCATGAGAATAACCAAATACAGTTCTGAAATATATCAAGAAGGGTACTAGGAATTAAAGTATATTACAGAGCTATAGTAGAAATACTACAAAGAGTATGTACTGGTTAAGGGAATGGATCAAAAACAATTCCCTGTGTACGTGTGAACTTGGCATAAGGAAGCATTAAAATAAATGAGGACCAGTTCCTCAATAAATGGGACAACTTGTTTTCTTATGGAATATTAAAAAAATTAAAAGACCCATCTTTTCCTTCTCTCTCACTCTTAAAAGAGAAGGTGTTCTTCTATCTTCTCAAGGTCAATAGTTCCTCATTTTAATCTTAATCTTATATCTTCTACTTACTTAGATACCTTGCTCCATCAATTATCTCATGTTTTTCTAGCATCTTTAATGGCTTATACTCTCCTCACTTCCCCTTCATGCACTGTGGGGATTGTTCAAAGGGGAAAATGCCTCTGCCTCACTCTACTGCCCATCCCCTACCCCTGATATTTGATGGGCAGGGAATGAGAGTAATTAAGGTGAGCACAATCTCCGCCTTGGCAGAATGTCCACTGTATTCAAGGATGCAGACAAGTGACCTCACAGTGGTACTCAGAACCATGACAAAAGCAAAGCTGGGTGCCCGTGAGAACACACAGCATTAACCCAGACTTGGGGTCTGGGGGGCATGCAGGGGGATCATAGCAGAGTGATTAAGAGTAAAGATGCTGGGCCACTTGTCTGGTTATCAAACCTCATCTCTACTATTGTATTAGTTATGTGACCTCGGGCAAATTATTTGATTTCACTGGCGTAAGTTCCCTCATCTAGAAAATGGGGATAAGAACAGTGTCTGTTCTACGCTGTTGTGAGGGTGAGGTCGACTGATACATGTAGAGAACTTGGAAGAGTGTGTGGCACATAGGAAATGCTATATGTGTTAACCAGTCTTGTAATATTTAAACCAGGCTCTGGACTAGACTGTTCACATACATTATTTTATTTATTCTTCACAATAATCCTATGAATTAGGTATTAGTTTTATTTTCTTCCTTCAATTTTTAAAAATTATAGTTTCCAATTCTACACTACTTCTCCACTACAGAATTATACACTGACATCCTTGCTGTGAGATGGCTCAGGACCTCCCACTCAGGCAGGTGGAGGATGCTTCTCCTCCTACCTGAGCTTATTGCAGGCGACTTGCTTGAGCTTTGGAACGTTAGCAGACAGGACACAAACAGAGGTCTTGAATATGCCTACATGATTCAACTTGGTCTCCTGTACTTCTGAGTACATTTACCATGAGAAAATCCCATCTTTGTCCAAAGGGAATGAGGAGATGCATGAAGCCAACCTGAAACTGACCCGCAGCCCAGGCCAACTCCAGCTCACCATGTTCTGAAGCAGAGCCATCCCGGCTGACGCAGGAATCTAGGTTTGTTGTTGTAAACAGTTGAGATTGAAGGTTTTTTACGAGGCAGCAGTATCACAGAAACAGATGACTTGTACTTCCCCTGCCACGACCAGCTATTTAAAACTGTACTCCTACTCCTGTCGTTTCCAATCATCCTCACTCTGTTCTTCCACAGATTTAACAACTTCTAACACACATGTTAAAGATGAAGCTTACTGTCTCCTCCTAAAAATAAGCTCAACTTCGGGCAGGTCTTTACGGCTCTTCGAGCAGCCGCAGTGCCCAGTGATGGGATGGCATGAATGAACGAATGAATGTTTACTGCAATTTTGCTTGACAGAAAAAATATGAAGATAACAGGAGAGGGAATATGTAAACTGTGGTTCAGTACAGTATCCAGAAGTTAAAATGAGTGAATGGAACTAGATTGACTAAGTAAGAGTGAACTTTGAAAATATAAAGTTGGTGTAAAGCAAAAGTTGCGGAATACTACTAATATATTTGTATACATTTTAAAGAACTATTATAGTGTGGTTTATGGATATGTCTGTACCTGTGTGTGTTTATAATAAAAATATGTCTGAGAAATGATAAATACCAATTCAAGAACACGGCTACTCTGGCAAGTTAGGGAGGTAGTGGGAAGGTAGACAGAAGAATTCAACTATGTCCACAGCAAAATGTTGAGATTTGGCAAAAACAAGTGTTGGATACGATAGTGTTGATTATGATATTCTCTTTCATCATGTTTTAAATACTATCCATTTAAATTTAAAAGTTAATTTCTTGATTAATAATATATGCACATGGCTCAAAATTCAAAAGATGCAATGAATTATTTAGTAAAAATATTATCTTCCAGCCCTATCCTCTGGCAACCCATTTCCCCTTTATTTTTTTAATAATGGCTGTATTGAGATATGATTCACATACCATAAAACTCACCTTTTAAAAGTGAAATTTAGTGCTTTTAGTATACTGACAGAGTTGGGCAACCATCATACTATGTAATTCCAGGACATTTTCATCACCCCCCAAAAGAAAGCACCAGCAGTTACTCTCCATTTGACCCCCAACCTCCCAAACCCTCAGCCACTATTGTAATTTTTGTCCCTACAGATTTCTTGTTATGGACATATCCTATGAATGGAACTGGACAATATGTGGTCTTTAGTGTCTAGCTTCTTTTACTTAGCAGAAGGTTTTTAAGGCTCGTTCATGTTGTAACATGGATGAGTACTTCATTCCTTCCTATGGGAGAATAATAGCCACTCTACAGATACACCACATTTTATGTATCCATTCATTAACAGATAAACATCTGAGTTGTTTCCACCATTTGGATGTTATGAATAACGTTGCTGTGGACATTTGTGCACACACTTTGTGTGGACATACATTTGAATTTTTTAATAAAGTAATACATGTGCATCGTTTTAGAAGTCAAACATTACCTCCAGGTTTATAATGAAACACTGGTCTCCTGACACATTCCTTTTCTACCTCTGATTCCTATTCCCCAGAAACAATTATTTTCAACAGTTTAGCTATTTCTTCTGCTACTTCATATTTCTAGAGGCTATGTTTATGTCTTGATTGTTCAGGTTCAATTCTTTTTTAACTTCTTACTTGGGAGCGGAAGATTTGACCCTCTCCCTCCCCCAGTGTGTACACACCAGCCTTCCCACCATCCTCTAAAACAGGTTATAATACCTTTAAACCAACGTGCAGTTTTGACAATGACTATGTAAATACTCATAGCTGAGTTATGTAGAGCAAAATGTTTATATTTCCTTTTTTGTATCTTGCTTTTTTCATTTGTTAGGTTTCTACGTGCACATTAGTAATCCTGTACCAAACTCTCCAACAGAGCTAAAACGCAATTTGAAAAACCAGGAAATGAATCCATTCCTCTCTTTTCCTCCCGGAGAGGTCCTTCC